>NC_138147.1:12235000-12405000 GCF_964199315.1 Orbicella franksi
TGATTGTACATAAATGTAATTCAATCTCTTACATTTTATTTTATTTTTTGTTAGAACATTGAAGAACTAATGGGTGGAAGCAATGAAGAAGGCCCAAGCATTGCTTTTTTAACTGGGATCTTCTTCTGTCTGAATTTCCTCGCTGCAACTCAAGACATTGCTGTTGATGGCTGGGCACTTACAATGCTATCCAGAGAAAATGTCGGTTATGCCTCGACTTGCAACACTGTTGGCCAGACTGCAGGATACTTTATGGGAAATGTTGTGTTTTTAGCCCTTAGTTCCGCCGACTTTAGCAATAGATATCTGAGAACTCAGCCATTGGATGATGGAGTAGTCACTTTCTCAGGATTTTTTTATTTTTGGGGAATTGTATTTTTAGTCACCACAACATTAGTTGGATTGTTTAAACGTGAAAAGTCTGAGATAGAACTTCATGGAGAGGAATCTGTTGAAGGAATCGTTGATGGATACCAAACCTTGATGAAAATCCTGCGCTGTCCAAGTATTTTAAGACTCATGGTTATATTGCTAACATTTAAGGTAAAATTTGAAAACAACTTGTTTAATTTGTCAAATTTAAGATGATACACACGTGGAGATGTATTTTGGTACATGTGCTTTCCTCACCTTACCTGTAGATATTGAGTTTTTTGGTGAAAACCTTTAAACTTTAATATCCAGACAGTAGGTTTGTTTCATGTACTCTATAAAGGGTATTGAAAGTAGTTAGTGTTTACTTGTGATATATAGGTGCAGTAGTTTACAGTAAAACCTTTTATTCAGTGTTAGGTTCTCCATTATACTACACATGTATATGGTCCGGGTTTGACCTGTGGAGCCTTCATATAAACACCTCCACAGTATACATGTATGTACTCAGTTCAAACAGGTTTGATTGTAATATGATATTCAGCTGTATGCACATGTATGTTATAAATAAAGTGAATAAATGCACAGTCCTCCTTACATGTATTTACAGTATTTGTGATTGTTCATTGTTAGGTTGGCTTTTCAGCTGCTGACTCGGTGACTGGCCTCAAACTGATTGAAGCAGGAGTTCCTAAAGAGAACCTTGCTCTTCTTGCTATCCCTATGGTTCCGATTCAGATTCTACTGCCCCTTTACATCAGCAGATACACAGCAGGTACATGACTATCAACATGTCTGCACTGACGATTTTATTACATGTATATATTACCTTCTTAGATATTATTTTTATTTTGTGTGTTTGGGCAGGGAGACATATTATGATATTTGCCTGTTGGGAGGTCTCTATAATGAAAAACAGTGACAGAGGTCTTGAATAATTTTTGACCATTTTACACACATGTTGCTTGTGTGTTACCATGACTGTGGGTGGAGATAGAAAAATTTGAACTGTGCTATAGAACCAATCAGGTTGCAGGATTAAACTGAGCCCACTTAAGAAAAAGTAATACAAATTATAATACACAGATTTTTGTTGAAATTACAAAACCTTTCTCATACAAGTCATGAATAGGCCACGTTCAATATATCAATATTCAAACATGGCTCTGAGGCTTTCAGGACAACTTCTGTATTTAGTGGTGTTTTCTATGTATCCAAGTCTCTTTTGGGAATTGTAAGACAAAAGAAACTGAAAAAATTTGCAATTTTGACCCGAAAGCCTCAGATTCATGTTAGAATATTGACATATTGAATGTGTCCTTAGCTATTACTTAGGCATCAGTATAATATTATAGCAAAAATGGCAATTTTGTAGAAAACATTTTGTTTGATGTTTTCAGTTAGATCTCTTTTGATACCTTGTATTTAAAAGAAATCCCAAGGAAGAGATTGATTCTAAACAAAGTTATGATGAAAAATGTTATTCTCCAGACTGTCCATTAATTACCTCTAGTTGGTAGCTCTCATCAGGGTGTCACTCAGTTGTCATGTGACTTGAGCGCAAGGGTAAAATGAGTTTCATGTCTGATCTTCCACAAGAAGTTGATCAGAAGTTTTTTGTCTTTCAGTGCCCTTTTTTTAAATATGGTACACTATTTTATATGTAACTTCATTTCATCAATTTGCAGAGAAAGAAGAAAAGAAAATGGTTGTGTCATTTTTCAAACCTGAAGAAGGCACCATACATGCATGTAGAAAGAAAAAGGCATTGAAACTGTTCAATTGTACATACATACACGTACTGACTGTATGTCTGCTTTAAATAGGTCCTCGTCCCTTGGATGTGTTTCTCAAAGCTTTCCCATACAGACTCTTTATGGGCATGGTATTCATGATGTGTGTATGGTGGGCTAATTCTGTGCGTGGACCTGGGCAGGAGTTTTATCCCATATACTTTTATGTCACAATCTTATTGGTGTATGCTGTCCATCAGGTATTATAAAATGCATAGATCTACTTTTTCGAATGCTTTGGCAATATTCCAAGTCATTTTAAATTGTACACATAAAACTTAGTAATCCAGGCTTAAAGACTTTTGCATTTCCCTTAGCCATACATGTAGGCTAGCAAGCCTTACAGGTTTAAGTGTACAGGTATGTCATGTATGTATATGTACATGTACAATCTCCAGTCTTTGGTCAGGTGTTCCAATATTTTAATAAAGATGAGTGTATTTAAAATCTGATTCAATTAAATTTATAAAACAAACTTGTTCAAATAAATTCTACAGGTAGGTATGACAACTATTTCCTTACCCTACTACACTCAAAAAATAGCATAAATGGAGCATCAGTCAAAGAAAGTAAAAGAAAACAGTCAAGCACCACGTGTATGAAATTGAGGGCTCTCTTTAGAACTACATCATTGGCATGGATATATCAGATCAAATCTCAGATCTTTATGTACACTGTATGTCTTCCTGGTGTGGGAGATACAGTGTATTTAGCCTGTGAGATGGCCTTTACTGTATGTTTGGGTCACGAACAAGCAGTGAAGCAAGGGAAACAAAATGTGATTGGTCTACCAAATCTCATTGTGGATGTCCATGTTCAACTGTCATCTAATTTGTTTTTCTTTGTCATGAACAGGTGACACTGTACTGCATGTTTGTGGCCATCATGGCATTCCATGCTCGTATCAGTGACCCACGTGTCGGAGGGACTTACTTAACTCTTCTTAACACACTGACTAACCTTGGAGGCAACTGGTGTCAGACATTAGCCTTGTGGCTTGTCGATGGACTCACCTGGACAAACTGCGTAGGTGCAACCATACCAGGACTGCATTGCAGTAGCAAGACAAGTGCTAAGGTACAGGCGCTTCTCCTAAAAATGTCTTCATTTGTAAAGATTTTTTGTTCTAATTTATGTTTTCAACCAAAAACTGACTCATGTTGCCTATTTCAGTCTGTCTCATTGCATTCTGAACCTTGCAGGTTCGGTAAATTGAATAGTGTGGCACGTAACTGGGAGATATGTTTAGGATGTAGCCTAAACATCTTTAGATGCTCCTCAAGAATGTTTTGGAGTTCTCATCAAGCCGCAGAAATGTCCAAACAATGATTGGAAACAACCAAATTATCTTTGCATGATTATGGCTCAGTATATCCAAAGTATTGATCTAATAGAGCAAAAACACACAAACAAACAAACAAACAAACAAACAAACAAAAAGAAATCTTCCCTTAGAGTCACGATTCGTGTGGGTCTTTGAAAACCTGGAAAGTCACGGATTTAAAGAATTTCGTTTTCCAGGCCTGGAAAGTCATGGAATTTAATTGTTGGTCATGGAAGGTCGTGGAAAATAATAGTCAAGTCTGGTACAGTTACATCACTGCACTTGTCAAAGAAGAGTGCGAATTCAAATGACACCATTCCTGAATTAGACTGAGAAACAAGTATTTGTATGAGTGTCATTAACAAAAGACAGCAGCTTGGCGTCAATTTCATCTCTTTTCTTTGTCTGTTGAACTGAGTTTTTGTCGTAAAATACCGTAAACTACCGCTTATAAGCCCTGGGCTGATACAACTTTGTAAGGGGTTTTAGATGGGCTTAAAAACGGAGGGGCTTATATTCCAGGAATCGTATACAGTACTGGTAAATAAGCTTTAAAACATCATAATAAAATGAATTCAAAACAACGAAATCTAGAAGGGGACTTTATACCCGAGGGAGCTTACAACCGGACAAATCTTTTGGTTTAAAGGTAGATGGGCCTACGGCCGGGAGAAGGGGGCGGAGGAGGGCTATAAGCGGAGGGGCTTGTAATCGGCAGCTTACAGTACCTTAAAACAAGGATAGTTTGGAAAATTTTCGAAAGTGACAGCTAAACTTAAGGTCATGGAAATAAGATTATTATTTTTATTTTTTTCTACATGTTTGTCTCTGTGGCATTTAGAAACAAGTGGGGCGACACTTAGATCCATTGTTCATCTGTTGTTTTTATTTTACTTTTTCAGGATTGTACCAATGCTGGAGGTGTGTGCGAGACATGGCTTGATGGATATTACGTGGAGTCCATAGTCTGTGTAGTTATTGGTATTTTATGGCTTCGGTGGAAAGGCCAACAGACACGGTCTCTACAAGATTTACCAGAATCTGTTTGGAAATACCAATGAATAAGAATAATCTAATATATAAATGAGGATAAATGAAAAGCACCCACTGCGACTTGGCTATTAATACATTTACAACTATTTAACATGAAAAGGAAGCATACATTTTTTATTTATTTTTTATTTGCAATAACACAAGGGAAACCAATGCTTACTTACAACACTAACTCTATTTACATTATATTGCTCTAATTATTTACACTATTTTAATTACAATAACTAAACGACTTACATTACTAACAAATACAGTTACATGACTTAGACAATTAAGAAATACAGTGACGACAAGGGGCAAAGGAAGCATACATGCATACATGTGCTTTTAAAAGATGTTATTTTAAGAGTCAAATAGGTTTGGCCAGTAAGAACATGAAACATGTATGAGTCACAACTCCTAGTTAACCCTTACAAAGTACCACAGCAGTAATGTTGATAATTTAGCCTCCTACACAGGCTTGCGATGACAAATTGAAAAAGCCTGGCAAACTTTTTTTAAAAATTTCTTTGTCTTGTGCAAGAAAAATCGCTAAGGAATAATGACAATTTGCACTCCCCTCAACGATTCACTTCTTCATTTTGGGGCTTTACGAACGGTTATGTTCGAGTGAAGGTACTTAGTGAAACTTAAAGCACAGCTTTGACCAAAAATGCGGCTCAGTCGCCGTAATGGTACACCTTTAACAAGAGTTAGGAATGACCAACTTGAAAAAGTTGGCCAACTTTTTCAGGATGACTTTGCCTCTTGTGAACTCTAAATAATGAACTACCATGCAAGTCAAACTCCAACGGCCCGGTGAGGGCAACATTCCACTTCCTCGGAAACTCCCAGGCTGCAAGAAGATTAGTTTACGACTTAGTCTGGACGTCATATTGTAGTGTTAGTCGCTAAGATTACATGAATGTAATTAAAGCACTTTGCATTGAGCATAAACCGCGTTGAAAAAGTTTTGCTAACCTGGCCTAGCATGGTTTTCAAATGTAACAAGTGTTAAGGTTTCATTTTACAGTAAAATTTGTCAGGTGTAATGTAGACTCTGATAGCGAAACGTTCTATACTTGTTTTGTACTTTGATTGGCTCTTATCACCGGCACTTAAATAGTTTACCCCAAAGCCAAAACAACACCGTTTCGGAGGAAACAGAGCAAGAAATGTCATAACAGGACAGATCATCACAGTTATACACAACTTAAGCAGTTGTGAAACTAAGAAGGAATCCGCCAGATGTTCGAATAACAAGTGGACAAAACTTTGTTCCGAGATTGTTGATGTCGTTTCGCAAAATTCTGTGTGACTGTTTTAAATGTCTTCTCGAAACAAAATCATTTCTAACAACACCAGATGGCGAAAACAAGTTTTGAAGTTGATGTGAAACGCCTGAAAGTACTGGTGAAATGAAAAATTATTCTGGTACAAGGTTTTTGTCCGTTAACAGCTGAAATTGCTCGATTTTCCATCGGATTTCGTCTTACAGCGTGAAAAAAATTCAGGCTTGAACGGGATTCGAACCCATGACCTCTGCGATACACGTGCAGTGCTCTACCGACGGAGCTGTCCTCGTATCTTTCTCTGCGGTTCAAATATGTGATTTTTCATATGTTGACTTGTGAAGCTGGTAATGATAACTTTTTCTGTTTTAGCCTGCAGTGCAGGCGTCTTATTGGGGCGAGTTAGCGTTACAACCTTGCGACCGCCTTTTTAGAACGCCATGTTAGACCACCATGTTAGACGGTGGGGGATGGGGGAGGGGAAAAATGAGATTTTCTTCGCTCCACCCCCTCCTCTAGCCTTCCTGTTGCCTATCATTCACCCCCTTGGTAAAACTTTCTTTCTCTCCCCAGTCTTCCACTGCATGAAAAATTCAAGGTGGCGGCTAAACTTTTTACGATGTGAGCGCTCGCTCGAAAAAATCTCGCCTGCTCTGCAGGCTATTTCTGTTTAAAACCATATTCATGCTGTACCGAAGCATTTAAGCTTGCCTAGGATGTGATATCCTTCCTCATGTTCCTGTCCCGTGTCTCCAAACCTTAACTGGGAAACTGGAAGGTGAGTTTTGTCCGTGAGTAGTCCGCTATCTTCATGCCAAATTTCTTCATTTGCATCGCAGTTGCATTTTTTATGTTCTTGAACACATGTTTGTGTCACGCCACATGCACAATAGCCTTCCATATTAACAGCGCCACCCCAATATTTCATTTTTACGCCATCACGTGACACCCACCAGCCCTTCCCATTATGAAGGAGCTTGGCATCAAAACATTCATAGCTGATAAACTGCTCACAATGTAAAGAGGCATCTGTTAGAGCTGTTAGCTGGGAGAAACTGGCTCCCATGTATGTCACGTTGCGTTTGTAACATCCTTCCTCGTCGCAACCGTCCACATGGGTTCTGTTTTCTGTGTCATGACTGACAATTGTCACGCCAATGCCTCCTTTGTCGGTCACGTTACAGTAGACATCAAACGGAGCCGTGCCACCGACACCATCAGAATCGATGACGTAATGATCACTGACGTCAGTTACATTTGTTTTCACACTGCTGCATGTCTCAGGATACCCTATATGGACAGTAACTCTTGCGGTTGTCCAAGTTTCCGAGCTACTCGAGTTACGCACGACACATGCATAATTTCCACCGTGGTATATTTTAGCAGAGGATATTTTTAAGACTTTGGATTCATCGATGACCACTCCATCAGGGAGAGTTGAAGTTTTGTTATACATCCACAGGACAATTGAGTGCTGACTTGTTGGGACAGGACAAAGAACTCTGTTGTTTTGGCCAATGTAAACTAGCAAAGACGATGACAAGTCAGTTGACAGTTTCATGACGTTTAGCTCCACAACTGATGAAGTAGACCCTAATGCGTTTGTACCAGTACAAACGTACAACCCACCGTCATCTACACTCACATTCAGAATAGTGAGCTCTACATCACGTATGATGATCCTTGAGTGGGGTAATAATCCTTCTGACTTGTTCCACGTGATCACAGGCTGTGGTTGACCTGTTGCAGTGCAGGTAAATATCACGTTCCCTCCTTCCTCGACAGTGGTGCTCTGGGAATTCACTCTTACTGAGGGAGCAACTGAGGAGCGAAAAACAAATGAGCTGGGTGTAATTTGCTGTGAGTTATCTCTGTCATTCCTTTAACGTTACGCTTGAGGTGTAAAATGGCAAAGGAATTTGTGTGCAAGCAAATGAATCGACAAAAGAATCATTCAGTGCTAAACTTATTTTTTTACAAGAAGCATACACTAATATTCCTCTCGTCCAAAACAGAAGTCATGGGGCGTGCATCATGTAACTCGCCATGTAACAAAGTACTGTGTGTTAACTTGGTAATAGGATAGTAAGTTTACAACAATTCGCGTCAGTTTTGAAAGATTTTATAGCAACTGAGGAGTGAAAAACAAACGAGATGGATGTTGAAACACTGTGAATTATCTTTGTAGGTGTAAAATGGCAAAGGAATAGTTATGTGTGCTAGCAAATGAATTCACAAAAGAATCAGTGCTAAACTTATTTTTGAACAGGAAGAAATACTCTCGGACTTTGTAAATACTGACTCGTCTCCAAAATTCAAAAATCAAAACATTCTTCCCTATTCCTCCTTTCGTCACTCTTGTCCTAAAGAAAATTCATGGACCGTGCAGCATCTAACTCTCCGTGTAGCAAAGTATTGTATGTAATCGGATAGTAAGTTTATAAGCTGAACTCGTGTTAGTTTTGAAAGATTTTGTTAATAGCTACTAGTGTATTACGAGTTCAAATATGAATAAAATGAAAAGTTTGGAAAGTTAATTTGCAGTTGAATGTTACCTTGAATGGATGGAGTGGAACTTGTTGGTTCACTTGAAGTGGATTTTGAAACCACTAAGAAAGTAAATAACAAGGCATAGGAACAGGTGCAAGCGGAGTTTTTCTCAAAAATCAGCGACGTTTTTCTCAACAATTAGCTAAATTATGAGACCTTTAATCTTGTTACTCTAAGTTTGCTCCAAACATACTACCAGGCTGATCCGAGCAGTCTAATCTTGAGGCTGACTTAAGCTATGCATGTAGACTAAGAGTAATGGCAAGGCAGCGTAAACGATAAAAGTAGCAAAAATACGACAACGACAACGACAACGAAAACAACAGCAAACAATAGTAACGACAACTACAACAGAAACAACAGCAGTAATGATGAAAAGCAATACACCCCGGCGGTAGTTAATGGTCACAATGTATGTATTTGTACCATAATTAAAAAAAAGAAACTGAAAAAGAGAAAAACAAAGATGATTGTTTCAAACTAGCAAGTTGGAAAAGCAGGAGAGACGTAATTTACGACATTCATTTGTCATATTAGTTAACTGTATTTGGAATAGTTGGCTTACATTCAAACCAAGTGAAGCGTACCTCTCAAGATTACATTAATGAATTGATTATTGAACCCGCTAGTCGTTTCAAGAATGCAATAATGAATTGATTATTTGAATATTGAACTCGTTAGTCATTTCAAAAATCAATATTAAATTTTTTTTTGAACATTAAACCCATTAGCCGTATTCTTGGAACGACTAGTGGGTTCAATATTCAAATAATCAATTCATTAGTGTAAACTTGAGTGGTACGCTTCACTTGGTTTGACTGTAAATCAGTAGTCCTATTAAATTCCCAGTTACTGTAATACACCAGGAAGAGCTTTATGATCAACCTTGACGGAACTGGCATTGTTAATTTAAAATTTGTAGGGAGGACGTAATTTAATGTTGCCATTTGTTGAACTGGAACTCTTGGGTGAGCTTGGAGCTGAACTTGGGACCACTTGAAGAAGAAATTTCGAGACCCGCATAATCAACATATTCATTTTAACCAAAAAGTCAAGTTTAGAATCATTCCGCTCACAAAAGGATCTACATTTATTAATTGGTCATGACACTGTACAAGAAACCTTAACCTGGTTTATGTTAAACCATTTGTAAATTATTAAAGATTGCATACATTGTTGTAAAAAGGTTGCATGAAAAGGGGCACAAATGGTTAATTGCATAGTACCAAAGTCGACTTTGTATGTGTACAGTGGCCAACGCAGCAAAAGCTCTCAACAAGGCCACTTGTTGATGATGTTTTTTTTTAAAAAGAACAAAAGTTGAACAAATCTTGTACTCTGATATTACGGCAAAACATAATAATTTTAATTATAATTATTAAAATATGGCAGAATATAACAGAGTATATAATCTTATATTGCTTTATGGTACCTGTGGGTTCTTTTGTGTTGCTTAGTCCTATACATCGATATCCTTTATCGGTGAATCCATTTTGACACAGTTGATTTGGAGAGCAGGGATGTTTGGAACAGGCGTTCTAAAGGGAAGAAAAATGAGGGTATTGCTTTGAGAGAGCGCAACGAACACACGTGTTCTGAGCAGCTCTGAAAGTTGTTACCTCCGAGAGTTAGTTAACAAGAAGAAAAGCGCTAAATAATTTAATCATAAAAATTACAATTTCCTTAATTGTTATTGGTTTAAAAACTCCTATTTTCCACTAATTCACTTGCCAAGTTGTTATCGGACAGTTTGTTACTGAACAGTTTGTTATTGGTCAGTTTGTTATCAGACAGTTCAACAAGCCAATCACATTCAAAGTTGTAGTTACGTTTTTGCGAGTTTGAATCTCTACGTTCCAAAATGGAACGCGCCGCCTCACCTAGCAGCCTGGACGTACAACATGTGAGCGATACCTGTGATGGTTTATCGACTGCTACAGAAAGCTTTCAGGCGAAACTGAAAGACATTACTGCTCAAGTAGAGGCTGTCTCTAAATCCATAGATGATGTAACAACCTACAGCTACCAGTAAAATCTTAAAATCGAAGGAGTTCCCCAGAAGACCGAGAGAGAGAAGGCTGAAGAAACAACTAAGCTTTGTCTGAAGATATTTCTGAGATTTGTATGAATGTTAATGAGGACGATATAGACATCGCGCATAGGGTCCCAACAAGGAGCCAATATTACCACCGACGGCAACAACTTTTAAAACATCACCACCACTTGACATTTACCTCCTCCCTTCACAAACCACTTTCCTCATACACAACATGATTTTACATGGACAGTGGTAAAACTTTAAAGACGGTTTTGACAATACCTTACAACACCAAACATACCTCAGTACGTCTGTAAGTGACGCCTTTTTGACGCACGAGTGCCTCAGGGTGTATATCATGGTCAGAATTACTCAATTCACATTTGTAAGCTCCGTCTTCATCCCAGGAACCAAGATTATAAGACACGCAATTATGTTCCATATGGCATCTTACTTCACACATGCTTTCTGTCTGCAACTTAAAGGTTTTTACCACGTGACCCTGAAGAGAATATCCCTCCACAGCGGGCTTGAATCTCAACATCCGGCAGTCATCTGTCAAGAAGGAAGTTTGATTAAATCTAATTCGTCTTTACAACAATGGTATAGTGAGAAGCCCGTTAATCCGTTCACCAACTAGCCACAAAATTCTGGCCGTATTGAATCGGTGTTTTAAAAAAAAAAAAAGATTAAAGTTTTGTTCCGTTAAGAGATTTTCAAGGATAATCTCTTGGTTCCGGTCAGAGTAAAGTGGCCGTAATTACGAGGTGTCCGTATGAAAGGGTTGACCATAAGGCGGGGCCTCATTGTATTTCAATCCTTAAATTATTGCTTCCTTATGTATAGATGATAATAAGAAGTAGTTAAGCCGAGAAAACCAGAGGGGTAAATCTACATACCAATACCTCGCTGAGGGACGGATCTAGAAAGAACTCAGGACGTCGAGTACTCTTTAATCACTCTAGCCCGTTACAAAGGACACAGACCATCCAATGAACTAATCAAAGCCTGTGGTACAAATACATGTAGCTGACACTAAATGCGGGGAAACGTGTGCGAGAGAGCCAGGATGAGTTTTTTTTGTTGTTGTTGTTTTCTTCTAATGGATGGAAAAGACGCACAAGTATTTTGAGCCAGCAGACGTAGCACGGAAATGCAAAACTAATTACTTTTCAACATACATATTTACCCCCAATTTCATTGATACGCGATCCCCGAATCAAAAGTCTCGCGAGCATTTGGCGATTCGCTTTCGTCAATCATGCGTTCCTTATATGGTGTTATAGAAATGCCGCTCTTGTTTTCAAAAATTATTCCCCGCGTGCAGAAGTCTTGCTATAACGCTCACGCTAAACCTCTGCACGAGCAAAGACACCACTCGACAAAGTAAACTTGAAGAATAACAAGCAACCATGTTGAACGAACAGGCTACACAGTGGCTGCCATATTTTTGAAAACAAGAGCGGCATTCCTATAACACCATATAAGTAACGCATGAATGACGGAAGCGAATCGCCAGATGCTCGCGAGAGTTTTGATTCGGGGGTCGCGTATCAATGAAATTGGTGGTAAGTCACAAACGTTCCAGAGGCTTCTGCACTGTGTTGTCACAACTTCTCGCTGTTTAGATTCAGTGTTAGATATAATCAGACACCTTTCCCTGATTTTATTTTCCCACGCAGAACGTCTTCAGAATAAAGAGGACAACGTCGCTAGCTATTTTTCTAACCCACGCTTTTTGAAAACAAACTATATTTAATATTGCCTGTCGCATGCTGTTGAACTGGGAAGAACTAAATTTAATTTAAAATTTATGGGCACAGTTTGAATTAAACTCTCACTTATAAAAATTGTTATCCTGTGATGCATGATTATAAACTCTATTTATCGAATTAAGATATCTTTGTTATTTTCAATATCAGAAACTCCAAGCTAACGGAAAGTCAAGAATTCGTCAGACTTTCATGCGACTCGATTGTTTTACTGAATTGAAATCTAACGTCTGACTTTAACGAATTACGACAAAGTAGTGCTGAAATACAGAGAAAACATGAACTGTGGTGTCGTTGAAAATTTTGTTACAAAGAGGATCAAAAGCTGAAATAATAACACCTTGCACATTCTTTTAACACACACTTTTTTCGTGTCATGATTAATTCTTTTAGTCTTAGTTATTTCTTCAACGTTAGTCTCTTAAGGGACCAGAGTGTCTGCAGTAGTTCAAAGAAAGCCGTTTGACAAAAATAATAATATAATATAGGGTTAGTGAAGAGCCGTGTTACATGTAAAAGTTTACTTTTGGTAATATTATTATAACTTAATACGGTTTGATCTCAGCGCACATGTTATTTATACCTTATGTAGTTTAATTTACCTATGGAAAAAAATACTCTACCCCTGCATTTGAGTCCATCTTACCAAATAATTGATATCAATCTTATAGCATTAGATATTATCTTCAAAGTGCATTTGAATGCTGCGTATAATATGAACATATGGATTTGAAAAAAAATCTCTGTCTCTTACCATGTTGTGCCAAAATCCTTGAAGATGAAAGCCAAGAGAAGAAAAAACATTGGATTAACACCAAGTTAGGCATATCTTAAAAGCCAGCGAAATAAACCAAACACATTTATTCACAGATCTGTCCCCGGCGATCACTTTTTAATACTTACATTTGTAACTGTAAGTTAAAATTTATAACTATGTTTTCTTGTTACTAGAAAAATGTTGCTAAGGAACAGAGCCGATGAAATAAAACCTCCTGCAGATAGAGAGAGTTATTTTCGAACGCACTTGCAGCAATTTTTTTCATTCCAACCTTCTGAAATTTCAATGCTAATCACAATTAGTCAATTTAAGTCTCTTTTTAGTGATCTCTGGGATATTTTAAGCATTACCTTGTCATTCAAAATGGCCAATTCCCATCCCTCTATAAGACACGCCTGCAGGGAATCATGGTAGTTTTATTCAACAGAAAAAATATCCATTCCAAGATGATGAACACAACTACCATGATTCCCTGCAGGCTCGTCTCAAAGAGGAAATTGGCCATTGTTCGTGGAACAAAGTAAATACAAATTTAAAAAAAAAAAAAAAAAAAAAAACACTGCACAGTGTTTTTTGAGCGGCGGAATTTGACTGTTTCTTGCAGAAACGAGAATCTTCTAATTTATTTCTTTTTCTTTTTTTTTTAAAGCAAAATAATAAAATCTGGAATTATTATTCAAAAACTTGCAGATGTTTTAAATATTTCAAACAGAGATCACCAAGAGAAAACTTAACTGACTCTGTGATTAGTTATGAGAAAGCATCTTTTTACTGAAAATTTCAAAAATCTACAACGAAAATATTAAATAATACTGCAAGTGCATTCAAAAACAATTTTCTCCATTTGTAGGTTAATTTTATCGGCTCTGTTTCATAGCAAAATTTTTCCAGTTATGTAAAACATAGTTATAAATTTTAACATACATTTACAAATATAAATGTTAAACGTGATAGCAGAGAACAGATCTGTGAAAAGATGTGCTTGGTTTACTTCACTGGAATCCAATGCCTTTTTTGTCTCTTGGCTTTCATCTTCAAGGACTTGGCGCAATATGGTACGAGACAGATGTGTCTTTTTGTCAATTCTTAATGCTTGTGTCATAAGCAACATTCAAATGCACTTTAAAGATAGTATCTGCTGAGTGTCTACTGCCATGAATTTGATATCAATTCAGATTCGGTAAGATGGAATAAGATACAGGAGTAGAGCTTTTTCTTCCATTGGCAAATCAGACTGCGTAAGTTTAAAGAACGTGTTCCGATCAGATCAAACAGATATACTAGTACTACTAGCTCTGCAATAGCTTTTTAGTATATTACTATTCTGGTCAAACGGCTTTCTTTAAAGTACAGTCTAAAGACTAAAGAAGTTTTTACTGTTCTGTGGACACTCCGGTCCCTCTCAGGTTATCAAATTATGAGTTAGGCTCTCAGCCTCCTTTGTTAAGAGACTAACGTTTAAGAATAACTAAGACTAAAAGAGTTACTCACGACACCAAAAAAGTATGTCTTAAAAGAATGTGTAAGGTGTTATTATTTCAGCTTTTGATCCTGCTTGTAACAAAATTCTCAACTGGCGACACCACAGTTCATCTTTTCTCTGTATTCAGTCAGGACTACTTTGTCGTAATTTCCCTTGCATCAGACATTAGATTTCAATGCAGTAAAACAATTATGAAAGCCTGATGATTCCTTAATTTCAGTTAGCTTGGCTTTTTGGACATTCAAAATAACAAAGATATCTTTGATAAATTGATTTTATAATCATGCATCAAACTTTGCCAATAAATATTTAATTAAATTTAGTTATTTTCAATTTAGCAGCATGCGAAAGGTAAGATTATTTATTTAGTCTGTGCTATTCATTCTGAAGACGACCTGCGTGGGAAAATAACATCAGGGAAAGGTGTTTGATGGTAGCTATATAATATAATATCAAGAGAATAACCTTTTGATAACCTTGGATCCAAACAGCGGGAAGCGGGGACAACACAATAAGCTACTTTCGATATATTAAAATTAAGGTAATAGCGAGGCCTTGAGGCACGGACAAGAGAAATGAATAGACATGCTAATTCAATTTCCTTTGTTTGTGTCCTGTACGGATCACTACCAATCTATTCTCCGTAGAACAAAAACATGTCGACTGGTACATTTACCCATAAAGCTTAGCGCAAGAAAACAGTGACAATGCTCATAAATACGTACAGGGAAATTGTAAAACCTTCAAACCTACCATGCACAGAGTTGTAAGTGCAAGTACAGATATTGCAAAAAAAAAAACAAAAAAACAAAAAAAAGCCTTCCTTGTGCTTAAAGACTGTTTTAGGGTCCTCTAGGTAATGTGATAAAATGTACAGCCGCTATTTTTTTTTGTTAAGAAGGATTAAAAAGCCTCTAGACTAGTTCTCACTTGAGTGTCAAAAACAATCTCGTTTCCAGAGTCTTCGTTCCCCTTGACCAGCGGTCGGAAAACGAGAGCTCTGGGAGCAACCATTTTGAAATAACAAAGGAAATAACCGAATTCTGGCCATCCGGTTTCACTGCGCAGTCTGCATCTATGGCGCATGCCTGAAATGGTTGCTCCTAGAGCTCTCTTTTTCCGACCGCTGGTCAAGGGGAACGAAGACTCTGGGAAGGAGATTGGTGTCAAAAAGTAATTGGTTTTGCCTTACTGCGCTACACTACTGGCTCAAAAATACTTGCACCTCTTTTTGCCTTCAAATAAGGGAAATCCAAAACAAATCGTGACTCATGGCTGGGGCTTGGCTTGAAGTTAAAACGTACTCAACGTCCTGAGCTCTTTGTAGATCTGTCCCCTAACGGATTATTGGTATATAGTTTTACTCCTCTTATTTCCTTTGCTTGATCATGACTACTCAGTCCTTACTAGGAACCTCGCCTTACGGTCACCCCGTTCATACAGCCACCTCGTTATAACGCTCACTTGACTTTGACGCGAACAAAAACTCAGTCAATCATTTCCTTATTTAAAATACCCCTTCATTACGGCCAGATGGCCTGTTGTTGACCGCATTATCAGGGTTCCACTGTAATGACGTTTAAATGAAATTTCCTTCTTGACAGATGACAGCCGGATTTTGAGATTCCAGCCTGCTCTGGAAGGATATCCTCTTCAAGGTCATTGCTAAAAACCTTTAAATTGCAGAGAGAAAGCATGTGTGAAGTAAGATGCTTTAAAGAAAATTATTGCGTGCCTTACAATCTTGGTTCTTGGGATGAAGACGGAGCTTACAGATGTGAATTGAGTAATTCTGATCATGATACACACCCTGAGGCACTCTTGCGTCAAAAAGACGTCACTTACAGACCTACTGAGGTAAGTTTGGTGTTGTAAGGTATAGATAGTTTTCACGTGACGTCATCACTTTCTACAATCCAAAACTAAAGAGCTAACAAAGTTTTTATCCTCATCAGGCATAAGAGACGGTAAATTTATATCTGTTTACAATTTTACAGCACAATAGCGTGCTTCCTTTGGAATCCAGAACATTTTGAATTTCAGGGTTACGGAGGTGCGTGACAAAAGGCTATGATCGAGTTTGTCGAAAAATATACACTTATCCCATGATTTTGAGCCTTTTTAGAAGTTAGAGCATTAGGAAAAGTGCTTATGTAAATGCTTGTTTGATCAGTACTGATAATCAGTCGCCTAGGTAGCCAAAGTAAGTTCCAGATGTTTACACTAATTTCCGGCCGCCATATTCGTGTACCACGGAGGTACACCAGCATGGCGTTTTCATACTGGGCTCTGTAAATATCTGCGAAATATTGCGACGAATATCTGAAGTTTGGGGAAACGCACAGGCCTAAAACTTGGAGAAGTGTCTTATTTAGTTATCTTCTATAACATCATAATTTCATAGCTTTTTCCACTGGATGGTTTTCGATTTATTTTTTTATTGCGCGACAGTGAAAACGATCTATTGTACCAACCTTCTTTAAAGTCTTAACCATGTCAAAGTAAAATCATATTGCGTGGGAGCAACGTGGTTGATGAAAGGGAGAGTGCAAATTTCAACTCCTTTCACCTAAATAAAGGAAAATTGACTTGATATCGTTGTAACGCTTTTGTCGATTAACATAGCGTACATTAGCTATTCGAGAATGATTAGAGTTATTACATTTAAAACGTTTTTGGATTCTCATTTTGCTTCAATTTAGAACGCCTGTTCAAACCATCCCTGCTCTCCAAATCAACTACGTCAAAATGGATTCACCGATAAAGGGTATCGATGTATAAGCAACACAAAAGAACCCACAGGTACCTTAGAATAACGTTTCAAAGTGGCATAAATACCTCTTACTAATCGAGTTCGAGGTCCGTACTGTAAGTTACGGACCGAATTTTTTCCCGTTGGATTTATGGCCCAAGCGCGAAGCGCGCCGGTCATAAATCGAAGGGGAAAAAACGAGGATCCGTAACTTACAGTAAGGACCGAGAAGACGAGATTATTAAGATATTTATTATATCTCTACTGTGTGCCTGACGGGTTCGGGAACGATTTCTATTTACGCGGACTCGGAAAGGCTTCAAATTTCTGACGCACCTCGAAAGCAAAACGAGTCAGTTTGAAATTGTTTTTTAGTCGCTAGCACGCTTTATTACATAATTTAGAGTATAAGAAAGTTCTAAACTTTCACTTGCTATAAAAGTTAAGAACACTTATCGATAAATCACGAAACAGTTTGGCAACAAAACCAACTTTAAATTTTAACGGGCCGTACAGGAGAGTACGGCCCGCTAAACTGACCAATCACAGCGCGCGCACTAACTAAGAGATATAATAAGGTCATATACTTTGTTCAGGGGCGTAGCCAGAATTTTTCTTAAAGGGAGGCTCGCACTGCGTCAAAGTGAGGGTACTCAGCAGATTGTCATGCCGCTTTCGCCACCTGTTGTAGGTCGTTTGTTATAAAAAGGCCTCTAAAAGTGGCGGGGGGAAGGGGTGTGGTCACGGGAACCCCAGGACCCTCTTAGCTACGCCCCTGCACTTATCATAGGAATTACAACAATTATTAATTACGTTTTTATGTTTTGCCGTTATGTCATTGTGCAAGAGTTGTTTAAACAAATTCATCAACAAGTCGTCTTGTTGAAAGTTTTTGCTGCTTTGGCCACTGCACACATTTTACAATAAAGTGTGTAATAATGTATGTAATCTTTACTGATTCCATGGTAATAGATGTCCAACGGTAGCAATTAAATGAAAGAATGAAAGATGCGAATGCAGCTATGACACTACTGGAAAAATGACCTAAAAAAATTTTTCCAGGTCATTTTTCCAGTAGTGTCATGGCTGCATTCGCATCTTTCATTCTTTCTTTACTGATTGTTGAATGGTTTAACATGACGTTTATTTTAGCCACCCCTAAGGTTACTTGCACAGTGTTATAACCAATTCATAGATGTGGATCGCTTTGTTCTTAACCTGACCTTTTGGTTAAAATGAATATGCTGACTATGCGGGTCTCCAAATTTCTTCTTCCAGTGGTCCCAAGTTCAGCTCCAAGCTCAGCCAAGAGTTCCAGCTCAACAAATAACATTAAATTGTGTCGTCTTCTCTACAAATTTAAAATTAACAATGCCAGTTCCGTCAAAGATTATCATAAAGCTCTTCCTGACATATCACAGCGTATTAGAATACGACTATTTATAGCTAATCGTACCTTTTTGGTACGCTTCAGCGGCAAATCAGGCGAGTTTGGTCGAGCCATGGTTTGTATCTTGGTGAGACGTATAGTTGAGGCAAAATTCCATGGCGAGACCAAACGAGCCTCCTATGCCGCTGAGGCGTATCAAAAAAGGTACGATTAGATATTTGCTGTACCCAAATTCGGCTAGGTGAGCATGATATCAGAGCCATAACAGGCCAGTGACCCAATATCGCAGGATATTAGGACAGTAGACAAGGCTTTTGATTGGCTAATTGCGAATTTAGGTACGGTAATTATGCAAGCTATCCCAAATAGATTAACCTAATATTGCATAAAAGTGTATCTCTTGTTGTTCCAACTTGCTAGGTTGCATACAGCGTATTCTGCTCATGATTACTGCTGATTTCGGTTTTCGTTGTGTTGTGGTATTGTTGCTATTGTTATCGTTTTCGCTGCCTTGCCTTTACTCCTCTACATGTATAGCTGTGAGTACCTCCGAACAGACTGCTCGGATCAGCCTGATAGCATGCTACGAGCAAACTTAAAGTAACAATATTAAAAGTCTCATAATTAAGCTAATTTCTGAGAAAAACGTCAGATTTTTGAGAAAAAAAAACAAAAAAAAAAACGTCGCTTGCACCTGTTCCTCAGTATGCTTATGCCTTATTATTTACTTTCTCAGTGGTTTCAACATCCACTCCAAGTGAGCCAACGAGTTCCACTCCACCCATTCAAGGTAACATTCAATTGGCAATTAAATTTCCCTGCTTCTTATTTTTTTCGTATTTTCATTCATAATTCACTAAAAGCAATTAATAAAATTTGAAAACTGACACGAATTGTTATGATCTTACTATACGATCACTAAGTTGACGCACAATACTTTGTGACATGGAGAGTTCCATGCTAAATGAGGGAAATACCTTTCTCTCTGTTTCTCGTGAGAAGATATTTTCCGGGACGAGTCATTACTTGCAAATTCAAAGAGTGCTGAACGTTATACAAAGAATTCAGTCTAGCATTGATTAACTTTATAGTGAATTCATTTTCTTGAATACATAAATTCCTTTGCCATTTTACATCTCACGTTTAACAGAAGCTGTTTCGGCATCGTGTACATGATGCCACGTCCTGCTCACATTAACCGAATTAAGCACTCTTTCGACAAGCACAGCCTTGTTACTGTTGCAAGTGCATTGGTTTTTAGCAGCGTGCTTTACTGGTCAACTGTTTGGAGTAAAACCTCTCAAACAAGCTTAAGCAAGTTAAAGGCAGTCTAAAACTTGGCCTGTCGTATTGTTAATGGAAAAAGGAAATTTGACCACATATCTTCAGTCTTAAAGGAATTGCGCTGGTTGCCATGCAGTAAACGAGCTACTCTTCTATTTAGATGCGATAATGGCATTCAAATACATGACGGGACGTGCCCCTAGATACTCCGAACAGTTCATTAGGCGATGTGACTTAAAAGTCTGCAGAACAAGGAATTCTCCAACGCTGAAAATCTTTTTAGTGCCGGCCAAAACTCACTTGTTTACAGAGCAGTCGCCTTGTGGACTTCTTTATCAAACGATCTTGAACTTTGTAAATTATTGAACCATTTTAAACGTTGCCTTAAGTTAAGCCTCTTAAGTTATATTAGTCACTCTACTTGATCAGTCGAACCACCCTATTTGCAATTGTTTTTGTATCTTGTATTCATTCAGTTTAATAGTTTTCATAATTGTAGTTTTTATTCTAGACGTATATATAGATCACCGCTTTTATTGTATCTTGTAGTAATTCATTGAATTTGATGGTTTTTAAGTTTTTCACTCCTCAGTTGCTCCTTCAATAAGAGTGAATTCCCAAAGCACCACTGTCGAGGAAGGAGGGAACGTGATATTCACCTACACTGCAACAGGTTAACCACAGCCTGTGATCACGTGGAACAAGTCTGAAGGATTCCTATCCCAATCAAGGACCATGATACGTGATGCAGAGCTCACTATTCTGAATGTGAGTGCAGATGACAGTGGGTTGTACGCGTTTCTACTGGTACAAACGCGTTAGGAGCTAATTCATAAGCTGTGGAGCTAAACGTCGTAAAACTGTCAACTGACGTGTCATGGTCTTTGATCGTTTACATTGGCCAAAACAACAGAGTTCTTTGTCCTGTCCCAACAAATCTGCACTCAATCGTCCAGTGGATGTATAACAAAACTCCAACTCTCGCAGATGAATCCAAAGCCTAAAAAATAACATCTGCTAAACTAGACCACGGTGGAAATTATACTTGTGTCGTGCAGGACTCGAGTAGCTCGGGAACTTGGACATCCGCAAGAGTTATTGTCCATATAAGGTATCCTGAGACATGCAGCAGTGTGAAAACAAATGTAGCTTACGTCAGTGGTCATTACGTCATCGATTCTGATGGTTTCGGGAGTACGGCTCCGTTTGATGTCTACTGTAACATCACCGACAAAGGAGGCATTGTAGTGACAACTGTCAGTCATGAAAAAGAAAACAGAACCCATGGGGACGGTTGCGACGAGGAAGGATGCTACAAACGCGACGTGACATACATGGGAGCCAGTCTCTCCCAGCTAACAGCTCTAACAGATGCGTCTTTACATTGTGAGCAGTTTATCAGCTATGAATGTTTTAATGCCAAGCTCCTTCGTCATCGGAAGGGCTGGCGGGTGTCACGTAATGGCGTAAAAATGAAATATTGGGGTGGCGCTGAAAATAAGGAAGGTTAATGTGCATGTGGCGTTACACAAACCTGTGTAGACGAAAGCTGGAAATGCAACTGCGATGCAATTGAAAAAAGTTTGGCGTGAAGATAGGTGAGGAACGGACAAAACTCACCTTCCAGTGTCCCAGTTAAGGTTTGGAGACACAGCAGGCATATTGGAGGAAGGATATTACATTCTAGGCAAGCTGAAATGCTACGGTACAGCGTGAATATGGTTTTGTTGCCACAGAAACAAGACGGTGGTGTTTTGGCTTTGGGGTGAACTACTTATATGGTTGCGGTACTATCCAGTTAGAGTTTCTTTCAAGAACGTTACGCTTATCTCTTAGAATGCCAATTTCAATTTGCAATTTAAAGCATCTTCTTTCACCGCGGGACGGAACCAGTGAACACATGTTGTTCATATATCTCGAAATTGATCGTCACAAGCACAATACAAATTTAAAATGAATCAAACATTGACTGTTTTGACGCTCACTAAGTAGTGTGCAAAACTGCACATTTATTTTTCCCGTGTTGAGCTGTATTGAACACCTGGCCGCAAAATCTCCGCCAAAATGTAGGTCATCAGGAGTAGTCGAATTTTTAACAGAAACTTGTTATTCAGTCGATGAAGTCAGGAAATTGTCAGTTATGTTAAAGGATATAAAAAAGAAGACACCTCTCAAAGTTTTAAGTCTTTGCGATTTCCCAAACTTCAGATATTCGTCACAGGGAACCCGAACACTATATCAGCAGTAAAAATAAATGTACTGTTAATTACTTGTGTTCCTGTGTCTTTTTGAGTTCGCCGGCTTTCATAACCAGTCTTCTTTACTAACTATGATTCAGCCTATGAAATTTCCAAATCTGTCTTTCTACATATGGGAGGAGACTTCTAGACAATATCGTATAGGATACTGTACATCCAAAGTTAGCATCACAAAAATAGGTCACATGCAGTTGCATTGTACTGGGCAAATAGCAAAGCTAAACTTAAATCGGGTATATCGTCATCAATCTTTGAAAATACCTTGTTGATCTCTAATGATAAGCAAATAAAGTTGCCTTTTCATACTAACGTAAGCGATAAATATATGTAATCTGTAGATACATCGGCTTTTCTGTGGTCAGTTGCCATGTAATAATTAATTTTATATGTACAGAAATCACCAATGTCTTTCTGTATCTATTGTTTTTCGCCTCATTACTTTTATATCATAAAGCAAATGAAGAATCCTAAGCCGTGTATTACACTGTGATAAAACACAACAAGCGTTTCGTACAATATTATAACCATTTGCGATACACTTGGATTCACTTTACCTATACAATAACCTTTTCTACTGTATATTGTGCAATATAGCTGTGCATTTGCCGAATATTTTTTTGAGATCATGTTATCTAAAGAAGGGATACATTCATTTGCATAATATAGTTAAGAGAGTTGATAGCAGCTCACGATCTTTCAGAGTATACACCCACTGATTCACCTGAACGTCAGGTCCATTAAACTAGGGATAAAATACCTTTCTTTGATGTTCAAAATAGCTATAGGTAACAGGGCATGTTTAGCTTCTATAGATCAACCTAATTGTTGCGTCAGTTAAAGAAAGAAACGTCAAACGACTGTGGGCCAGAAAATTCGATTACAGCTATAATGTTAAAACAATATCGAGTTGATAAACGCTCGACGCGGATTTATCAGGGCCACTAAAACTAATATTACCTCACGATATCGGCTACATCCTATTCAATGAGGAAACTTGTGTCTCCTACGCATTGTATTGACAAAAGTGGCTTATATGGCTGCCCAAGGGGATTGACAGCTTAGTTTTGAAGAAGTACTCTTATTATATGGCTAGCCCAGTGAGCAGGCAAGTTGAACCAGATGATACACTGTCATTGGCTACCAAAGTGGGCAAGATGAACCAAAGCCTGCGCTGTAATTGGCTTCCCGAGCGGGCAAGTTGACGCTAACTTGAATTGCCCACTCGAGACTACCCGCTGTGTACCGGAAGGAAAAATTTCCCAAAAAGCCATATAGTAAATCCTTTATTAGCCAAGCTTGCTCGGTCAAGATGACTGGATATTAGCCTCGGCCTTTTTTTTTTTTTTTGCGTTTATGGACCTTGACTCCGTCTCGGTAAATAAAAAGGAAAAGGAACTTGGGCGATATCCAGCCATCTTGACATCACGCTTGGTCAATAACCCATATTTATGTTCCTAAGTTTAGCTCTCTCGCGAACTTGGAAAATATCACTGAGGCTTGAATTTTCAAGCGAAAAAACTGAGACATCAACTCGGGTGTTATTCAACTTTGGAGACGACGATCAGAGTTTAAGAATGTGGCTGAGCGCATTACTGCTGCTAGCAGCTAGCGTCGGCTTGAAGGGTATCTATTTGACTGGTCGTTTTGGGTGAGAAACGTACTTTAGAAGCAGCTATATAGCTTAAACTTATTGCTGTTTCTTGTTTTTATCTCCTCCTAGTTTCCACAGGAATAAAAAGAGGTAAGCCAAAATAACTTAGGATTGTATCACTACATTTAAACTGCAAAAAATGAGAAATTTATGCATCGTATAATGAACGGACCCAGACGATTCTTGCATCTTGTTTCTTATATTTATAGAAAGTCGAAAGGACATAGAGGGTAAGTTGGACACATCGACTTATGTTGAATAAAACAAGAAGAGCAAGTGGTCCAACCATTACGTTTGCTCTCTGTTCACTTCGAATTGTTGAGTGTCCTTTTATTTACCTATATGCTAAGAATGCAAATGTGGAAAATCTGGTTAAGAAACATAAGCGTCTTCTTCATTGACGTCTATCAAGGTACTATTTCACGTGCAAAGGGGTCACTCGATCACAACTCGCCTCTTTTGATTCATAATGCTAAGCTTTTGAAAAAAATGCATATTAAACTGTTGTTATATTGGTTAAAGGGTTGATTGCGTCGCCGTGTCAAGGCTTGCCCCAGACCTGCCTCCTTCCTAAAGTTACAGGCGTTTGTAGAGCCGCCTTTCTTAGATATTACTTTGACAAGGTCAGCGGTCGGTGCAAGACGTTCATTTATGGCGGTTGCCAGAGAAACCAAAACAATTTCCGGAATCTGAAAGACTGCCTGAGGAAATGTGCAAGTACGTCTGATGTGCATTAGTTGTGCAGTAATTATACCTAGAGTCAGCTACATATATATAGAGAATAACCCACCGATTTCATCTTCGTATAATGTACATAGGCTACATCACTCGGCCCAGATCATCCCCGGTTGTCACCATTTTGCAATTAGGAGTAAACGGGTATTGCAATTACCAGAGGCATTTGTTGAGAAATCTTTATACAATGAAGTCTGGAGCTCCGTGGTTGATCTAGATACGCATTGAAATTTAATGTAAAATGATCTTTAATTCTGACTTTTTGGGGGGCTCCAACGATGTCTAGCCAATTGAAACAGGTTTACTGTATATAGTTTATAACTCTGAAAAAAAATAAAATAAAATAAAAATAAGAATCTCGCTTGATTTACATAGAACTTTGAAAACAACTTCTTTTAGAAAACTGTCCTAGTGGAGGAAAGCGACCAGGTGGCGGAAGGAGACCCCGTGGGGGACGAAGACCTGGTGGGGGACGAAGACCCAGTGGAAGAGTCAAACAGGCGGTAAACGCCTTTAACGACGTTCGCTTGCAGGACAGGAACCCTTCGGAGTCGGCGCCCACTTCGGCCAATTTGATTTGGTTTTGTCGTTTATAAGAAGACAACCCTGTTTTGACTCGCTTTCAGTTCAAAAGTTAGGTAAGCATTAATTGGGATCCCTTCACCTAAAACGCGAGTGCGGCGCATCTCTAAATGCGCGAGAACTTACGAGAGAAAAGAAGTTCATATGGGGGAGAATCTCTCACCCAAGCTCTGTCCAAATCGCTATACTTCCACAAGTAAAATACACGTGTATAGATTTGGGAGAGGGCTAAAAGTAGCATCTTTAAAAAGTTAGGTAAGCATTGGTTGGAATCCCTGCACCTGAAACTTGAGTGTGGCGCATCTCTAAATGCGCAAAAACTTACAAGAGAAAAGAAAGTTGATAAGGGCGAGAATCTCTCACCCAAGCACTGTCCAAATCAATGGACTTCCACAAGTAAAATACACGTGTGTAGATTTGGGGAGGGCTAAAAGTAGCATCTTTAAAAAGTTAGGTAAGCATTGGTTGGGATCCCTGCACCTAAAACGCGAGTGCGGCGCATCTCTAAATGCGCGAGAACTTACGAGAGAAAAGTAACTTGATATGGGCGAGAATCTCTCACAGAAGCACTGTCCAAATCAGTAGATTTCCACAAGTGAAATACACGTGAGTAGATTTGAGAGAGGGCTAAAAGTAACATCTTTAAAAGGTTAGGTAAGCATTGGTTGGAATCCCTGCACCTAAAACGCGAGTGCGGCGCACCTCTAGATGCGGGAGAACTAACGAGAGAAAAGAAAGTTAATAGGGGCGAGAAAATCTCACCTCAGCACTGTCCAAATCAATAGGCTTCCACAATTAAAATACACGTATGTAGATTTGGGGGAGGGCTAAAAGTAGCATCTTTAAAAAGTTAGGTAAGCATTGCTTGGGATCCTTGCACCTAAAACGCGAGTGCAGCGTATCTCTAGATGCGAGAGAACTAGCGAGAGAAAAGAAAGTTATTAGGGACGAAAAAATCTCACCTCAGCACTGTCCAAATCGATAGACTTCCACAAGTAAAATACACGTAGGTAGATTTAAGGGTGCGCTAGAAGTAGCATCTTTGAAAAGTTAGGTAAGAATTGGTTGGCGGGTCTCTAAACGCGCGAGAACTTAGGAGAGAAAAGAAAGTTGATATGTGCGAGAATGTCCAACCAAAACAGTGTGCAAATCGATAGTTTTCCACAAGTAAAATACACGTGTGTAGATTTGAGGGAGGGCTAAAAGTAGCATCTTTAAAAGTTAGGTAAGCATTGGTTGGAATCCCTGCACCTAAAACGCGAGTGCGGCGCATTTCTAAATGCGCGAGAACTAACGCGAGAACAGAAAGTTGATAGGGGCGAGAAAATCGCACCTAAGCACTGTCCAAATCAATAGACTTCCACAAGTAAAATACGCGTGTGTAAATTTAAAGGAGGGCTAAATGTAGCATCTTCAAAAAGTTAGGTAAGCATTGATTGGGATCCGCATACCTAAAACGAGAGTGCGGCGCATCTCTAAATGCGCGAAGACTAACGAGAGAAAAGAGAGTTAATAGGGGCGAGAAAATCTCAACTAAGCACTGTCCAAATCGATAGACTTCTACAAGTGAAATAAACGTGTGTAGATTTGGGAGAGGGCTAAAAGTAGCATCTTTAAAAAGTTAGGTAAGCATTAGTTATGATCCCTGCCCCTAAAACGCGAGAATGGCGTATCTCTAAACATGCAAGATCTTACGAGAGAAAAGAAAGTTGATTTGGGCGGGAATCTCTTACCCAAGCACTGTCCAAATCGACAGACTTCCACAAGTGAAATACACGTATATAGATTTGGGAGAGGGCTAAGAGTAACATCTTTAAAGAGTTAGGTAAGCATTGGTTAAGATTCGTTCACCTAAAACGCGAGTGCGGCGCATTTCTAAATGCAGGAGAACTAACGAGAGAAAAGAAACTTGATAGGGGCGTGAAAATCTTACCTAAGCACTATCCATATCGATAGACTTCCACAAGTAAAATACACGTGTGTAGATTTATGGAAAGGCTAAAAGTAGCATCTTAAAAAAGTTAGGTAAGCATTGGTTGGGATCCCTGCACCTTAAAGTTGAGTGTGGCGCTTCTCTAATCGCGTGAGAACTTATGAGAGAAAAGAAAGTTGATATGGGCGAGAAAGTCCAACCCAAACACTGTGCAAAGCGATAGTTTTCCATAAGTGAAATACACGTGTGTAGATTCGGGGGAGGGAGGGAGGGCTAAAAGTAGCATCTTTAAAAAGTTAGGTAAGCATTGGTTGGGATTCCTGCACCTGAAACTTGAGTGTGGCGCAATTTTAAACGCGCCAGAAGTTACAAGAGTAAAGAAAGTTGATATGGGCGAGAATCTCTCACCCACACACTGTCCAAATCGATAGTTTTCCACAAGTGAAATACACGTGTGTAGATTTGGAGGAGGTCTAAAAGTAGCATCTTTAAAAAGTTACGTAGGCTTTGATTGGGGGTTCCCGCACCTGAAACTTAAGCGTGGCGCATCTCTAAATGCGCGAGAGCTTACGAGGGAAAAGAAAGTTGACATGGGCGAGAATGTCCAAGACAAACACTGTGCAAATCGATAGTTTTCCACAAGTGAAATATACGTATGTAGAGTTGGGGGAGGTCTAAAAGTATCATCTTTAAAAAGTTAGGGAAGCATTGGTTGGGTCCCTGCACCTGAAACTTGAGTGTGGCGCATCTGTAACCGCGCCAGAAGTTACGAGGGTAAAGAAAGTTGATATGGGCGAGAATCTCTCACCCAAGCACTGTCCAAATCGATAGACTTCCGTAAGTGGAATGCACGTGTGTAGATTTGGGAGAGGGCTAAAAGTAGCATCTTTAAAAAGTTAGGTAGGCATTGGTTGGGGTTCCCGCACCTGAAACTTGAGTGTGGCGCATCTCTAAACGTGCGAGAGCTTACTAGAGAAAAAAAAGTTTACACGGGCGAGAATATCCAACCCAAACACTGTGCAAATCGATAGTTTTCCACAAGTGAAATACACGTGTGTAGATTTGGGGGAGGTCTAAAAGTAGCATCTCTAAAAGGTTAGGTAAGCATTGGTTGAGAACCCGGCACCTAATACGTGAGTGTGGCGCATGTCTAAACGCGCTAGAATTTACGAGAGAAAAGAAAGTTGATATGGGCGAGAATCTCTCACCCAAGCACTGTCCAAATCGGTAGACTTCTACAAGTGAAATACACGTGTGCAGATTTGGGGGAGGTTTAAAAGTAGCATCTTTAAAAGCTGGGTAAGCATTGGTTGGGAGCCCTGCCCGTAAAACGTGAGTGTAGCGCATCTCTAAATGCGCAAGAACTGATAAGAGAAAAGAAAGTTGATAGGGGCGAGAATTTCTCACCCAAGCACTGTCCAAATCGATAGACTTCCACAAGTGAAATACACGTGTGTAACTTTGGGGGAGGTTTAAAAGTAGCATCTTTAAAAAGTTAGTTAAGCATTGGTTGGGATTCCTGCACCTAAAACGCGAGTTCGGCGCATCTCTAAATGTACGACATTTAACAAGAAAAAAGAAAGTTGATAGGGGCGAAAAAATCTCACCTAAGCACTGTCCAAATCAATAGACTTTTACAAGTAAAATACACGTGTGTAGATTTGGGGGAGGGCTAAAAGTAGCATCTTTAAAAAGTTAGGTAAGCATTGGTTGGGGTCCCTGCACCTAAAACAGTAGTACGGCGCACCTCTAGATGCAGAAGAACTAACGAGAGAAAAGAAAGTTAATAGGGGCGAGAAAATCTCACCTAAGCACTGTCCAAAACAATAGACTTCCACAAGTAAAATACACGTGTGTAGATTTGGGGAAGGGCTAAAGGTAGCATTTTTAAAAAGTTAGGCAAGCATTGGTTGGGATCCCTGCACCTAAAACGCGAGTGCGGCGCATCTCTAAATGCGCGAGAACTAACAAGATAAAAGAAAGTTGAAAGAGGCGAGAAAATCTCACCTAAGCACTGTTCAAATCAATAGACTTCCACAAGTGAAATACACGTAGGTAGATTTGGGGGTGCGCTAAAAGTAGCATCTTTAAAAAGTTAGGTAAGCCGTGGCTGGGATCCCTGCACCTAAAACGCGAGAGTGGCGCATCTCTAAACGCGCGAAAACTTATGAGAGAAAAGAAAGTTGACATAGGCGAGAATGTCCAATGAAAACAATGTGCAAATCGATAGTTTTCCACAAGTGAGATACACGCGTGTAAATTTGGGAGAGGGCTAAAAGTAGCATCTTTAAAAAGTTGGGTAAGCATTGGTTGGGAACCCTTCACTTAAAACGCGAGTGCGGCGCATTTCTAAATGCGCGAGAACTTACGAGAGGAAAGAAAGTTTTTAGGGGCGAGAATCTTTCACCGAAGCACTGTCCAAATCGATAGACTTCCACAAGTGAAATACACGTGAGTAGATTTGGGAGAGGGCTCAAAGTAACATCTTTAAAAAGTTAGGTAAGCATTGGTTGGAATCCCTTCACCTGAAACTTGAGTGTGGCGCATCTCTAAACGCGCGAGAAGTGACGAAAAAAAGAAACTTGATAGGGGCGAGAATGTCTCACCCAAGCACTGTCCAAATCGATGGTTTTTCACAAGTGAAATACACGCGTGTAGATTTTGGGGAGGGCTAAAAGTAGCATCTTTAAAATGTTAGGTAAGCACTGTTTGGGATCCACGCGCCTAAAACGCGAGCGCGGCGTATCTCTAAATGCGGGAGAACTAACGAGAGAAAAGAAAGTTAATAGGGACGAGAAAATCCCACCTAAGCACCGTCCAGATCGAAAGACTTCCACAAGTAAAATACACGTGTGGAGATTTGGGAGAGGCCTAAAAGGAGCATCTTTAAAAAGTTAGGTAAGCATTGCCTGGGATTCTCGCACCTAAAACTCGAGAGTGGCTGGTCTCTAAACGCGCGAGAACTTTACGAGAGAAAAGAAAGTTGATATGGGCGAGAAGCTCCAACCCAAACAGTGTGCAAATCGATAGTTTTCCACAAGTGAAATACACGTGTGCAGATTTGAGGGACAGCTAAAAGTAGCATCTTTAAAAAGTTAGGTAAGGATTGGTTGGGATTCTCGCACCTAAAACTCGAGAGTGGATGGTCTCTAAACGCGCGAGAACTTTACGAGAGAAAAGAAAGTTGATATGGGCCAGAAGCTCCAACCCAAACAGTGTGCAAATCGATAGTTTTCCACAAGTGAAATACACGTGTGCAGATTTGAGGGACAGCTAAAAGTAGCATCTTTAAAAAGTTAGGTAAGGATTGGTTGGGACCCTGCACCTAAAACGCGAGTGTGGCGCATCTCTAAACGCGCAAGAACATACGAGAGAAGAGAAATTTGATATGGCGAAAATCTCTCACCCCATGATGGGACGCAAATGACTTCTACTGTTAGTATCTCTTCCCGGCGTTTTTTTTTGTTTCTTTTTTGTTTTTTAATTCTATGAGAACAGGGCTGTATTCCTTTAAGGCTGTGGGTGTAATTCGTAGAAACACTGAGTTCTGATAAATCGTTTTGAAATTCTTCGTTCCAGTTCAAATTTATGTTGCTGGCACATGGGTGGGCACTTTATATGCAGACTGTCACGAAAGATACCTTAGACTATTTTTACAGTGTATGATGCACTTCTACGTTAGTCTGCTTTATAAATATTTAACTGCTCTGGTCGACTTTTTAATTTCAATATGAGTAAACGTTCTCTTTATGCGTTCCTGTTAAAAATGATGCAAAGTTGTCAATTTTAGTAATTTCAATTTGAAGGAAAGATCCTCTGAGTACCTTCTTATTAGTTGATGAAAATTTTGCGGGGTTTGTTTTACCAGAGCGCTTCATGACGCCTCCTGGAATAAGCTATACCTTCCCTAGTTGAATCGTCATCAGTTTATCCTACGCTATTCAGGTTATTGATTGGAAAAATAATTATACTTTTGAATGTTATGTTTTGAATGTCCTCTATTTTCAGGGGATGGGGGGTGGGCTCACTTCTTTCGGAGGTCGTTACTTACGGACTTTTACGATTCGTTGCGTGTACGAGCCATTGGCCAAGCGATTGGCCAAGCCATTGGTAGCCGTGCATAGTCACCTGAAGCACTGACAATCTATCTTAGCTCCATGTACTAAGTTTCTCCTCGCGCTTTTTTTTTTTTTTGCCCTCGGCTGTGTAATTGTGCGATATTTTCTACACAATAACTTCAATTGCCGAGCATGATAATACTGTACGTGGCTCCCACTGCCAACGACATACTCAGACAAGTATTCCAGATCATTTGGGTTCTTATTACTTAAGATCTCTTTTAGATTGATTAATCAAACGCTCCTTTACGCCCGGACAAGCATCTCGACACAAGCTCAGAGTTTACTGTGATGGCTTTCATTGGGTAAACAAGACATTTACGTCTGCTCGCCGCGCTCAACATAGTCCGTGAGCCAGCAGGGCTGCTTGGTATCATCCGGGGTGATTAAGGTTTATGGTGGTTTTCTAGTAGAGTAGACCATAAATAGTGGGGAAAAGCATGATAGCAATGATTCTATGGTAGCTAATGGGTAACAGTGCTCTTTATAGTATGGCTCAGGCAGGGGAACGAGGCTGAAGCTTGTTTTGTGTTTATTAGCTTCAGTTGTCCACCAAAAAGAACAAAACACATGCCAACAGTAACATTGTTTCACACAACATTTTTTAAATTACAAATGGTTCATTTCATCAGTCACATGACCAGAGCGCGACTTAAGCATGGAAACGAGGCTGAAGTTGGTTTGACAAACATACGTGTGTTCATTAGCTTTAAATGTCCATCAAAATCTGCAAAACACTTACTCAACAGTATCCTTACTTTACAAATATTATTTTTATATTTTTGTGTTGTTTATCCCATCGTTTACATCACTGAACACGTGACCAGGGCCTTTAAAATGGCACTATTACATGACAGACAATTGTAAGGCTGTACTACGAGTCCCACCAATCCATTTTAATTCAAACTGCTCTTTTCAATGTTTCTGACGTTCTTCCTGATGTTTTTTGACATGAGTATAAACCCAATTTCTATATTTACCAGTTGGCATACATAGAAAGCATACATAGAAACTTCTTAAGCGTTCATTTTAATATTCCTCATCACTGCTTACTTCATCGTCATCATCGGCACTCTCGATCTCTTGAACAGAACCTTGGTTCTCACATTCAGCAAGCGTGCACATATCGGTGCATCTTAGGCCATTTGTGACGTTTTAGTGCAGTTACACGCTAATAGCTCAAGTATGGCTTCTGGTGCCGCTTTTACGTCCATCCAGTCAACACCTGTCTTGGCAACACCATCTTCATGCTCCATCTTCCATCCACGTTCAACAGGAGTCGGAACTTGTGGGTCTTTCTGTAAACACCGTTTCCATATGGCAACCTGATAATTTGCTCTCTTTGCGTGCTTCATAAGACAATCTCTGCAAGGAGGAAGCTGGTGGCTTTCTATCTCCCCTCTTCTTGAACAAAACAGCTGGTACCTCAGCTCATTGACTTTCGTTGTGACCGTGCTATTAGAATAAAGAAGACATGTAAGTTACTCTAATTTATCTGTTAATTCAGGAGGTAGGTCCCACTATTTTCCCAGCTCTGTTAACGCTTCTCGGCTCCTTGTGTTCTTCTTTAATATCTTCAATGCTTGTGCCTTTCCCTTTCCTGCAAATGCGCTCGCAGTATCACATCCAGTGAATGCATGCATTCCGAGAACACCTTTGCACACTCCTGGACCAAGTGAAGCAGCAACTTTTGTAATGTCAATAATCTTTGTCCGCGTACGAGTTCCAGATTTCATCAACAGAGAAGGTCCTATCTCATTTGTAAATGCCAAGGACATGATAAATACATCAGTGTCCTCCGAACAGACAAGAACAGAGGTGAAGCCCTCATTAGCTGCATGGGAAGCGTGGAGCAGTAGGCGTCCATCTGCCTCTTCCTGTTGAGACTTCATTGTTGGAACCTCCTCACTACCTTCCGCTGTGATTCTGTAGCATTTATCACCAGCATTGGCATACAACAGTTTCTCTTCCAACTTCTGTCTTCTTCCTTTCTCCACTCGTTGACGATGAAGGTGATAAGACTCGTCTTATTGCTCACTCTTGTCAGGAAATTCCTACACTGCCTAACTATCTGTGTGCTAGCGATGTTAACAAGCTGGTGTCCTGACTCTTCACCTCGCAGTTGCCGCTCACTGTTCTTAATGGATAGCTCCTTGTAGGTGTGAAATACGACGTCTATTCTGTTACACCACACCCCTCCTTTCACTGCCATAGACAGGACAGTCATTTCGACATCACCAAAGTCAGGTGATCTCCCTTTAGCCTTTGCACCAGAGACATGCCATCAATAACTGCAGCAGAATTTACAAGGACTTCCTCAGAGAACTGTACATTTTTCTGTAACAGTGATGCCAGGGAGGCCTCGTTGGTCTTTCTCAGAAGGCCATCTGGAGTTGACAAGGCCCAGGGAAGTGGTGCAAGAGGGTGTAAAAGGATGGTATCCATCTGCAAGCTTCGTTCTTGTGCAATATCTCTGATTCGTCCAAACAAGGACCTGTCTGCTTCCAAAATAATCGATCGGTCGTTGGTTTGCACTTGTTTCTTCTTGTTCATGTCGCTGAATGTCGTAAGTTTGCTGGTCTTCAGAGGGTCATGGAATTTCCTGATTTGAGGAGTCTTCTCCATCCTCTCTTCTTTAAACTTTGCGTAACATCTTTCACCAAACGCGTGTGCTGTTTTCAGGTCTGTAGCAATCTCTCTGGGGGCTTTCTTTGCAGTTGAAATGCTAATCAGTTCTTGGCTCTCGGAAAATGGATTAACCCAGCATTGGATGAGGTCAATTATGGACGAAACCGCCAGCTCATCTTTCTTTATTCTTGGTGACTGTTTCTTAGCTGCCCAAGAAATGCACTTCGGTATTCTGCTGTGAGGTAGTAGCGCTGAACAGTTGCAGGTTTTAAGCTAAAGCGTGTGGTTCCACCAGGATTCTGGGTATCTTTGTTCACTGTGACCTCAGTTGTCTGGTCAACTGGAATCCTCCCAAAGGGATTGCTGCTGGCTAACTCAACGGAAAAACTGCCTTCTTTGAATGCCTGTACTTCAGGATTTTTGTCACCGAGATTTGTCATCTGAGTAAATTAAGGAGTCAGGTATCGTGAATAGTTCACCTTGTCATAGGCGAAACACCAAGGGATCATCCTTCGCATGGAATGGAGATGTAATCCCAGTCACCTTCACGAGATGCCCGCAACAGGCCAAGAACTATTCCCTCTACCGTATCCACATATGACATCCAGAATGCTGAAAGTTCGCCGTTATTTTGACGAAGATGATTCAGGAACTCTCTCCACATAGGCATCACCTGAGGCAGGACTGGGCACAGTAGCAGCTGGTCTACGCTCTCTTCCTTCAAATTATTAGCCAGTGTATCCACCTGCTCAAGAAAAGACGCCACTGTGATGCGATGATTGGGATCGCTGCTCTCGAGCCTTCTCGTGAACTCAGCTCATGCTAACCTCATCAGAGCTTCATACAGGTACTTGTGTGCCCGCACGCCACGCTTGCAATGCTCTCCATCAATGACACCACTTATGGGTTAGTCTCTTTTCATAGTAAACAGGCTTCTACATTTTCCGTGATATGCGATATTTGGTATATGATTTTCTCGGACCGTTTAGGCGACATCCAAAACTGCCTGATGATTTCGAACTTTGGTTGCTTCCAGCAAAGCCAGCCGAGAGCTGATGTCCTTTGGAGACACAAGATGTTCTTCCTCCTTATCACATGCAGCATAGTGTATTATGCACTGGCGCTTGTCCTTTTCCATTCAATCTGAATGGCAAACGCAAGCTCAGGAACTATAAATGGAGAATTTAAATAAATCTATTATTTACTCTGAAACAATAGCATAAATGATATCAATGATTTCATATACGTTATAGATGCACTAGTAAATTAGCACTCCGTAATAGATCGATTATTTTCAAGCTTTAGATCGAACGGAAAGGCTAACTTCTAAAACAGTTCAAAAAAGATTTAATGCGAACTGATTTGTTTTCTCATAATGCAAAGTACAATTTAAGTTCCAAATAGATAAAAGGTGAATTGTCTGAAAAAAAACCGATCAGCCGATTTTTTTTTTTTTGCATAAAAGAGAGCAAGTTTTAAAAAAATACTAGAGTTTTTATGAAGAAGGTTAAAGATATTTCCAGCCATTGACTGCCACGACAGAAATGGACTGTTTTTCTAGATTATGTTTTACAGAACATCTTATATTGTGCTCAGCTGTTACGTCTTTGTCATGCTATTTGGCAATCGAAAAAAGTTCTTAAAACTGATTCATTCAAAACTAAAAGTACACAAAACTAAAATGTTTATAAAATTCATATTTTGTGGAATAATTAAGTGACTGATAGGTATCTAGTAGTTTAAACACTTACCTTAACGAAGTTGGTCTTTTCAAAATGGCGGATACATCAAGCAACAGAGTTCTCAGAGATGGCATAAATTAACATACCGCTGACCAAAATTTGAAGGCTCGCGTATTATACAAAATGTTCTCAAACACATTATGTAGACTCTTAAAAGTATAACTATGTCTCCACCCTTCATTTTATTGCATTCTATAAGCATTTGTAGCTGCATATAATTGAACATTAACTATGGGTCTAATGTGTTATAGTTTGGGAGGGGGTGCAAATAGATGCAGTCAGCACGGAGGAGCTACAATCGATCCAGTGCTATCATGGATTTTCCAAGTCTACAATGGCAGGGCCTTTCAAAAAACACCAGGAAACTTATTCACCCTGAATGATACCGACAGCCTAAATTTGGCTGCCTGGCTCACGGACTATAACATCCATTCGTAGGCACTTTGGTATCTTTAAGTTCAGTTCGTAGATCTGAACTTGGTTCAGGAGGAAAAGCAGAGGAAGGCTCATGTTGTGTAATTCGTTCATCATTGCGGGATTACTTGATTTATTGGCATTCCCCGGTTTTGTCTGCTCACGTTTTTTTCCTGCCCAAGTCTTTCTTCACGTGTGTTTAGACGTGATCCGATATATAATGATCTTGTTTTGTTCCAGATTATTGGCGTCGGTGGAGTCCGCCATCATTTGAAAGCATCGGGAATGACTCGAACGCACTATTTACTTTTAAAGCACTATTAATATCGTGACTTCATTTTAAAGCTTGTCTCATATTCCATCGGCCCTTTCTGGTTTATTTTTTATTTAATATCATCGGCATGTCACTGAAACAGATTATGACGCCTTCCCTGGCCGCAAGACGAAGAACCCTAGTGAGAGTATGTAAGGAATGCTAGGGAAATTTCCTACCATTTCTCTGCGGTAGTTACAGTAGAAGCCCCGTGGGTCCCGTCATGTTTTTCACGCAAAGACCACGAATGTTCAGCACTTCCGCATTTTACCATATGTATCAGTATTTGGTTAAATATTAAGAATGGCTGACTGTTAGGATCGAGAACCGCCGGTCAACGACCCATTTGGCAAATCGCTCATATTTTGCCCAAAGATACCCTTAGGTGACCTAATTCTAAAAATCATATTTCAAGGTTCCAGCGAATTTTTATTTTTCAGAAATTTGCGAAAATTTGAAAGCGCGGTCAAAGTGCGGTTTTTCGTGTAATAAAATGACCGAAATAAGGTGCGAGGACGAAGCGCTGGTAAAGTCTTAAAATAAAGTCAATTGACTTCAAACTTCACACAAATGTGGAACAACCATTCTAATTTATTCCTCGTTTTAAACTAATCTCAGAGATGTTGATATAGTGGTTTTCCGAACCATTTTAAAAACACCTATGAAGCGTGTGAAAAATAACGGCAAAATATAGGTCATGTTTAACAGCATAAAAATGCATCTGGTACCTCACTTTCCGATTATTTTACTTTACAGCCTGGAAATATCATTATTAAACATATATCATGCCAAGTTTCATGCTCGAACTCGCAGTATTTCCCTTTCAGAAAAACGAAAATCTACGTCAATGTGCTGGGCGCAAATAACACAATAACTATACACGAACAAGAGACAAATCAGTTTCAACGGCGAAAGTAAAAGGCCATCATTCATTAAAATCCCGTCAATTCACTGCTATCAGTAGAAACATAATGTCCACTACATAAAAACTGTTTTTAGACGTTTTCGAAACACTGCGCGTTAACTTTGTTTAATTTCCTGTCCGCCGTCATGTCTAGTCTGTCATCCCGTGTATTTCCTTAATGTAAACAACACTCTGAATGGTTTTCACGACAAACGCAAGAGATTTCCTTTAACCTTAATGTTTTCGGTTCACCAAAACGCTTTAAGTTCGTTAAGACACAATAATGGGTCAACTTGGAATGCTGTTTAGCATTAAGGACGTTAAAGGACTGTAAATTAATCGAGTTGAAATATCTTGAAGTAAATCAAAATCGCGCCTTTATTCTAATTTGGTAAACAGCCGACCTCCGTTCAAGTTCAAGAAGTCGAGAGGTTAATTCGGCAATGTATTACCGGTACAACAACAAAATCAAACCGCGGGCATCAAAAGTGTAAGTTTAAAAGTGTAGTGGCAAGTCCCAAATAAATTTCGCCTTTCTAAAATGGAAACAAGAAGTGAAACGCTCTGACCCGAAACAAATAAACAAAATATTAATACGACTAATTTAATCCGAAAATGTTACAGAAAACATACCTAAAAGCCGTCGATTCCCCTCAATACCACTCCACATTGCCTTAAAGAGCCCAAGCTTTCTGCTGTAAGAAGCAGGGGCCTCAGGAATCTGCTTTTATCATATCGGCAACCATGCTGCGTGGCTGATATTCGAGACTCAGTAAAAGTTGTCACACAACCGTACGAGCAGCCCAGTCACGCTTTCACTGTTCTTGCGCAAATGTTCAACATATCGCAATTTACCTAAACCGATTACAAGTTTAAAGTACTGAAAGTAGATTGAAATGCGCTTCTTAAAGCTGACCTATCCAGGTGCAATTATTTCTTGTTCTTGAATGGCTCTTAGTTGTAGCTACAGTCGGGAAGGGGGGGGGGGGGGAGGGGGTACTCCTGGAAATTTTGGATATCTGTATGCAGTGGAAGCTTAAGTGGTCTCCAGCTCTTAACGCCAACACTGACACACCAGATGATTCTCGAAGTATCACAGGGATCACTAAGCTAAATAATTTTGAGTTTAGCTCCGCTGAGTCAATTACCTGTTGGCGCGCATATTGCATTGACCGTGGACAGGTGGAAAAACAGTTAAACCGGAAATGCCTGGTGCACATTGTAATTTAGCGTTGTTCAACACGCAATCGGTCAGGTTGTAATGCTAATCGTATTTGATAGAATCTCAAGTTTTCTTTCGACACATACTGGGGTGACATACTCCTAGATGGGTGTGACCGGGAGCCATGAGTCAAGTCAGTCAACTCGCAAAGCGTAACAGAAGAGTGATAGTGAACCACTGGTGGAAGGACTGCAGATTGTCCCTACGCTTTACCCTGATAGGCCTCTGTTTTATTCTAATGAACTGATGCTGTGACAATAATACTATTTAGCTTTACGAACATGCTAATTGTTAAGGGTTTCTTTTGCAATTTAGTCAGACATCACTCTTTCTTTATTTCTGCTGGAAACATCGTTCTCTAAAGGAGACTTCAGGTCATTTTCTAAAAAGGCACGAACACTGCGACCCCAACATCGGGTCGTGTTGAACAACGCTAAATTACAATGTGCACCAGGCATTTCCGGTTTAACTGTTTTTCCACCTGTCCACGGTCAATGCAATATGCGCGCCAACAGGTAATTGACTCAGCGGAGCTAAACTCAAAATTATTTAGCTTAGTGATCCCTGTGATACTTCGAGAATCATCTGGTGTGTCAGTGTTGGCGTTAAGAGCTGGAGACCACTTAAGCTTCCACTGCATACAGATATCCAAAATTTCCAGGAGTACCCCCTCCCCTCCCCCCTTCCCGACTGTAGCTACAACTAAGAGCCATTCAAGAACAAGAAATAATTGCTCCTGGATAGGTCAGCTTTAAAAAGCACATTTCAATCTACTTTCACTACTTTAAACTTGTAATCGGTTTAGGTAAATTGCGAAATGTTGAACATTTGCGCAAGAGCAGAGAAAGCGTGACTGGGCTGCTCGTACGGTTGTGTGACAACTTTTACTGAGTCTCGAATATCAGCCACGCAGCATGGTTGCCGATATGATAAAAACAGATTCCTGAGGCCCCTGATTCTTACAGCAGAAAGCTTGGGCTCTTTAAGGCAATGTGGAGTGGTATTGAGGGGAATCGACGGCTTTTAGGTATGTTTTCTGTAACATTTTCGGATTAAATTAGTCGTATTAATATTTTGTTTATTTGTTTCGGGTCAGAGCGTTTCACTTCTTGTTTCCATTTTATATAGGCGAAATTTATTTGGGACTTGCCACTACACTTTTAAACTTACACTTTTGTGACCTCGGTTTGATTTTGTTGTTGTACCGGTAATACATTGCCGAATTAACCTCTCGACTTCTTGAACTTGAACGGAGGTCGGCTGTTCGCCAAATTAGAATAAGGGCGCGATTTTGATTTGCCTCAAGATATTTCAACTCGATTAATTTACAGTCCTTTAACGTCCTTAATGCTAGACAGCATTCCAAGTTGACCCATTATTGTGTCTTAACGAACTTAAAGCGTTTTGGTGAACCGAAAACATTAAGGTTACAGGAAATCTCTTGCGTTTGTCGTGAAAACCATTCACAGTGTTGTTTACATTAAGGAAATACACGGGATGACAGACTAGACATGACGGCGGACAGGAAATTAAACAAAGTTAACGCGCAATGTTTCGAAAACGTCTAAAAACAGTTTTTATGTAGTGGACATTATGTTTCCACTGATGGCAGTGAATTGACGGGATTTTAATGAATGATGGCCTTTTACTTTCGCCGTTGAAACTGATTTGTCTCTTGTTCGTGTACAATTATTGTGTTATTTGCGCGCAACACATTGACGTAGATTTTCGTTTTTCTGAAAGGGAAATACTGCGAGTTCGAGCATGAAACTTGGCATGATGTATGTTTAATAATGATATTTCCAGGCTGTAAAGTAAAATAATCGGAAAGTGAGGTACCAGATGCATTTTTATGCTGTTAAACATGACCTATATTTTGCCGTTATTTTTCACACGCTTCATAGGTGTTTTTAAAATGGTTCGGAAAACCACTATATCAACATCTCTGAGATTAGTTTAAAACGAGGAATAAATTAGAATGGTTGTTCCACATTTGTGTGAAGTTTGAAGTCAATTGACTTTATTTTAAGACTTTACCAGCGCTTCGTCCTCGCACCTTATTTCGGTCATTTTATTACACGAAAAACCGCACTTTGACCGCGCTTTCAAATTTTCGCGAATTTCTGAAAAATAAAAATTCGCTGGAACCTTGAAATATGATTTTTAGAATTAGGTCACCTAAGGGTATCTTTAAGCAAAATATGAGCGATTTGCCAAATGGGTCGTTGACCGGCGTTTCGCGATCTTAACAGTCAGCCATTCTTAAGAAAGAATCCAACAGAAGTTCGAGTAACAAGCGGACAAAAACACTGTACCTAGATTATTTACATCGTATTGCGAACTTCTCTGCGACTGTTTTAAATATCTTCTCAAAAGAAATCCTTATCGTAACACCAAATGTCGAAAACAGATTTTGAAGTTCATAAGAAACACTTGAAAGTATTGGTGAAATGAAACTGAAGTTGAAATTTTACTTGTGTTTGCACATGACCTTTGAAAGTTATTTTCTCAAGTTTCTATGGGAAACTGTTTACGGTGTTATTTCAGGCAGCTATCTATGTCTTTAGGTTTTAGAAAATGCAAAGAGGACCGTAATATACATATATGTTATTGGCCGGCTGGGAGGTCCGTATGGTGAAAAACTGTGACCGAGGTCTTGAAAATGCTGCCCGAGGCCGCAGGTCGAGGGCAGCATTTTCAAGCCCGAGGTCACAGTTTTTCACTATACGGACCGACCCTAAGCCGGACATTAACATGTTTATCTTTTTTTCTTGCGGTAAACTGCTTACAAGTGGGTTTGTTTACGCAGGTTTGTCATTGAATTTGCTTACGCGCCGTCTACAGACTCTACAAGCCATTGGTAAAAAATTTAACTTGCGAACGAGCGAGTAACTCAGATAGTAGACAAAGAAAGATGTATTAAAGAACCGATTTATACCGAACTATATATAGCTACTTTATGTTAGCGGCATTTAGTTCATCATTTGAGTTCTCTCTATAAATTGTTTTTCCGGTGTGGAATTTCGTGCAAAGTTTGAAGTTCTACTACAAAAACGATTTTTGTCAGTCGTTGCGAATCACTCGAAATCAGACTTTTCTACCGTAAATTGAGTGGCAGATAGCGAGGAAATTCGTGAAGTGTATTCCACAGAAATTCTCTCAATTACGGCAACGATCGGAGAGGTAAACTCGACTGAAATTGACTTATTTTGTACTTAAAATTGTACAGAGAGAGACAGAGGATTACGCGCCATTACAGCGCCGAGCTACAAACAGCCAAACAAACTCACACAACTTCAAAAAACTCAATTGAATTTACTTACAGTGACTTTCCTTGCCATTTAAAGGTGAATAGACATAAACTTGCGTTGATTAATCTTCTATGGAAGTGTAAAAAGGGCGAAAGATGACGCTTACCGCTAATTCATTCACGAAAATAGATCAACTTGACGGATTCCGCCCGCTGTGGCGGTCCGATGAGAAAATTCCGCCCGCTCCAGGAACCAATCAGATTGCAGGATTTGTTGAATTCCGCCCGCTCACGAGCCGAGAATAAGATAACTTAGCTCTTATTAACCGAGCAGGAGGTCTCTATGGGAGAATCTTGACCGAGGTCGTGAGTACAGACCGAACGCAGTGAGGTCTGTACACACGACCGAGGTCAAGATTCTCCCATACAGACCGACTTAGCTCGGTTAATAAGATGTTTATTTTATGGCAAAGAAGAAAATTTTAATTCGTTTAATGTAACTGGTTTGCTGACATTTTGCTAGCGAACGGCGATGAGCTTAACTTAAACCTGCCGGAATTTGCTCGTCCTCCTTACTTCTTTTTTATGTCATCAGGCTTTTTGGCACTTCCATAAATGACTGAGAAGAAAATAAAAGAAAATGGTGAACATTTTTGTATTTCAGTTTGCTACTTTTTCAACGCAAAATGAAACCGGTCTACAGATGCCGGTCTAGATGGGAAAATCTAGACCGCGGTCAATATCGATTTCAGCCAATCAAATTTGTGAATTGGGTAGTTCCCAGTCCTTGTGAGACACAGCCATATAATAATACCTCTTACTAACCGAGTTCGAGGGCCGTACTGTAAGTTACATGGCTGACTCATGGTTTTTGTTGAATTTCAAATAAAGTAAACTCGTTAGCTCATTTTTGACCTTTTCAGTCTTGTAACACCGACGCATAACCACGAATATGAGCAATGTCTATATAAAATTTGCATTGTCACATCTGTCCAAACATTTACATCCTAACTGCTGTTACATGCATGATATGTAACTGAATATGTCCCTTCAAGGTGGCTTACTACAGTTTTGATGGAGTATAAGAGCACAACTTTTAGTTCTTTTCAAAAATGTTCCAAGTTGTTTTTCCTTTCTCTATTTACTGTTTGCTTAGGTTATTTACCATTATATGTGAAATTTGAATAATTTAAACCTGCTTAAATGGCCAAAATGAATGGCCGAGAGCTCAACGAGAGACCGGGCGCAAGTACGTTTAATAACGTTTTTCTCAAAATTTATCCGTATGACCCCACTTCAAAATTCCAAGAATTATAAATTGGCTGTGATTAAACATTCATGAAAAGTAAAATAAAAATCTGTAAGACAGATTTTTCGCAACTAAGAACACGTGAAATTTTGCTTATTTCAGTAATAGCTCAAAATCTGTCTCATGGATTTCTTTTAAATTTTGGCTCTAAGCGCAATTCACCCCTACAACTGAACTGTGAAAATTTCATCATAGGTTGTATGGTATAGTTTTGAGCAATCTTGGATCAAAGACTGGCTTTTACAACCTTGAACAAGAATTGTTAAGCGCGCGCTCATGTGACGCCACGGATCGCGTGCAAAAAAAGCAAGAGTAAATTAAAATTCTTTTACCGGTTGTTTGTCGACCTTTTCTGTCATATTTTATTGGCCCTAGGCTTAAACACATGTTTCAAAGCAGTTTGAAACTACTGCTTCGTAAACCAAAGTGGTTTAACGCGATTCCACCGTTATTGGTAAGTACTATTACAATGACTTCCCTCTTTCTGTTCGTAGTATTACATCTAAACCTCTCTTTAAAAGGGCGCTTTATAAATATTATTTTGCTCAGTATTAAATTTAGTTGATTGCAGTCTTGTTGTGTGTGTTGTGTGCTCGTGCGTGTGTTTGTGTGCTTGGCTTTAAAAAAGGGTAATATACACTATTTTTTAAAGGCCTAAATTAGTCATGCTATATTGTGCTCTTCTCCATTTGTTGCTTTCTTTAATATCTTTAAATATCTTTAAAGAAAGATATCTTGTAATGTAATAGTGACTTTGTAATATAAAAAATATCTTTGTAATATAATGATGAATGGAGGAAATAATAAAACAAAAAAAGCAAACAAACAAACAAACAAAAAAGACTAAAATCATTGATCGGATATGTTACTTGAGCCTTGTACTCCCCTTATTGAACAAGTTCTTTCAAATTGACATGCAACATTTCAGTGTTGTGTGAAAAATAAACTACTTACCTATTACATAGACCCCACAAACTATTTCATTTCATTAGGATGTTTAAGTCGTATGCGAGACCAAAGAAAGCTTTCGAGGCAGATCATTTGCCGTAAATGTCCCAAAGAAACAGAACTTGCATCCCAATTGCAATCTTTTTTGTTGGAAAACGTTATAAAGATAGCAATGCGAAAAACAAAATTAGGCTTACCGGAGTGTTGATCACGCTGAAAGAATCCAACAGTATCCTAATATCATTACTGTTCTACTTTTGAATATTTTTACCTTGTGTTAGCCAATTTTTTTGTTCGGCAGGTGGGGGGGGGGGGGGGGGGGGCGTGTCCTCGCCCCTCCCCATGCTACGGCACTGCAGTAATTTCTTTCGACGCCCTATGGAAAACCGCTCTAACACTGAAGCTCAATCATATGTGACTGGTTTCAACAGAAAATTCACAATGCCACAACTGACACATCTTTTTAAAACGAGGCTTGGATATTTAATTACCATTGAAATAAAGTCAATTTTTTTTCAGTCAAATAAATGATTGTTTGGGTTGCAATTGCGGGTAATTTAACAATTGTCAGGCAAAGGTTTTGATTTTATACGCTGCTTGTTGATTCTATGCCACCAAACTCTGACATCTTTTCTTTTTCTATTGTAATTCAGAGCGCGTTTCACCGTCTCTTCATGACGATTCCTGCATTATGGCTACTCTATCACACGTTCAAAGCACAATTCGCTGCCATTAGAGCGGTTTTGAAGTGAGCGTCGTAAAACCAAAACCAAAACCAAAGTAATTGCCTGATTATCTTCGACACTCAATTGAAAACCACTCTATTCGATATCGCTGCACGTGACATTGATAAAAAACAATGAAGACAAATTTGTACACCAAAGTCTAATGTCTCTCGACACTATATAATATATGACTTTGACATAACACTTGATTTGTTTATTTGAAATTTGATATCATACTTGATTTGCAGGCGTTTCACTGTCTCTTCGTGGAGATTCCTAGATACATTATGCTACTTTACCACACGTTCCAGGCGTTCCAAGTGCAATTCGCCCCACTATTACACTATCTTACTTTGCAGATTTGTATCTGTTTCGTCAATACAAATTCAAATAATGTTATTCCCATTATGCAATACCGTTTCAGGTGGCATTGATCAATGAAGACAGTAAATACAAATATGTGCACCAACATCTAATGTGTCTCGACCCCACCTAATATTTAACTTTGATATTACACTTGATTTGATGAAAGAGAAACCAATTTGGGTAATGCGTTCATGTGAGGATAAGTTTGCTGGTAAGCGATCACGAACCATCGATATTCATAGAACTCACAAAATCTGCTACGGTTTCGTTTAGTTCGGTTATAAGGCCACTATACTCGCTTTATTCGATAAGTCGAGCATAAATAAGGTTTAGACTGAAATGTTTTTCTTTCCGCTCTGCTTCAATTATTAATATAAGCGGTATCTGCCATCAAATCCCATCCCACTTTGACAGCCGCACATAAATAATTTAAAACACATTGCGCCCAAGATATCGAGCTACAAGTGACTAGTTTATTATTCAAATTACTTCAAACTAGTCTGGTTCCCAGGCGAATTCTCTTTTGTCCCAGACTCCCTTAGGCTGAGAACGCCCTAGGACTAGCCTTTCCGCGTAAGTTCTTGAACTGCCATGTATATACCTGTAGCAAAAAGAGCAAGCAATTTTATTGACGAATCGTTTTTCAGGAATGTCACAATACCTTCTTTACTTTCAAGACATTAAAGTCCATGGACATTGAAATATACTGTGCTCATCGTTTGATAGTAATAATCATGGTAATAATACCCTATATTTTAATTGCCCATATTTTTTTCAACTAAGTTTGAGATTTGTATGCATGGAATGCCTGCCAAACAAAGTTCTTAAATTAATGAAATAAAGACTCTACGATGCTCGCTAATGATTATTCGGCACCATTCATATTCGATATTTTGGAGATAAAACCGACAAATTTGAAATATTGCACGACACAATAAACAGGTATTGGCGCTAACGCTTAAGATTCAGTTTAAGCGCCCTAACCCTAAAAGTCACCTATAGATCTAAAGAATTAACATACATTTCTGTAAACAAGTATTAAATTCGTAAAAGACTAAATTCCGCGTTCTCTGGAGAACAGGAACCACAACGACTAGTTTTTTCAATATCTATTTCGAATGTAACGCTGTGTTCCATATTCAGTTTCGAGATGTTTTGACTACGAGATTCGCGTGTTTTGTAAACAAAATATAAATTTGTTTTTTTAAACAACTTTGCCCTCCGCGTCGCCAAGACGCCGTTATCAAGGGAGTTGTCTCAATATTGTTTCACTTGGTTTGGTGTTTGTTTTTCACGACACTATCTTCGGTTTAATTACTTCGTGCATAGTTAATGGAGGGGATTGGTTATGAAGCCCGGCAAACATCAAAGGAGCAAACGAAGATGGTAAGATATATGTTGGAATGTCCACGACCGTGCACAATCTTTTGTTTTGCGTTCATACACAATGCATGAGTTACGTAATCAAAACATTTCTATTGGTTGGTTCCTCGGTAAGTAGTAAACAACTATTGTGTTTTGCACATTGTCAAGGTCAAAAAAGAGAACAAAAACAACACAGAACTTTGTCGAGTTTCATAACCATTCCCTTCTATTAACTATGCTTTGTGCGGGGTACATCCGTTTGTGATTCGTGTTTTCCAAACACTGTTTTCCCGAAAACTGATTTGGTGCACATTTTTTGTTCCTTATAGCGCTTTTCACGATTAACTTTTCTAATCTGCATTACAATGTAATCCAACGTTGACGCGAGACAATTTCGGGTTCAAACTACAAAATAACCCGAAATTTCCTCACATGCATGCTAGATTATACTGGAATGCAAATAAGAACAGTTAACCGTGAAAAGGGCTATTATGGTACTTGCTAAGTACATTTTAATAATGTTTTTTTTTTGCTGTATGGAAAATACAGAGGGTGCTAGAGATATTATGGGCCGAAGATGTAGAACGAAATGCTATGCTATAATTAAACTGACTAAAGATTCTCTAAGACTATTTTAAATCTGGCTTTAACATTTTACTTCTAATATTTTTTTTTCGGTTTTCTACTCCCGTTTTTGTTAGAGCGATTGTGTGCTGTAATGCGTTCAAGGGTAGTGAAATGCCATCTTGAATACCACCAAGAGAAATTGAGGGTTAATTCATTTTCTCTTGATATCACGACATACTGGTATACACTGCGATGTAGGATATTCCTGATTTGTCCACCGATACTACAATATAAACAATAGCCTCCATTTGGCGCAAAAATATGCTCGGATATTTGTTTGAGGACATTGTCTGTTCTGAGAAGGGAACAGTTTTCCGAGAGCGAAGTTTGAGGAAAACGGCGAGCTTCGAAAAACAGATAATGTCCAAGGACAAATATCTAAGCATATTTTTTAAAGTAAATGGAGGCTCTTGTGTTTATTATCCTTCAAGCTTAGTTTTGCAACACGCGGGATTTGTTAGAAATTGGGGAATATCACTCGGATATTCCTCAGTTCTAGCTGGGGCATATTAGGTCACGTGACGCGTTTAGACCAATCGCGTGCGAACGAAAATACTTGATGGATTATAATGAATGATATGAAACTGAATGTCTCCTCGTATTTTGCACTCTGTACTTTAAAAATCCAGTTCAATCGACGAATTAAAACAGCACAGTTAACCAGATGCCACGCAAAACCTATTTGGGAAGTGTAAAGGTGATGGGGGACCAAGCTACCTTAAGGTTGATTTCCGTCGCCGACGAAGTCGCAGTTGGAGTCGTAATCAGAAGCGCAAAGTGATATGATCTTATGAAAATAAAACGAACGGAATCGGAAGCAGAATACCGATGATGTCCCTGAGATCTTTCAAACTTTTACCCCGATGTCCCGAGTAAAGTTCTTATAATAATAAATAAATATTTATATAGCGCCTATCCATGCCTGCTCTAGGCGCTGTACAATTCGCCAAAATGAGCTGTACTAATCTTAATAATTAAAAATGTACATTTAAGAAAGTAATAGAAAGTAAAAATCGCTAAGAATAATAAGTTTTCTTTAAAAAATGAGTTTTGAGTTTAGATTGAAGTTTAACATGTATGTTGGAGATGACTCGGCAGACCAATTTAAACTTTTAACACATATTTGGAGCTATCTTTAGACTAAAAATTATCTGGCGAAACTGCGTGAGTGATTTGCAGATATTAAAGCTCTTAAAGAGATAGTCCACGGTTGATATTAGACGATCATTAGCTTAATGTGATGCCTATACAGACAGTATAATGGCAATTACCTGGCAATTACCTGTATTATTTGACACTTCTTTTGCGTTCCAAATGCATAAAAGGGGAATTCTGCATGGTGTTTCTCAGATCTGGAGCCCTGCTTATCTCTCGGAGACATGGGTTCAAAGATTTGGTTCATTGCAGTTCTTCTTTTGGGGGTTTGCGTCGTTTCTCAAGGTATGAGATTTTTCATTATGCAGTTATGGATTTGAAACGTTCTTTGTAGATACCTCTCTGAACGTTTCTTTTCATTGCATTCTTGCAACCTTCTCAGTTACAATAGACGATTGGTAAAGTTAATTTAATTATCTCTTTAGTAAAACAACACTATACATTTGCCATTCAACTAAGACAGGTAATATAGTATATCGACATGTACCTGGATAAACGAAATTTAGCAGCTAATTACGAAGATAATTGCTCTGCATGTGGCATTTCTATTTGCAAACCGTCGATACTAGCATCCTTTTCAACTGCACTTTTCTGTTCGCAGACGCTCCAAAGGAAAAATGATTTGGAAAAGTTTGAGAAGTTTACCTGAATGCAAAGCGATAAACTCATTAAAAGACCAGCAAGCTTGTAATTATACTTTGAAATGCGATTTAACATGACCCGCCTCTTCCTCCTTGTCTATCTTTCTCTCTCTTTGCAGAGAGTGCGATTGAAGATGTGGAATTGTACGGTAAGATGATAAAAGCGTTGATCATTGCTCCTTACTTGAATACCTGTAGAACACGGCAAAATGCTTTGGCATTTTTATTTTTTATAATACATGTCTGCTGTATCGAGACGCCTTAAATCCGATTATTCGTCAGATGATCGAGTCAGTACGTAAGGTAGAAAGATGACTTTCACTCTGTACACACCAAAACATACAAAGAAATCACCCTAGGCTAGGTGCAAATTTTCTACCAATTTGGTATTTATTCTCGGGTGGAAAAGCCAGCTAGCTCTGCGTTTTCAGAGCAAATATGACTAGGCATGTGCAGGCCGAAAAATGTGAAAACCAATGTATTGGCCACGGGCGAGGTTGGAGTGAACGAGGATTTTATTGTCTCTGTTGAGAGTCGATTTAAAGAGGCGCTATTATAGCATTTCGCTGCATCTTTGGCCAAAACGGTGCCAGTATTTGATTAAGCACCCTCGACATATTAACGTTTTTACGTTACGTCATCAAGTATTAAAGAGCTAGCAGAGTTCTCATCCTGATAAGACAGAAATTTTTCAAACTTTAAAAAGTTTTATCCCTTTACAACTTTTCAGCTCAATGGCGTTCCTCCTTTAGAAACCTGCACATCTTGAATTTCCCATTCAGAGTTATGGTTGCACGTTATGAAACATGTGTCAAAAAAAAACATTGAATAATAATTATATTCACCTCGTGATTTAGCAAGTTGTGAATTTCAAGCAGTGAGAAACGTATTTTTGCAAATGCTTGTCTCAGTACAAATAATAAGTAACCTACACAACTAAAATGAATTCCAGATGTTTGCAGTATTTTTCGGCCGCAATATTGGTGGACCACGCGTACAACTCCATACTGGACTCTGTCAATTGTGCCCAACACATCTCGACGAATATCTGAAGATTGGGAAAACACACAGACCCAAAACGGGAAGAAGTGTCAGCTTTAGTTATTTCTAACTGAAGAAGACATTTTCTTGACTTTATCTCCGAAAAAAAAAAAAAAAAAAAAAAAAGAACACGACGACGACGACGACAACAACAACAGGAAAACTGCCTTTTATTCACATAAAAGTACATGAGGCCAATTTTTTTCAAAGTAAATAATGGTGATTTCATCTTTTTTTTCGTATTTATCAGAGCATTCGTTTCCTGATTACGATGAAGATGATTTAGGTAAGAAAGGATTCTTTTGTTGATAGACTGACTGAATTATTTAATTAAAATTGTTTCCGTTCGAAGGAGAACCACTTGGGAAATAAATTGTGAAGTACATGGTACTGCTTTTTCCTTTTCTCCTTTTCTTCTCGCTGGAATTCCACAAACGTTTTAAGTTGTAAAGACACAACAATAATGAAAAGAAATAATAAGAACACGTTTACGTTTACGTGATCCTATATAACAATAATCTAGAGAGATCGTCATCATGATGTTAGATCCATCGAAACGTCGAATTACGTTTTTCCTTATATTTCTTGTCATCTATATTACTGTGATATTTTCTAGAAGCTTCTGATGATAAGCGCCCTTCCCCTGAGGGGTGGGGGAGGGGTGGAGGAAGACTCCCATATAAAAAGGACGGGATGCTGGTCGGACGGGGGTGCTAGTCATCAAAGGCTACATGTAAATATGATGTTCAAAACTTTTCATGGATCGACCCCTGAATATCTACAATCTCGATTCGTATCTCGAAATGATATAGCTGGTTTTCGCATGACGTCACTAAAATTCGAACTACAAAACTATTGATCTTCCAGAGATTTTACTTAAATGATGTATAAGAGCAGCTGAAAACTAATATTCATACAAATTTTCGCTCCGAATGGATTCTTGGTTTTGTGACAAACTACGCTTGAATTTCTAAGCTTTTGCGTGACGCGGCATTTACATGACGACCTAGAGAGCTGTCATGATGGTTAAAAGAGTGACTTATTTCGGGGAACTTGGCTATCTGAACAGGTCATGTCTTAGAAAAAATATTATTTCAATTTTTTAGAGTTCCTCGAGGGATAAATTTAGGCTTTTGGAGCAAAACTTAGTGACAGATGTTTCTGTTGGTTTCCGGCCGCCATGTTGGTGCCCATACGGATGGGCACCAGCATGGCGTCTCCATACAAATCTCCGCATATCTCGCATAAGAAAAATTGCTGTGATCAGAATTTTGGCGCGAGTCTTTGCATATTTACCTTCTTTCATTTCCCAGATTCTGGACTTTATCTATTGACCGGTTTTGATTTTTATTTTGATCTATTTTGAATTGCGTGACACTGAAAACCAGCAATTACTTCGTATCGACTGAGAAATTCTGAGAATAAATTGGCTCTTCCACAGCCCCGCACCAATTATTTAAAGAGAAGCTTTTCCCACAGGAGTGCTATGTTGTGGAACAGCCTTTCTCATGAGCACTTTCAGTTTCAGTTTCTCATCTACAGTTTCTTTAAGCGAATTTAAAGGTAAAATGCATCATTACAGCTGTGAATGAGACACGGCATCCTTGAAAAGGAACTTTAGTAATATGATAGGTTTTTATTCTTATGTTGTATTTATTATTAGTTAGTTTAGTTAGGCAGACTCAGATATTATACCTTAAAATTATGTTGAAGGAATTTTTACCATGTATAAACAAAGTTATCAACTCAACTCAACGAATCCCTAACAGGTACCAAGATTTTGTGGGCGCGGTTTGAAATGATTTTACCCTAAGAAGTACCTATTCTAAAACAGCACATTATCTCCTGTCGTATTTTTTTCGGCTCAGTACCCTGATAGGTACCGCGAAAGCTCCCGCTGTGGACCTTTTGAGGCTGAGCAACCCAATAAGTACCAGAACAGCGTTTTTAACCCCTGATGGCGGGACGACCACTCCCATCCTTTTTATATATGAGAGTTTCCCCCCCCCCCCCCCCATCCTCCCAGGATAAGTCTCGCTACTGTGTATATAAAATGTGAAGGTTATCACAATGTTAATTAAATTTTGGGTGTTTTGCCCGTTTCGAGACATTACCGGAGATGTCCTTTCCCTTCTGTTTTATTTTTAGAAGATCCCTATGATGAGCCAGACGAAATAATGGGTAAGCTGGAATTCTCTGAATTATAATTATGAGAACCTCAACTTTCCATAGTCAATTCTTTTATCGCGCTCACAACTGATCTGTTTTGCACTTTTTTGTTTTCTCAAAAGATCCCGATGATGAATCAGAAGAAATGGGTAATTAATATTTGTTCTTTTCGTAAATTGTAATCCTCCCCTCCGTATTAAAAAAAAAAAAGAAAAAAAAGATGGCGACTGTAGATTCTACCACAATACCATGCGAGCCTAACACAGCCCATAACGAACAAGGAAAGCTACATTTTGAAATATTTGTCCCTTTGCAATCGACATTGTGTATGCTAGGTTTGATGGTTTTAGAACGGTTCTGTACGTTTTTGTGAACATTTTTTGAGTTTCCTCGTGCTAAGAATTACAGGTAAATATTCCAGTCGCCATCGTTTTTCCTACAGCTGGGAGGGTTCTAACAACGTTGATGAAACTGAGATAATATTAGTGTTTCTCACCTTTTCCCGGAATCGGCCCCAGAAATATTCTTGAGTGATAGTCATGAAGACATAGCAACTCATGGGAAATTAAATAATACCAGAGGAGTTCTTTGCGCTCTTTTAAAAGTCATATAACGTTTCTCAAATATTATTTTCAGAGGATCCAGAGACGGCGGACTTATACACAATGGGTAAGCTGGGCATCTTGTGGGATAAACTGATCTAACACATTGCATTTGAATGAGTAATGTCTTGGAAAGTTGCTAATTCCTTAAGCCTTTTTTATAAGTTTGCTTACCTGTCTTACCTGGCGGCCAGTGTGTTGACAAAGTAATTGCAATGTTTTTTTTTGTTTGTTTTTTTTCTAAATATCGCTTTCAGAGGATCCGGAGACGACAGATTTATATGAAATGGGTGAGTCTAGCATGTTTTGGGATACAGTGGCCTATTAAACATATTGCATTTCAATGAGTGATGTCTTGGAAACATTCTAATTTCTTAAGCCCTTTCTTTGGTTACTTCCTCAAATATTTTATGCAGCCAATGTAATGACAATTAAGTACATTGCAACGTATGGAAATGCGCGTCACACACTACTTTTTTAAGTATCGCTTTCAGAGGATCCGGAGACGACAGACTTATATGAAATAGGAGAGTCTGGCATCTTCTGGGATAAACTGATCTAACACATTGCATTTCAATGACTGACGTGTTGGAAAATTTCTGATTTCTTAAGCCTTTTTTTTTTACTTCCTCAAATATTTTATGCAACCCATGTGATGAAAAAGTAATTACAATGTATGGAAACATGCATCATATAATTGTCATATGAGGACATTTCTGATGTAGAATTATCTCGACCTTACTTTTTTTACTCTATATCATTTTTTCTAGGGTATTCTGACGATGATTCAAATGAAATAGGTAAGATAGATTTTTCTGTTGACATGAAGTAAATTTTAATTCGCATTTGTTTTGAAGAATTCAAGAGACTCTCTCTGTTATGTACTGGACCATCCTAGATTTAATACACACACAGTTACACCAAGCCTGCTTTTTAGACACAGTCAAATCGTAAACAGTTGTCAAACTGAACGTTTTTCGTCTTGTTTAATTTCTCAGATGAATTTGAGGATGCTTTAGACCAAACGGGTGAGATAATTTTAGCTATTACCTTTATTAAGAGAACTTGGCAATAAAACTTCAACTAATCTTCGAGCTTAAATTTCAAAATATTTATCCCATCTGCATCATATTTCCTAAATGGCAAAACAAGGCATTTATTCATGTGGCGTTTTAGGAAAAACGATTAGAAGCACAATTTACACGTTAAAAAGAGTTAGGGAAATTATCGTTAATAATCATAACAAACAAGTGGCAGTACTTGCTATGCAGAAAGAAAAACCATTTTATCTGTGTTTCTATCGAACGAGAAACATTTGTGAAAGTTTGATGAAATTCGAGAAAAACAGTGAAAATCATACTCGTTCTCCTGAATTTTTCCCCGTAATTTTGTAACTATTTTGTGGCATTTAAGGGTTGTTATAACAGTAGATTTGTCTTCATTGACTGCAAAAAAAAAAAAAATAAAAAATAAAAATAAAAAGTACTAAGTAATCGATGGAGAATTGACTTAGAAGAAACATTGTACCTATAAAACCAGTTGACCATGTCCCGTCACAAGATCCTCTGTTGTGAATTTTGTAGCCATAGTTTCACTCCCTCTTTTTCAGATTTACAGGATGCAAGACGTCCTCCAAGACCACGACGTCCTCCAAGACCACGACGCCGCCGTTTACGACGTTTTCGTATACGCCGCTTTCGTCCTGTCATCAGAGCCCCACCCAGATTCCGCATAGCCCGGCGCAGATTCCGCAGAGCTCCGCGCAGATTCCGCAGAGTCGTCAGATTCCGCAGAGTCTCCAGATTCCGCAGAGTCCCCAGACTCCGCCGATTCCACAGTGGGCGAGGTCGTGCTCCCTCATTGCGACCAAGTAAGTAACTGCGTTAAGAAATTAAATGGACACGAATAATGTTTATAAAGGAATATAGAAGATATTTACACGATTTCATTGTTGCGAGGATATGAATATCACAAATACATTTTAAGGCAAAAAAAAAAATATGACTGAATCTCAGCTCTTTCAATGTGAAGTAAAATAGTTTTTACAAGAAGTCTATAATAGGCCGTTTTCGAGTCTTGTGCCTATGTTTCAATACGAGGCTTCGTGGAAAACCTTTCATATAAAAATGAGCTTTATTTGCATGAAAATGAACCTGTAGGCGGAACACATCGTTTTGACACATAGGCCAAAATAAACTCGGAGGTGGCCTATAGCAGAAGTCTTCAGACTTCTGGTTTAACTTATTGCTAGCTTTGGTATTAAAATAACAGCAAGGTTAGAAATTAAGCAGTCTGGTATTTAGTCCTCATTTTCTGATGAAGCTGATCCTGATATCTCGCGTATATTTTGTGTCTCAACCTCATATATGCAAACAAGCCGTCTCCTCGTCAATTGCCAAATGAGATAACATCCATTCTGTTAAATGTCTAAGTAAAAAAGGAACTTACGTAACTCCGCCAAGATAACGTTCGATAATGCACGGCTTGCTCACATGTAGATTAAGTTTATTGCTATGCAAGGAAATCCGCTGATATACTGAATTAGTATAATTTCAGAGCTGAAAAAAGAGTTTCCAGGAATCTGATTGGTTGAGCGATTTCTTTTATGACATTATATTATATTATCCACGCCAGGCGGTGAACATAACATTTGTGAGCTTGGCTACTAAGCTTGGCACCTTTGCCGTCTCGGCAAGTAAACATGGTGGACAATAGACCAATTTCGATATATTAAAATTCAGCCTAAAACAATAGACCTCAGTACGAGGCTCTGGGGAATAAATACAGAGTTTGTGGGATTTATTCCTCAGAGCCTCGTTCTGAGGTCTATTGTGTTAGGCTCAATTTTAATATATCGAAATTGGTCTATTGCTGAACGAATTTTTCATTTGTTCGGAAGACATCACTACAAGTCCAGGATATTTGTGCATATTTGAAAGGATGGAGAATTTTCAAAGTGACTGCTGTCGCCCTTGGACCAAAAATCCTTTAAAGGCATACATACATTGTAATTCAAGGCATCACGAAGAATCTTATACACAGTGGTTACGTTGATCACCAGTACGTCAGATCGATTGACCAAAATTTATTTTTCTTCAAACTAATTATAAAGCTAAACGTTCGTAGACGATGATGACAACTGTGAATGAAGTCAACAACGATAAAACAAATTTAAGGTAACGGATGAATTTAATTTTCGTAGTGTTTGGCTTGTTTGTTTTACTGCCGAACTAGATGAGTTAATTGATTCACAATCGATGTACATGTAAGCTTATTTTTAAAACTACGGCTGCATGCGTGAACGCAGACGAACAATTGCATCTCTTTTTTACGTTTTAGTCCTTTATTTTCTTTGCTCAGCTCTAAAATTATACTAAAACAATAATTCGCCTCAGGCTCAGTGAACGTTGGTGAATATTCACCTCGACTTCGTCTCGGTGAATATTCACCAATGTTGACTCCGCCTCCGGCGAATAATTGATAAATATAATTCTGCGTATTTACGAACTTTGAACTGCAGTTGGAAGTGACGCAAGATCTTTAATTATAATGTAAGTTTCTTAGCGGATCTTCCATTCTAATTGTTTCCGCTTCATTTTCACAGAGGAAGAGGAAGTAATTAAGGCAATGTCGATATAATGGAAAGAGAAAGAGGCCAAAGTGCAACGCCTGAAGATAGCAAAATGTTGTTCTTTATAAAGGGGAGGTTCCCATGTTGACACGTTAATTGTGACGTCGTCACTGCGTTTCATCAAACGTGAGCGTGGAGAAAACTTAATTTAGGACAAGAACATATAAGAAAAATAGAATTGTTAGATTTAAATTCTACTCAATGATGTAGATTTAAGGGTTTGAAATAAAAGCAATTTTTAACTGAAACATGTTTGGTCCTTTCTCCCATGAACACGATAAAGCAATCACAGATCTTTCAAAAAAATATCGTGAACCAGATTTTATTATTTCGATGCTAATTCAATTTTGGTAGCTCCTTCTCGTCTTTAAACTTCGTAATCAAATGTCAGCGTGGGTACTTCGAAATGCCGGCATTCACTGGCCGTGTTAGAGTATTCAATGTCCAATTCTTCAGAGTTTGTTTACACTACTCATACATGGTATTTGACCCAAAATACTAAATATCCCCCAAATTTTTTAGCACTTGTATTTTCTATGTTTTTGTCAATGGAAACATAAAATAACACAAAGCTGATTTTCAAATTGGGATTTAGTTTTTACTACAATGGAAGTTGTAACAAATGCCACAAAGAGCCAGTTTAAGAAATGCCAGGATACGTAGGATACCCAGGACAACGTGACGATTAAAAAACTTGCTAATTTATTTTCTACTTAACAATATCGCGTTTCTCTGGATCTTGAGTGTTTATCGATCAAAACTATTCTTATCGCGATACGTAACGAGAAAAATTAACTCCAGTAACAGCAATGATGAAAATTGTTTACGTTCTTGCGAGTGTTGCGAAAAAAAAAAAAATGGAACTGTTGGTTCAAATAACTTAGATTGTAAAGTAAAACATGCACAGGTGACATCTTTCGACATGACATCTTGATGTAACCTGGCTTACGTTCAAAATGTAAGAAAAACTGACTTTATTACGGTCGAATTCGAATTTAAATGACGAAAGCTGGATTTATTTGACATTAAACTAAAGTTAAGAGTATCAGGAAGTCATTCCGGGAGAAATAAATCGACTGTTTTGAATGTTTACACCTTGCGAATATTAAGTGGCAGTCCCGCTAAAAGCGGTCCACTCGACTTCGGGACCAAAAATAATTTTCCTTCATTTTTTGTCAGTGAAAATGGTTTGACACGTATATATAAAATAAGCAATTTATTATTTTCCAAATCCTTATTTTTTGCTTTGCTACGAGCCAAAATTGAATTTTGGCCAAACTGAGGTTGCCGACCGTGATCAGAAAGGTAAAATTCACCGATTTTGTGAAGCGTGCTACGTCGCCTAAAATGTAGCTCACGGAATTTCGTTTTCACGCGAATTTTAAGGTACATTCATTACTTTGACTGACGAAATATGGAAACTTTTCGAAAAATTCTAAGCTTACCAGCGAGGCTGGAAGATACCCTACTCCGAGGCCGTTGATCACCTACTAAAATTTAGCCAAATTTGACGGGGAAAACCTCAAAAGTTGGGTCTAAATGAAGGCTAAAAAGCACATCACAGTAAATTTCATACCTTAATAAACCGTTCTATAAGTTCAAACCGGCGGGTATCTCATTGGATTGCACGCGAGAACAGATTAAAATCTGCCACAGTCAGTGTGTTTACATAGCTATCGCTCGTGTCAAAGCTCATTTGCATAACCCTAGCACCCGGTGAAAATACATCTTCCGTTCAGGTTCGTTTGTTGACCTTCTGAGTAGTGGCAAATAGCTTCCTTTAATACTTGTGTACACTCTAGATCCAGTTTTGAGGTGAAGGTTGCGTTAAAGTTGATCAATTCTCAAGACTTGCGAGACTCCCAAAGTAAATAATGGCGCCGGTCTGCAGAAATTAACCGTAGCCGTCGTCCTGACTCTTCAATAAGTTCTGCAACAGAGGTAGCACTAGGAGAAGAAAAAAATCGTAAGTTTTCATTGACCGTTTAATGGCAACTGAATCCTGCACTACTGCCAAGACTATTGGGAGCTTGAGGGCTATATGCCCGAGTTTGAAAAACAACAACAACGAACACTTACCGGTTGCATCGCTGGGAAATGAACCTGAATGAACACGACACGCTTGAATGGAACTATGTTTTGCGATGAATGATGGGCTTTACTTCTGTTTTATGCTTGATGCTTGTCTTCTAGTATCTTGCACAGCCCATAAAATAAACTTCAGGATCCGTTTATCGGGCCGGTTTTACAACGAAAGCTGCACCAGCTTCGTCAAAATGTCACACAAGTTGTAACGTGACCAATCACCCGGGAGGGGGGTACTCCTTTATATGGGCTATATAGGTATCTGCACGTGAGGCCCAAAGGGTAGGGTTTTTCAGCCGTTTGGGTCATAAATAGGGTATCGATTTTGGCCATTTTGGTTATAAATTGGGTATGGTTTTAGCCCTCTAGTCTTGAATTGGGTATGTTTCTAAGCAGAAGCTACTTTTTCATCATTATCAATAAGACCTTCAACAAAAGCCCTTCATAACGTATGTTTAGGGCAACTGTGTCAGCCGCAACGGTCATAAATAGGCTATCGAATTTTTGGTCAGGTCATAAATAGGGTAGCAAAAAACGCAGACTTTTGGTCATAAAGAGGGTCAGGGTTTTGGGAAATGGGCCGCACACCCCCACTCAACTTTTCTGGAAGTACCCCCCCCCCCCCGGGCCAATTACCAGGGGCCGAGGGCAAACCCCTACCCCGCGCGCACCGATCATTAGATTTGGCAAGATTTTCTCATTTCAATATGGATAGTGAAAAAGCCACCCATTAATTTTTTGGACTAGTGCAATCTTTTCAGTAACTCTACCCTTTGGGGCCTCACATGCAGATACCTATATAGCCCATATAAGGGAGTACCCCCCTCCCGGGTAATTGGTCACGTTACAACTTGTGTGACATTTTGACGAAGCTGGTGGACTAGTGCAATCTTTTCAGTATGACCGAACGACGACAATCATTGCACCTTTTCAATTTTTATCTACCTTTCCTCGGAAAAATATAAGGAGTTGTTAATACACGAGGGCGGAGGAAGCAGACATGGACCTAAAATTCACTTTTCCTTTCCCGTTATCAGCCGTTCGTTTTTCATAGAAAGCACAATGGAAGAAAATCAAAAGATGGCACCAAGAAACCTTCCAAAAACCGTCCATATCGAAGCGCGTGCAGATGTTGAGAGACCGATTTCTCACCTTGCTATACTCATAGGAAGTTTGGGAACTAAATCACTTGTTGTAAACACAAAATGGCCGTGGCATTTATCAATCCTTCCTTGGCTTCCCGAATCACCGTTTACTGTTCATACATGTAGGTGCGCCGAGAGTTGTCCAAAAGAGCGCTTCTACAAACCTTTCAAGAGGAGTCTACATGATCAAACCGGCTTCGAGGAAAACAATGGTCAGTTATACAAAGAACATCGAAGTATGTGACGGTCACGCTCGACACAGATGAGGAACGTACAACTCTACTTTATATACAAACCTACAGTTGGAAGGAAAAGCTGGCAGTTTTAATGCTACCTAGGTTTCAAGGATCCCTACAAAGGACCAAAACTTTAATCTTGAAGCCAGGTAAGAGATTTACGGGAATTTATCGGAGCACTTTACGAAGGCGAGTGTGTTAGTTACTCACTGGAATATTTTCAAAATTTCCTGAACTTTAAGCGGTCGTTAGTTTTGAAAACCTGGTGGGCAGACAAATTTTATTATTGTTTTAAATTAAGGGACTTTTATACTTTCTATTCATGTAGTTCAGCAGTTTCAAACAGGTGCCACATTTTTAAAACGTGCCTTCAAAGTAGAGCTATTTTCGCGTCTGGTTCAAAACTCGATTTAACGGGTAGAAAATCTTCTTTTAACCGTTGAAGGAACAACATTGAATTATAATTACAACATGGCTAAACAAACTGCTATGATATATCTATAGTTTAAAAAAAGAATTGGGACTTTTGAGCGAATATTATTTTTTTTAGAGCGCCGGCAATATGTGCTATTTTTCCAGTTTCGGCGGGCATGAAACTTGTGTCGAGCGGACCGAACTTCAATCAATCCTAGAAAACTTCAATTGGAATTTTTAATGAAATAAAACTCATTTTATTGATTGACTAGGTAATGTAAGGGCTTCGAAATCCAAGCTTATGAGAAAAATCGAATTTTCGAAGTAAAATCAGTGGTCGGTTCTTACAGAGACAGCCTCTTAAAGCTCTTGAGGATAGTCGACGGTTGATATTAGACGATCATAACGTTGGCAGCATTGATAAATCACCCGAGCAATTAGCTTAATCTGGTGTCTAGGCAGACAGTATAATGGCAATTACCTGCATTGGCTCTGCTTATTTGACACTTCTCTCACGTTCCAAATGCATAAAAGGGGTATTATGCAAGGGGTTTTTCAGATCTAGAGCCTTGGTTATCTCTCGGAGACATGGGTTTAAAGATTTGCTTCATTGCAGTTCTACCTTTTGGGGTTTGCGTCGTTTCTGAAGGTATGAAATTTTTCATATAGTCATGGACTCTAGACGTTCTCTGAAGGTTTTCTTTACATTGCCTTCTGCAGCTTTCTCAGTTACAATGGAGGGTCGGTAAAGTTAATTTCAGCGATCAGTATAACAAAACAACACCATATACATTTAACAGTTAATATAATACATCAACATGTACCTGGAAAAACGAGATTTAGTAGCTGATTAAGAAGATAGTTGTTCTAGCTGCCATTGGCATTTTTATTTGCAAGCCGTCGAAACTAGCATGCATTTTACTTGCCTTTTTGTGTTTACACATGCTCCAAAGGAAAATCAGTGATCTGGATAAGTTTGAGAAGTTTGCATCGAATCCAAAGCATATCAGCCGACTTTGAAAAGATTTCTATATATATTTATACTTCGAAATAAGATTTAACAAAACCTGCCTCTTCCTTGTTTTCTGTCTTTCTCTCTTTTTGCACAGAATGCGATTGAAGATGCAGAATTGTTCGGTAAGATGATAAAAGCTTTGATCATTACTCCTTATTACCTACCTGCAAACACTGCAAGGTGCTTTTTATAATACATGTTTGCTGTATCGAGATGCCCTTCATTCGATTATTCGTCAGACGATCAAGTAAGTGCTTAAAATATGACACACTAAAACATACTAAGAAATCACCCTGGGCTTTGTGAAAATTTTCCACCAGTTGGTATTGCGCTAGGGAGGAAAAGCCGGGTAAAGGGTTTTTCAGTTGACATAAAGTGAATTTTAATAATTCAAATGTTTTTGGTAGAATTCAAGACACTTTCGCCGTGATGTACTGGACCATCTTGGATTTGGTACACACACAATTACACTACGCCCGCTTTTTAGACACAGTCAGGTCGTAAACAATTGCCAAACTGAGCGTTTTTCGTCTTGTTTAATTTTCCAGATGAATTTGAGGATGCTTTAGACCCAATGGGTGAGATAAGTGGAGCTACGATCTTCTAATATGAAAGAAGTCAAGAATTCGAGAAACATTGTCACTAATCTTCGAGCCTCGATATTTATTCAATCATATTATTTAGATGTAAATGGCAAAACAAGGCATTTATTTGTCTGACTTTTCAGGAAAAACGATTAAGAGTACAATTTATACGTTAAAAAGAGTTAGGGAAATTATCTCAACGATCGAAACAAACAAGTGGCAGTCTTTTCCAAGGAGATAAAGAAAACATTTTATCTGTGTTTCTATCGAGCAAGAAACATTTGTAGATTAAAATCCCACGTACACGTTCTCCTCACATTTTTCTCGTGTTTTTGTAACTACTTTGTAGCATTTAAGAGTCACTGTCTGAGAAAACCGGGCAAAATCTGAAAAAGCTGAAAGATGGGGGTCGGCCAAATTATTCCATACTAACATCATAGATAAGTTAGGTTGACTTATGGATAAATATACTAAAGTTTGCTCTTCAAGCGTTTTGGTATAGGAGATATGAGATCCAATCTCCATCACCCCCTCAGGTCCTAGTTTTTCTGGTAAATATGACCCAAATTTGACATCCAGCAAAAACTGTAAAATTTAGCGAACGAAGTTCGTGTTTTCTATCTGATATAATTGGACATAGAACTTCTTGTAAAAAGCCAGAGATATGAGAAATAAGCACAAGTCAGTCTACACCATTTAGTTTTCGAATACCTATATGCGAATAAGCAACAAATGAGCCATTTTCAACTTCCCGCAGAACGCACAACTAAAACGTCAGCAATAATCGGATGCCAAAACCAAACACTTTTACCTTCCCTCTATCACAAACAGCAATAATCTTTTTGGGCTATTCAAACACCAAGATACTACATCACCTCCATTTCTCCTACCAGTCGATGTCATATACAGCACGACACGACGCAAGCAATGTGCTGTTTAAGCCGCTCCTGGATTTCGCATTGGGTTTGTCCAGTGTTAAATATATGCAGTTGACTAAAGTGGTCCAAAAAAAATTCAGAACCCCTCTTTGGCCAATCTAACAGAACGAGAATTTAAAAAGAAACATGAAGTAAACAGAACGACGCCATCTTGAGTTGGATTGCTCGCAAGGGACTGGGACCTACTTATTTATGCTTTGGGTAAGGAGGGACCTGTCGCCGTCGCATTGTTGCCAGAAACGCCTGTTTTGTCGCGATAAACAGCTCAAGGTCTAAAAAAAATAATAATATGAACGAATCACGTTTATAATAGAGCCAGCAGAACCGCGCAATATCGTGAATAAACAGCTTCATCTGATCTTTTTCCGAGCGCGCGGCTTTGATGTGCATTTCCACCGTCAAGGAATCACAGATGCTCTCGCCTCGATAAACTCGTACACTTCTTTCCACCTATCCAACTCCCGAGCTCTTCATAACTCGATAAAGCACGCTAAAGCATGAACAACTGAAATTGTAGATTTAATAACAGAAATAGCAATGCCTATATAAAAAAGAGTTTCCGTTTAGTAACTTCGAAAGAACTACCGTTATTTGATACTTGCACCACATAAGATTAGTAAAACAAATCTCTGTACAATGTGTAAGAAAACTGATTACAGTTATTACTCTCCTTGGTTAATCTCTCTACTCGATACGTTCCCCTCTGAATCACTAAGGAAAGCTGAAATATCGCTACCTTTACCGCAAAATGCAATCAGATTGGATGTATGAAATAAGTTGAAACAGTGTTATGGTATTGTTCTACCCATAAATTAAACTGCGTAAAACTAAAGATAACTAACGGAAAATGTGCGCTTGATATTTAGACGAGAGACTTTTCCGTGCAGATCCTCTTTGGGTTGGAATTTATTTTTTCCTACAGATAACTGCCTTTTCCAAAGTATCTCTGCTTTTACTTTTGGTCTCTCGTTTACTTATTTGAAGTTTGCTAGTTCTGTTGGTCTGTCAATGAACAAATGTCGGGAACCGAAATATTTACTTAGGAGCCCTCACCGAATACGTCATTTGCTTTTAATAAGAGCATTGAACTTGTCATCCCGGCTTGTCATGTACACCAGAGGGTCCTTAGGAGTACGCGCTCCTTGGTTATATATGCTGTTGATGGAACCTTAGGCAACAAATTAAACAAAAAATTAGTTTAGCTGTATTATCCCCGATATTTGTTTTGTTTTTGTTTTCTCTTGCTAATCCCAAGCAATTTTTTTTCCAGTAATCCGGTTTGCTATCTTTAGTTCTTTAGTGCCATAGGCAACGTCCTGTAAAAAATTTGCACTAGCAATAAAGTTGATGAAGTGAATTGTTTTCACTGGATCAAGGCGTGTTCGTTTTATGGGTGCGGACACCACTGGTCGTCCTGGTCCTTCTTCTGCAGCATGGCGACGGGCTTGATCGATCTACCATTTGCTAAGACCTGAAATCATCTCTCTGAGCTCCTTGTTTGGAAAATGTTTCGCAAACATTGATAGAATTTGCAATCGAATTTGTCGACTTTCCGCTTCGTGATACACCCCCAGCAAAATCGACAATTAGTCTGTAGTCACTTCTTCTTTGACAGCACATGCTCTGCTTTCGTTTCCTTTTTTGACAAGAGTTGTATCTAAAGAACGCCTCAGTGCTTCTAGTACTTTCTCTTCCTGATCTGGTGCAATGGTTGTTAACACCTCAGTGAGAACTTGACCCACTTTCTGCAGGTAGTAGGCCTTTTGTGTGCTTGATATACTTTCCCAATTCGAATTTAAAGTCGAAGCTATCGGATTAACTCTTCCATCTGATATATGTACCAATAGTAAATGGTTTGAACCCAGGAGTATCAGTGGTTCGTATAGTGTGATCGTCCGGGTGAGGGTAGTTCTGAAAAGAACTGTTGTTGGTGACTGACGTTTCGACAACCTGAGCGGAACTCATCTTCAGAGTCAAGTGAATAGTGTTTGTCAGTCGATGATGTTATAAGTCTGGTCCGTTAAACGTGATTGGTCAGTTTAGCCATGATGGTATTGGCTGAAAGACTCGTATAAAGTTTGTAACCAGTCATTGGTCGGTTTCGATCCGTCTATTGTGAGTCAAATAGGTCGGTTTGTCTATGGTCAAATTAAGTCGGTCTGTAAGAAGTGCGTTTGTCGGTTTCGTTTCCGTCATGGATAAATCGTTTGTAATGCGCAGGTAGCAGTTGACATCTTTTAAGAGGCGTTTGTTCTAGGTTAGTGTACCAGCTTTCCAGAGTCAGTCGTTGAAAATACTTTGTACTGTAGGTTAAACAATGATCAGAGTCCCAGTCATCAGTAATTGGAGAAAATGCTACCATTTTCGGGAAAACCTTTGCAACTACAAAGCATTTGATATCGGCTAAGCGTTGGGTCAAAATGTAGAAATTTTATCTCTTTTTTTTTTTTTTCCTCTGGCCGAGAAAAGCAAGACAGGGGGAACAAAAACAAAAACATTTTCAGCAACTTCTTACCCTTTTTCTACCCGCGAGAGGAGTGACCATTGATAGTGACCAAATTCCACGACTTTTTTATTAGGAAATAACGCGATGTAGTAAATTTTAGTCAGGTGGCTTGATATCTTAAAATGTGTAAATAAACGACGTTTTGGCAGGCTGCTGTACCCTACGCAAACCTTTGTTTGGTAAGCAAATACAGAAGGATTGGGAGCACTTTCTACCCCACCTCGCCTCGTCCCGCCCTTAGAGGCCGACAAACATTGTGGCGAAATCAGATTGATTGCGGTCTCCGCTTTGTTACTGTAATAAATGTGATAGGAGATGGATTGTTTCCGGGTCGAATAAATAAAGGAGTGCTGTCAAAGTTAATATATCTTCCAAAGGAACAGTAATCCTACTTTTAATTCAAAACACGCACCTTAAGCTCGTCCTCACATTTTGAGGTTGCATCCTCCACTTTTAATCTGCTTGAATGGCCTTTTCGACAAGTGTTACACAGGGCTGAAACAATATTTGATTTGCTAGTTTCAAAATACACAGGATGTTGATTTCAACTGAATGAAATGTTACATTGCAACAAAACAACCCATCTGTCAAATTAGCAGATATTTCCGAACAGATAAGAAACTACACGTAAGGTGAAAATATCTTGAAGTAACATATAAAGAGTATATTAATTACCAAAAATAGGTGAATTGCGAGGAAATAATTTAAATATTGGCTTATTGTACTTACCGGATCATATTGGAACTGAAACTTGAAACTCCTGATATGTTTCTTCCGACACCTGTTTGTTTACCCGAAGAGGATTTTCTAATTTTTTTCGCTTCACCTCTGTGAGATGGGTGAGAACAACTGGACTTTAACTTCTGGTAATGTGTTGTTAATTCGTGTCTGTGCTTTGGACATACGGTAATCCTTTCCCTGTCTTCCTCTGATAGTAAATGCAATCCGGCGCGATTGAGAATAACATCAGCCTCGTTAATCCGTGTCCCGAAGCCTCGACTTCCACTGACACCCAGATTAGTTAGATAATCTGTTAAATCCTTTCTGCACGATTTTAGAGGAATAACATGAAGTTCATTTGGCGCGTATGGTGTTGGACCGCACACACTGTCAACAGCTGAAAATGAGCAGCTCATTTTGCGTTGTACATCACGCTTCTGACTACAATGTATATATTGTCGCAAAAGACTGGAGCGAAGATCATATGTCACGTCATAAATGTAAATATGGTAAGAATAAAATTGTCATAAAATACTTTTGTACATGTATAAGCTCTAACGATATAAGATAATATGACGTTATTTTTCCGGATTTTTTCCCCTTTGTATTGAAAAGAAAAAAAAAAAGAGTTTCTACAGGTGAATTTGCAAACAAGACTTTAAACTGGGCTACGGTATTGTCACTCAAAATTACTATTGTGATTTTGGCTTTTATTTGATTTGTTGCAATCCCGTCTTTGACTATACAAGATTGCTTAACCTGGAAACTTCGCCTATTCAAAGCCCACAAAATGTAAATTAAATGCCAAAACGATTTTCCCTTAGGCCGTTTAAAATTAAGCAAGGAAAATCTTTGGTAACTCTCGGTCGTATCTTCATTTCCTAATAGTTCGTTAGACGTTGCCACTTACGGTATGAACCTAGACCAGCCTTGCTTCAATCAAAAAGCTTTCTCATGAAAGCAGCGTGGAACAATCACCCATCCCTCCTGTACCACCAGTCAACTAGTTCCCAGTCTGTCCCGAGTCAAAAAATTCAACATGGCGTCGTTGTGTTCATTTTCGTGTTTTCCTATTTTCTCTCCGTTAAATTCGAAAGAGAAGGGATTTGAAATTTTTTTTGTGGAACTAATTTGATGAACTGTATATACTCAACTTCGGACAAACCCAATGCGAAATCCAGGAGCGGCTTAAACAGCACATTGCTTGCGTCGTGTCGTGCTGTATATGACATCGACTGGTAGGAGAAATGGAGGTGATGTAGTATCTTGGTGTTTGAATAGCCCAAAAAGATTATTGCTGTTTGTGATAGAGGGAAGGTAAAAGTGTTTGGTTTTGGCATCCGATTATTGCTGACGTTTTAGTTGTGCGTTCTGCGGGAAGTTGAAAATGGCTCATTTGTTGCTTATTCGCATATAGGTATTCGAAAACTAAATGGTGTAGACTGACTTGTGCTTATTTCTCATATCTCTGGCTTTTTACAAGAAGTTCTATGTCCAATTATATCAGATAGAAAACACGAACTTCGTTCGCTAAATTTTACAGTTTTTGCTGGATGTCGAATTTGGGTCAAATTTACCAGAAGGCTAGGACCTGAGGGGGTGATGGAGATTGGATCTCATATCTCCTATACCAAAATACTTGAATAGCAAACTTTAGTATATTTATCCTTAAGTCAACCTAACCTATCTATGATGTTAGTATGGAATAATTTGGCCGACCCCAATCTTTGACCACCTGCCTGGTTTTCTCAGACAATAACTCTTAAGGATTTCCATGACAGTAGATTTGTCTTCATTGACTGCAGACAAAAAAATATTTAAAAAAGTATTAAGAACAAACGTTATCCTTCTAAAGCCAGTCAACCATGCACTGTCACAAGATGTTATGTTGTGGATTTTGTAGCCATAGTTTCATTCCCCCGTTTTTCAGATTTACAGGATACACGACTTCCTCCAAGACCACGTCCTCCAAGACCACGTCCTCCAAGACCACGACGCCGCAGTTTTCGTCGCTCACGACTGCGACGTAACCGCTTTGTCCAACGTCGTCGTCGGACAAGACGTCTTGGAGGCCGTTTTCGTCGCAGAGTCATCAGAGGCTCGCGCAGATTGCGCAGAATCTCCAAATTACGCAGAGTCTGCTGTGGGCGAGGTCGTTGTCGTCCCTCACGTCCGATCAAGTAAGTAACTGCGTTAAGAATTGGAATGGACACGAATATTGTTATTAAGGAATAGAGAAAATATTTGCACGATTGAGAGAACATGAAGAAGAAAGAAATATGACTGAATCTCAGCTATTACAATGTGATGTAGAATAGGTTTCGCAGGAAGTCTACAATAGGCCGTTTCCTAGTTATCATGTGCCTCTGTTTCAAAACGAGTCCTCGTGTAAAACCTTTCATATGAAAATGAACTTCATTTGCATGAAAATGAACTTGTAGGTGACACACATTTCGCATGACGAAATGTTTTGACGCATAGGCAAATGGCAACTCGGAGGTGGCCTTTTGTAGAAGTCTAAAGACTTCGGGTTCAACTGCTTGCTTGCTTTGGTTGTAAAATAATAGCAAGGTTAGAAATTAACCAGTCTGGTAATTAATAAATCCTGATCCTGATATCTCGCTTATATTTTGCGTATCAGCTTCATATCTACAAACACGCCGTCACCGATTTCCGTTTCGAAAATGGTCGATGCCATTTTTAACGTTCGATGTCATCATTGGTAACCAAGCCTTTCAGAGCGGACGATGCCATATCTGCTTTAGTTTAGGACTGGACAAGGTAGAAAGTGGTTATAATTTGTTGATGGAGCAAAACGCACTCACCAAATTCTTAATTGTTCATATTCACACTGGTTGCTTGCGGTCAGCGTTTATTTGATGGCTGGGGTAACTCTATCATTAATATTTGAGAAAGTCACGTTTTATAATTAAATTTGGCAGACTAACCCGGTAGTGTAGTGGTATAAGAGGGATGTTAGGAAACAGAGGTTCCGGGTTCGATTCTGGGTGGTTACTTACAAATTTTATTTTTTCTTAGTAGAGAAAACTTTGTTGATAGTTAAATTTCCGAGTGTCGCGAAAATGGCATCGACCATTAACGAAACGGACAACTGCCACGCCGTCTCTCATCAATTCCAAAATGAGATAATATTTACCCTGTTAAATGTCTAAGGAAAAACAACTTACTTAATTCCGCAAAGCTAACGTTATACTCAAATATAATTCTATGTATTTAAATTTGGACCCTGTGTTACATGTACGAAATTCGAACCGCATTTGGCTGTGTCACAAGAACCTTTTTATATAGTGTAAGCTCCTTAGTGGATTTTCCATTCTAACTGTTTCTGCTTCACTTTCTCGGAGGGCGATGAAGTAATCAAGGGAATGTCAATATAATGGAAAAAGAAAGAGGCAAAAGTGCAAGCCTGAAGATAGCAAATTGTTGTTCTTTATAAAGGAAAGGTTCTTATGCAGACATGTTAATTGTAACTTTATTTTCCGTCGCCGTCACTGCGGTTTATCACTCGTAAGCGTGGAGAAAACTTAATTATAACATAACTGAAGCAAAACGGGCGCTCTGATTGGTTAATTTAGCGTCTACTATTTGCCCATGCGTGTACGCTACTGACGTGTCTGCTAATGTTTACAAAGCAAATCTTTTGACAGACATTGTTTCCAAAGTAATGGCCGACGTTCTTCTGCCAGAAATGCGAAACTGTCTTCACAGTTTTCTGAAGATGAAACTTTATCGAGTTACTGGTGTGCAGTCGGTTGCCATGAATGAATTTTCGCGCGCTTGTTTTCTCTTGTCATGTAAGACTACACGAACATTCTTTTGTGATGTAGCTCAATAAAAGGACTTCTGTTGTTCCAGTGTCTCAATGTTATGGTATAAAACAAATGGTAAACGCCATAGCGTGCACAATTGAGTTATGGATGCACTCTTACGCTTCTTTCGTGCTTAGCAACCTCCCGCGTGCATCCATAACTCAATAGTGCACGCTATGGCGTTTACCATTTGTTAATTTGGGACTAGAGCAGATAAGAAATATAGAATTTTCAGATTTAAATAAGTATATCTGAAAAATGCAATAAAAAATTGGGGTCACCGTGCTCGTTGTTGCACAACACAGATGGCCTTTATAACAACTTTGCGACCGACGAGGGTGTCATTACTTAACCTTAGTTAGCAGAAAGGGGCACTGGAAACTCTAAGAAAAGCTATTGGATTAATTTATTAGAGAAGTGAAACAAAGTAGACCCTGAACTTACATTTTAAACACAGTTAGTTAAACAGGGCTACGATTATACTACAAACTTAAGAATTCTCTTTTTGCGCACATACCCAGCACTACCTTATGACGTGTTCTCTACAGCATTATATTTATTTCGCTGTCGTACTTTGCTTCGGTCATGTGCGCGCGCTATTGACGCGAAAATCGTGCGCAGTACGTAGGGATGCGTAATGCAATACTGAGGAATCACTTTAAGGGTTTGAATTAAAAGCAAGTTTGAACTGAAACATGTTTGGTCCATTCTGCTATGAACAAAAAAGACATTTCATTGAACGTCTAACCTGAGACGAAAGCAACCACAGATCTTTTAGAAAACTAGAGCCAGATTTTATGATTTCGATTCTAATGCATTGTCGGTAACCCCCTCTCGCCTTTTAATATCACATTAAAATGCCATCGTGGATACTTCGACATGCCGGCATACACTGGCCATGCCAGAGTATGCAACGTCCAATATCGAAATCAGACTTCTTCAGATTTTGTTTGTACTACCCATACGTGATATTATACCCAAGAAACTAGATATCTCCCTTACATATTCTGGAACTTGTACATTGAATGTTCTTGTCAATGGACAGATAAAAATTGGGATTTAGTTTTCACTACAATGGAGGTTATACTAAATGCCACAAAAAGCCAAGAAATGCGAAAGTGATTTCTGAAACGTATTAATAATTCATTAAGTTTAAACGAAGGAAATCATGACCGTGACGGTGTTTGCATATCTGATCTTAATTAGCATAGATTTTAACGATTTTATTTCTCCGGTGTTTGACCACATTTCCAAACAACTCAAAGTTCTCCAAAAATACTCCGCTGCACGTCGTATTTTCAACTCTCTCCTCGGTGTTTGGAAATGTGAACAAACACGGTTTTTCGTTTTTGATATATTACGTGAAACCAACCATCGTGATGCCAACAACAAACAAGGCAATATTTCATAGAGACAAGCAACTCATGCGTGGTTTTCGTTACGCGGCAAGATCGCGATACCCAGGACAACGTGTCGATTAAAAATCTAGCTAATTTATATTCTACTTAAAAAATATCGCGTTTCTCTAGACCTTGAGTGTTTATCGGTCAAAACTATTCTTATATCGCGATACGTAACGAGAAAAATTAACTCCAACAACAGCATTATTGAGAATTTTCTTACGAGCTCGCGAGTGTTGCACTAAAATGGAACTGTTAGTTCAAATAACTCAAATACAAAAGTTGTTTAAATTTCTGGTAAAGTTGTTGTTGGAAAATGTAAATTGCAGCTTGTTTCAGTTGTGCCTTAAGATTTGCGGTTCATTTGTTGGTCAGGGAAAGTGTTCATCTCAATCCTTCCGGCGTACGTCACGCAACGGAGACGTAGATGCTGCGAAGGAGACTCAGGGAAAGAGCCACGGAAAGGTTGGCTTATATCGTTCTGACGGGGCTGTCTTACAGCGCTGATAAACAGCTATTAAACAACCTTTCTGCTATGGGTATCAAGTTCGAAGGAAAGATCTTTCTGAAAAAAATCATTATTTTGAGTTAAAGAAGCCTCTTCGAAATATCAGTTGGCTTGCTCTTTGATCATGCATGTAAGTGAATTTCTACTTCAAGAGCAGTTGCAAAGAATAGTTTACATCAAGTATCTCCAATATCTCCAATATCTTCACGAGGCTAGGGGTGAGGTGCGTGTTTAGTTAAAATGATGTAAACTTGTACAATTCCAAAACAGCTTGTCGCCTTTTATTGAAAAAAAAGGAATCTCTGCTGCAATGGTTGAATTTAAAATTGTTTAGAATAATAGGAATGTTGAATTTAAATGCCACACGGTTTTTATTTCTTCTATGAATGTGAGGAATTGCCCGTTTGCACTGAAACCTTTTTTTCGTATAATTCATTTGGTATGAAATTATATGATACTATTTTGGTCATTTCTCTGAAAATTTTAATTCACGATGTTTATCGTCTAAAGAGGGTAACACCTTCTTTGCTTTCTTCTATTGAACAGATCTGCGACAAGATTCGAAAGGGAAAACAAACAGCTAGCAATTTGCGGTTTACAAGAGTGATCCGATTGTAGTTAATCTATTAAAAAAAGAACTTCCATCTTACATGCTACCGTAAATTATTGCCATTCACACGAACTAAATCGTAGAAATTAGAGCAGTTTAACTTTCTGACAGAATATATCTGAAATTATTTTTTTTTCGGAGCATTTACCAGTAATGCTTATGTATTGGCTTCTATCTTAATTTTAATATATTCACATACGACTCACATCCAAATGGTTAGTAAATCACCGACATCTAAGCGAAATCCATATAATGTGGTGCTGTAACCTACCGTACAGTATACGAGATCAATGAAATAAATATTTCATTCTTGAGCAATCGACGATACTGTCTTTCAGCACTTTCTTCCTGCCCTAATACTGAGAGGTACTTCATATTCTTCCACTTAAACAATCGCATAACAATCTAAAAGCATCTTTATTAATATAAAACGCGAGATATCGGGCTGCGAGTTGACGTATTATTATTCCAGTTAATAAATGTTTTTTTTTTTTTGTCCTTAACTTTCTCGTATATCGATGCAGCTAAGTGAATAACAAAAAAAAGAGTGATCTATTTGGGCGGGGATGGCTATGTTATTTTCAATTTTTTGTTTTAGTTCAGTGTCAATTTCACGGAAAATGAAGATCAAAAACTATACGGTCAGATATTACAGTTTAAGAAAGTCTCTTCCACCATCCCTCCCCTCCGGTGATGGAAATATGTTTATTACGTAATTGTTCTACTCTTACCGCAACATATGAAAGCAGTCTCTCGAAACCGAAGAAACTTCTGGTGAAGATGCATCATCAAGATATTGCCAAGGTCAGCTTTCATCATGTACAATTTAACTCGTGTTCAATAGAAAATGATACTCTTTAGCTGATAATGTCTGCTCAGGGCATAATGCAAGATAGTCGATCATTGTCATTGTTAAGGTTCCTAAAAGCGTTGTACACGTCTGTCTTAACAATATATTTTTTTTTCTTATGAAAAAGAAAAACAAGCGAGAAAACACAACATTTACATGAAATATTTACACTCAAGGCAAGCTATTTTAATCTCGATTTTGTAAACAACTATTAAAAGTTTAGAGGTAATGTCAGAAATACCTGTCGATATTGTCTCCTAGAGGAAGCTGCAATAGGCCTCGTTCTATACATCAATATTCTAGGCTTTCAGGACAAAGTTTTATATTTGGTGTGACAAAAGAGAAACTTAAAAAAAAAATTACAATTTTGACCCGAAAGCCTCGGAGCCATGTTAGAATATTGATATATTGAACGTGGCGTATTGGTGGCTTACATTAAATGGTTCTAAAATTAGCAGCGCTGAGAACCTACTTTAAAAGCCTGATTACCAACTTAATTGGGTACACTGTGTCTACTAAGATAATACTATTGATTGAAGCTTCGAATTCCTGCATTGGTCCCTAGATATTTGAAGTTTGATTCACGTGAAAAATTCCTTAAAAAGAGGAATTCTACCGGGCATCTTTCAGACCTCGAGCCCTCCCATCTCCCTGAGCAATGGCTTCAAAGATTTGGTTCATTGCAGTTCTATTGCTAGCGGTTAGCGTCGGCTTTGAAGGTAGGACATTTCTTGAGTACTCGAGTTGTGAAGTCTTAATGCTCCTATCAGATATTTAACTAATCATTTTGCTTTCACTGACCTTTTTGTAGCCTTCACAATTCCACTAGAAGGTAAGCAAATGCAATATGAAGTTTGTTCTCCATCAGTGTAATAAAAGTCTGTTAAAAGTGTTTGATAAAGTAAAGCAGCACCCACCATCACTGGTAAATGCAGTTTACCCGCTGGTCAACAAACGAAAAAGAGGATTTACCTTCAACTTATAGATCACTTTTTCTGGACCATAAGATTATTTTAGAAAAATTTAATGTATACTTCTGGGTTCGCTTTCCTCGGACGTTTGAAATTAAACTGAACTGAGCAACGTTTGAGAAGTATTTCGAAAAAGAGTGCAACGTAGCGGTGGATGCAGCCGGCGCTCGAATTGGAAGCTTTATTCCCAAGATAGGAAGCAGTATGAAACCTGAAAAGGGAATCCAGGGAAATCATTCAACATCTTTATTTGTTGTACTTTTTCTGACGATCCAGTCGTGTCTCACTCAAATGATTTGTCATATGAGTTAGTCGAAAGAAGTAACGTGGAAACAAAACGTCCAGTTTGCTAATCTATCAGAAACGATATAGCGCATGTTTTAAACCATGTAAAGAATTTAGCCTAAAAGCTAACCGGCGATTAGGCGTTCTCTGCCAGACAGTTAGTGCTTTGTAGATATACCCAGGCATTTATGCAATTTGCATGGCACACAAAAGTGATATATAGTACAATCTGATTAGTTGCCTGAAAAGTATTGTATTCAAAATGAGTGGCGATGCTACACAAGTGCCCTATAACCACATTTTTTGAATTTTTATTTTTATTTCTTATTTATCAGAGGATCTTAATGATGATAGCAATGAAATGGGTAAGATCAAAACGTTCAACTTTTTGGATTCTGTAATGTAAGAATATCCACAATCGTAGTCAATGGGTATAGAGTTCGAAAAATCAACAGCAATAAGGAGAAGATATGTACAGTGAATGTTTCGTCATATTGGAAGCACTCGCAAAAGTCTGGGAAAAATTAGCTCATCAATATCTCGCAGAGTTTACCGCTGGTCATTCCCAGTCCCGGACACCTTTTAAGTAAACTCGCTGGCCGGGGACTATTAAAGGTCTGCCGTGTATATGTTTGTGTTTTGAACAATGCGAACGATCTCATTTCATTTATTTTTTTTTATTTACTGCTTATTCGTTTAGTGTTTTTGTCTTCCTTGGCGATGTTTAGGTTTACTGTATTCCAATTCTACTGTCCCCGTTCGATTGTAGAAAGGCTCCTTCATCGGTGGCGGCAAATTAAGGTTATCATTGTCCATCGAGAAGGCCATTTCTTCATTCTTCTTTATCTTTTCTGATCATCCAAGATTATCCTAAAGATTATGATGATGACGATGACGAAGATGATGACGATGATGATAATGTCCATGATGGAAACAATTTGGGTAAGAAAGACTTGTTTTGTTGAACACTTAGCTGTTCATTAAAACAATTTAGGGTTGATGATACCATAGCACGTTTGTGAACGTCACATCTCTTCACCAAAGCAAGAGCACGTGCGTTTACTATATGAATATACACACACAACACACAATCCCAGTGGTTACGAAGAGTTAACGTTAACGCCCGAACATCAGCTTCACAAACTCGCTACAACGGTTGATTTACCTTATCAACTCAACTTTACGTTTTACCCTTGGTTTGCTGGCACAGATTTAATCTAATCACCCGAATGACTTTAGAAAAATATGAGAGTTATCCAACAGTTATGGGCGTGTGAAGAAAGAAGGGGTGAGGGAAAGTGCCATCTAGGTATTGAGAGTATGTTTTGCAATTTAAAACGAGATTTCCTATATATTTACAACATTTTCCTACTTCCTGAGAAAGATGTAAAATGGAATATGGCGGACTTTGTGGCGTTACGTCATGAACTTTCTTTTACGTTTGGAGGTAATAATAAAGACGTTAAGAAAAAAACACTGAATGGAAAATTGCTCTGTGAATGTTTGCGTTTCTCCATGTAAAATATCAAATACGAAAGACCTTTTGACTAAAGTAAGTGTTGTTACCCATGCCTACAAATTAACCATGGTTGCTTCTTAAAATACCTCCATAAAGAAATATACCTGATTCATTATCTTCCTATAACATTTTTTTCACAGAGAATGGTTTGAAGGAAATGGATAAGATATGTTAAATTTTCATTTGTTAACCCATAAGCATACTAGTAACTTTTTTGAAAAGGGATTAACCCGGATTCACCACTTGATATTGGAACTGTCAGTAGCTGTTCATTCATCCCTCGCGAAAAGTTTGGTTGTTAACATTATCATAGCAAATGCATTTGCCTCGCAGGTCCTGAGCAAAATTGCTTAATTTTTTACCGGAAACATTTCCTTGATTTACTGGTTTTCTTGTAGAGAATTGTATTAATAGTTTTAGATTTATTTCCATCAAAAAATAATAACAAAAATAAAATAAAATAAAATAGAATAAAAATAAAGTGATTATTTCTGTGCTAGCATATTCAGTTTATAACCAGGAGCCATAATCGGGGACGGAGACCCTAGGTCTTGGGATCCGCGCGCACCTATGATATGGGACAATTTTTCTATTTTTAGAACAAATTGCGCCATCCCGACGTCATATATCCGCGCGGATCCACGCACATGTCGGGGGCTCTCGCGTGGATGTTGTCACGTTGCGTGATCAAATGGTGAGAGTTGAGAGACCTTGAGAGATTATCTTGCGTATTTTTCACGGCGTAGGCAGGGAATAGGGCAGGGAATACGAACCAAGGCGCTTATATGTAGTTTTATGCTCTGAGCTAACGGAAAAGGTGGGATTTTCAGGGTCGAAAACAAGACTTCAATCTCGCGCTGGGAATGAATAATAAGATCTGCTCGCGCTTGTTGTAAACTTACGCATATGTTTTTGCATTTGTTCTGACTTAAGAATATAGCAAGAAAACTCTCTACTCTGGTATCGAGTGAATTTGTGAGTTTCTCAGACAATGGTTAATCATAACCACAACCTGTTTTGATGATTTCTTTTTGTTTCTGCTTGTTTGGTGAGTTTGCAAAAATTTTTGAAAGGAAAGTCTGACGCGTACAATTAGCTCATTTGCATAGTGCAGCTCGTGCACTTTCAAGTCCGAGTCGGTGTTTTCAATTGTCAACAAATCTTGACAAAGATTTCTTTCGTTATCTTTTGTGCTGAGATGCTGCAACAAATTTCACGAACGCAAAAAAGGCTACTAACATCATGTGTGTTTCTTCAACATAAGCATAGTAAAGTTTTACACTGCGAAAATGAAAATAGACAAGGAGTTTTGATAACTCGATCAGCAAAATCGAAATCGTTATTCCAAGTTGATTAAAGAAAGCGTCATCGTAACTTTGCTGATTATTTCTGCTTTATTCACATATTTTCAGCTTAGCTTTTAATATGTTCTCAAACATTTATCAATCTTAAACATATTTAAAAACTATAGAGTTATTGTTTGAGTTCGATGTACGCGTTCACACGAAAGTGCGGCGGAAGTACAATTTGTCATGTTTACTGACTATACAAAACACGCATCGGCGGGCGCGTTCGTTCATCGACAACAGAGAATTTACTGGATTTTTACACGAATAAAACTGAGCAGTATCTACGGACGTAAAGTTATTGGGCCTTGATGAAACATCAAGCGTTCCTTACAATTCAGGCGAAACTCAAACTAGCAATTATTTTGTTTTACTTTTCGGTCGCGATAGACTGGCAAATTCCTCGCAAGCGCGTTGCAAGAGGAGCTAGGAAAGTACGAAGTCCTGAAGCGCTGCTATTTAACAAATAAAGAAGCCTCGACTGTGCTCTGTTCTGTTGTAAAGCATTTAGGAAGCGGCAGAGCACGAAAGAAGTGTAGGGGAAAACACGAGACGTAGTCGAGTGTTTTTCCTTACTTCTTGAGTGCTCTACCGCTTCCTAAGTGCTTTACAACAGAACAGAGCACAGTCGAGGCTTCTTTATTTGTTTTATGATAAAGAATCCGATAATTTCCTCACGAATTTGGCTGAATTTTTTCAAACCAAACTTTATTTTCCAAACGAGCAAAAGTGGCGTCAGCCGTGAACTGTTCTCTGATAAAGCACGCTAAAATAAGCCAATCAGAATCCTTGTTAGAATTGTTCAAATAATTTGATTGGCTAACGATGCGACAGCTGTCAATCACAAACTGGCCTTCAGCTAAGCTTTCAGTTTCGAGTAGTTTGAGAGGCTTTCGAGAGAAGAACGATGCCTTCGAAGTTTGCTTTTCAGTTAAATTTTAAATACGGATCTAAATGCAGGTGAAGGTTTATAGTTCAGAGGAATACGGCCATATTGTGACCCATGAAAACGTGCACTTTTCCAGTGGAAATTACGAAACGCGGAGCTCAAAGCCTGCGGATGAAAATGCAAAATGCCGAGTCGAATTTGAACGGAGCTACAGTTATTTACGGCTTGTAGCCGCATGCAGCAAGATTGCCCGAACTAGCGTAAGAGTTAGAAAGACTAAACGGCTCCCACTGGTTCTACTCCAAGCACAGAAGAGAATATTAGAGCAAGCTTTGCACTGACCACTCGTCGGTTCACTTCGCTGCGATGACCGGAGAACGAGCATTACTACACTACATGTAAGTGTTGTTTGAGCAATTGAGCATTTTTACAAAAATAAAGCTTCTCATCGTAAACAGAGAGAGTTTAGTTGTTGTTTTCTGTCGTTGTTTTACTTCTTAAGTATAATTTCTGCCTTCGTAACAAATATAATGTCTTTTATCGAAGCACTGTTTAGGTTGAGAATTTGTTTATTTCGCTACGTGTTTTGTCGGCGGGAATCTAGCAAAACTTCTTATTTTAGTACAGTTTTAACACTAATGTTGCTAACCGAATGGTCTCTGTGAGCCATATTTACTACAGACAAATAGCTCGTTTCCATTGCGTTTGTCTGAATCACAGGGGATGTTTAATTTGGGTCAAATTTGTCAAAATTCCGAAGCAAAAATTTGAAAGCCAACTTACCGTCATCAACCCGTGCTCTGTTCTCTGATAAAGCACGCTCTTTCAGCCAATCAGAGCGCGCGTTGTATGGAAACTTTATTATAAATCTAAATATATCCAGCTAGTTTTTTGCTGTGTAATGGAAAAGCTGTTAATCTTCAACTTAGGTGAGTAATGTACATCTCATGTAAAAGAAGCATCCGTCAGAACATAACTTGGTCAGCGATATATATCTAAACTTAAAGCGGAACATACCTAAATTCGACACTATCTTACTTCACTCAAACTTGAGCAGCTTACAACGAAAATACTTAAGCAAAATTCCAACAGACGTAAATACGATTAGTTGTGGGCCGAAAAACATGAAAAATTTCGGGAATATTGGACGCCATTTCCCCCGCGCGACATTCGCAAAAATCTTCGCAGCATGTACGCGCGTGTGCCGCAGGCGATGCATGGCGCAATTTGTTCTAAAAATAGAATTATTGTCCCATATCATGGGGACAACCCCAATACTAGAAATGGCGCGCGCTTACGGTCTCCGTCCCCGATTATGGCCCCTGGTTTATAACGGATGTGCAATCATAAGACTCTCGAGCTAACACCGCAGAGAAACAGCAAGTGGAAATTTCGATACACAACCCAACTGGTCGGTAAATCATCGATATTTACAGACCTCAGCAACTCTGCAGCTGTAACAGCTCGGGCAAATTAAGGGCTATGCATTGACAAATGCATATTGTTCTGTTATCAGAACGAAAAGTAAATGCTGCTTTAAGTTCTACGCCCTAAGCTTTAGCTTTAAGGTAGCTTTCCACAGTTTTGTGAGAGAAAACAAGCCAAACACTGACACACTTCCTTTTTCGTCCTCTAATTAATGCTCACTTAAGTCTTTAACTTTATCATACGCGGCAGTTGTACAATATATACCTTAATGACAAGCCAAAATGAAGTAATACTTAAAGGAAGATTGGTACTAGCAGTTTAAGGCCCCGCTGGTCCACACTACGCCAGAGAAATGTGAAAACGCAACAGTAACAAGCGGCAGAAAATCTTGAGTGCACCCTTTAAGATTTGGGTTAATCACATTAAATTATCAAGTTGTCCGCATTTTCGAAAACCTCCGTTTTCCGTCCACACAATCGCGGCGCCAAGCTGGCGTTTTCCAATTTTTCTGGTTTGAAGAGCTTTTACGAAAAGCTCCATCTTCGATTAGTGTGGACGGTAGGCCTAACCGTATAGATAAAGCTGTGTTTTCAAATTTCTCCGGCGTAGTGTTGATGGGGCCTTAATGTTGTTTCTTTCTTCAGAATCTATCTACCTGACACTGCCTCAAAATTCCAAGAAATAGAAATTGGCTCCAATTAATCATTCATCTAACATAAAATAAAGGAACTTGCAAGTTATATTTTCCACAAAATAAGAAATCGTGAAATTGTGCTTTACATTGTCTTCGAAATGGCTCAAAATGTGTCTTTTACAGTTTTCTTGTACGGGTAGATTTTGGGAGTAACGTCATTAAAAGTATTAGTGCCTAGTCCTCGTCAAACTTTTGTACGTTTATTTTGACTACTTAATCGATAAAAAGTACCCCGTGGAAAGATACATGTAACAGACAATGGTGACGTTATTTACATGTTTTGATTAACTTGCTGGTTTTCAGATATGGAGGATACGTACCGTGGTCGTCCACCAAGAAGACGACGACTTGGTGGCAAACCAAAACAACGTGGTAAAAAGCCAGCTAAGCGACCTGGTAAACAACGACGACCGTGGGGATAGATGACGCAAAATGTAATTATCAATACAAATGTTACATAAAAAGGCATGCTTCGCACTGTTTCAGCGACTTAAAGTCAATAACTCTTTACCTGTTGTGAATGCTGGGCGTTTTGCTTCTACTATGATGAAGCGCATTAATTAATAAAAATTTTTATTTTTCACAGACGAGTACAAAGAACCATGCTCACAGTTGCCTGAAGGAGTTGTCGTCTTTAATTAGTGGTTGGGAAAGAAATATTTTTGGTTGAATTTGAAATCGAATTAAAACTGATGAATGTAGAGTTTAGTGTTGGCTAGTGATGTAGATTGTAATTATTAAAGTAAGTCAAGTAAGAGCAATATCTTGAAAACAAGTTTGTTCCTTTTGTTTTGAGCATAAACGATTCAGGATTTGACACAAAGGTGGGTGAAATCAGACGAAAGAGTGCTGTGATCAGTATCAAGGTCTACTCTGTGCCGCCATTCTAAATCAAAGTGGCTGTGAGCCACTGAGCTCGGATAATGATATTAATCCATAGGCCATGGGGTCAACTTCAAGGACATTTGTGCAGTGCTCTTTATCTATTTTTTTCTACTTTTCCTTCTTCATTGATTCTCTCATAGTTTGCTCTCATTTGCTCATAGTTTGCTCTGATATATGCTAATACAACTCATGACATTCCAGATAATTCTGATATTTCTTTTCGCTTTCCTAACCTCAGCGAGCAGGGGATTCGACTCGCTTTAGCTTGCTGTTCTTATTACTCAGCGTTTCTGTACAAACCTTAACTAACGATATTTTTCCATGTTCGAAAACAATTGCTGATGTAGCACGGTCGAGAGGTTGTTCGTTCCCACGCGGATGGCTGTGGAAATGACTTCATTTATCTATGCTTTTTTTTCTTATCGATTGACAAAATTACCAAAAGGAAGCGTTTGCCTTTCCCACGCTCTTGTTTTTGTTTTTGTTTTTGTTTTTGTTTTTTAAACATCTGGAACTTTTAATCATTCGAGAATTCGCATAAGTACTTCGATCAATTTCAAACTCAAAATACGCTGGTTAGCCCATTGGTCTATCGGTGGGAGCTTTGAGTTAAAAAAGAACATACACTGTCGACCTTAAAGGATCCACTAATGAGAAACTTTGCCACTGAAACAACCTGAAATCACTTGGTAAATAAATTGTATCGCGCAGCGCACTCGACTGAGAACCCTTATATTTTACAGTTGCCTCTTCAGTGACTGGCCTTTGGATGGCAGTCAGGTTGCGGATGACCTTGTTTTGATAAAGACCTTACTGCTTTTGCTGTGTAGATGAAGTTGTTCTTCTGCTAATTAGAAAGTTCGCATTTAAAAATGAGAAAAGTAGAGAGGTGTGTATCAAAGCAAGTTACCTCTAGTCTCGCTTTCATTCATAGACCAGGTAACTAAGCACACAGTTGTGGCCTATTGTCTAACAGGAATCGAAGGATCGAGTAAATCTCACATCCATACCTATATCTCGGATTAATGACTACGTCATTATCGGAGCTGAAAAGGAAATGACAGTAAAATTTCTGTGAATTCTCAGGCGGTGGATAAATAACAATGATTGGACGAGGTTGAGCAAAATTTCGTAGAGTGAAAGAATGATACCTTTCTCTTCCAGGATTCGCCATTAGTCCTCGCGTGGCATCAGTTCCCGCGTGTAAAACACTATGAGGGACTAATCTCTACAACCAGTCCCCTCGAATAGACTCTTCAAGGGCTGCATGGACTAGTCCTGTGAGCTTGTCCCTTTGTGAGTGCCGACCTTTTTAACAATGCTTGTTGTCCTGTATTGAAGTGTGTTATTTTGCTAAAATTAACTTGGATTGTTATTTCGCCGGATAAACCTTTGGACGATCTGTTCTACTGAACATCGTAGAAAAACAGCGAGTGCATATTTCTTTGTTGAAAAACAATTTTGACACACATCTCAACAGGTTGGCAAATCATCGATATTTAAAAGCCCCACAAACTGTGTTGCCGTAACTCACCGTACAAGACAGGAATGAAATGAACATCTTATTTTTAAATCAATCGAGGGTACTATCTCAACATTTCTTTCCGACTGCAATTCTGAGTGGTACTTCATACCCGTCCACTTCACTAATCGCATCCATTTAACACTTACTTTTAGAACAATTGAAATGAAAACCTGTCTAAAATGGTACATTTTAGATTGTCAATCATCTGTTTTCTTCATCGGTATTATTATCTGTTTAGTTACAGTGCACGCTTACCGTAAACCAGTTGCCGCCCGCGGCACGTGACCTCGGATACTGGGGCACATTGGTATATATCGCCCCTGTAGTATTTTTACCAAGGCATGATTCATGACAAGATTTCTTCACTAATATGACTCTTAGACGAGATATTAGACCGGAAACTTGCGTCATGATAAATCAACTACTACAGTATAAATAGAACTCATTAACTGTATTTAAATCTTTCTCCGCAGTTAAAGTAAGTAAGTAATCTTTATTAATGTGGTCTAATACACTTAGCTGATTACAGTATTGTGAGTATCCAAATATATGATACAGGACTGTAAGTATTCAGTTCAAATAATGATCTTCATTTATTATAATAAACTTTCATCACTGTTATGGATTAGAAATTTGTTACTCAAATGACATACATTGCTTTCAGGAAAATACTTACGTCAAAGTGAAAAACGCAACTACATGTAGCCTGATGCCAAGACAAATGAAAGGCAAACGCCCTTAACAAAAACCACCTGATGGAGCATTTTCACCTGACGATCGAGTTTTTCGAAAAAATGTACACTTTTCTCGGTTGCTTTTAACCATTTAAGAACATAATGTATTAGGAAAAGTGTTAATGAAAATATTTGCATGCTCAGTATTTGATGATCAGCCGCCTAGAGAACCAAAGTAGGTTCTAGATGTAAACAGGTCCGAACGCCCGTTCTGTAACCAATTGGAGCGAAACATTTCGACGAATATCTGAAGTTTGGAGCAACGCACACACCTTAAACTTGGAGGAGTGTCTTCTGTGTTTACCTTGTATAGTATCGCAATTTATTGACTTTCTCCACTGAATGGTTTTTTTATTTTTTTATCGCGTGAATATGGAAACCCTCTAAATCCATATGGTCGTCCTGGTATGTTGGTTTTTACTTAGTATCGGTTCTACTCTTCCCTAAATACTTGAAAGTGGCTCTTGAAACCTAAGAAAGCTGGCGAAGATGTGTTATCGAGATATCACCAAGGCCAACTTTTATCGTGTAAGAGTGGGTTGCCATGGGAATTGACACTTTTATAACCGTAGGTGTGTTGCATATTGAACTATTAGCCTAGCAGGTTTCAATGGTTTTTGCTCCAAATTGAGCTAGATAGCTCTATTTATAAACTTGATGCAATATTTGGTTGAGTGTATGACGTCATCAGCTATTTTACTCATTTTTCAAACTTAAATATCTCCAGAACCAACGCAGATATTTGCAAACAGTAAACGGGGCAATTCAAGGGGTAAAAATTTGATCATAGATGTAGTCTCACTTTAATTGTGTCTACACTGAGCATAAAGGGCATGATGCAAGAGACCACTGCTTTTCACTGTAAATTTGACGAATGACGCTGTTTTAACATTGTTGTTTCGGATAAAAAAAGAATGAAAACACAGGAGAAAACACTTAACAAACTTACAGCAAATGATCCTCATCAAAGAAAGTTATTCTAGGATCATTGTTGAATGCACCTATTAATATAGATACAACAACAACAACAACAACAACATGACAATAACAAAAGTAAGATGACAAAAATGACTGAAAGCTCTGCCACTAAGTCTACTAAAGATAATTGATGGCTTAGGGGGTCCTTCTTGACTACCAATTGGTCCTGAATTTGTTGCTAAGGAAGGTTTCTAACCGTCGTATGTTGAAAACCAGACCTCCTAAGGATCAGCGTTTTACACGGGTTTGTTCCATTGAGGAGTCTTCATCATGGCCATATTTGAACATGTGAGCAGAACATAAAAAAACCTAAAACTTAAAAGGCATCTAAATCAGTGGCAATAGATTAAGAACGTCCACGTGCATAGTGCTTTGTGTGGGTTTTATGAAACTCGCATTACCATTAAAGTTATGAGATAACAAAGAATAAATAACAGACTTTCTTCAGTAGCTTTCCTCTTTTACGTGTAAACAACAATTCCATACGTAGGATTATAAAGAAGGCTAAGTTATTTATGATTCACAAGACAAATCGCAACTCTTCCTCTTTTCTTTCAAGTTTTAGAGATATAAAATTCTAACACGTAGTTTGGGTTTGGCACTATTTACGCACGCGAAATCATTTTGTTTTTCAAAGCAAACGTTCCCTCATATAAAATTCACCATTTAGCACTGCAAAACACTCTTCAAAATAGCTTTCCTCTAAACGTTGCCTTTCGAAATCCCTTAGCAACTGCTCCAAATCTGAAGTTAAGAAGGACCCCCTTAAATTAATTGCTTATGATATTAGGAACGCTAAAAATCTTCTTCTTAGCGGATCATCAACGTAATTCGGGTGTCGGTAAACACGACAAAATTGATATTTCCTGTATTGGTTCCTGGATATTTGACGTCTGATTTGTGTTAAAAGCGTATAAAAAGAGAACTCAACCAAGTGTCTATCAAATTTGGAGCCCTCCTCGTCTCCTCGAGTCATGGGTTCAAAAATTTGGCTCATTGCAGTTCTACTGCTAGCGGTTAGCGTCGGTTTGGAAGGTAAGAGATTTTTAACTAGTAGTCAAGTTTTGAAGTCTTGCCACAGTCAACTCTTTCTAAGACATACAGTATCGGGAATCGCCTTGAATTTCTGACCGACTAGTCCGGCCTATTTAAGGTCGAGGTAACGTGACATCAATAATCCGAGAGATTATGCTGAATCATAGGCACAATGATTACACGTCTGCCAAGTAAACGTCTGGTTTCAAGCGGTCCGTTGACTGTTTAAAAGCGTCCACTGTCCATCCGTGTTATAAAGGTGTCTTTTAACCCTTTGGCTGTCAACGTTTCTCAAAAAATGCAGCTTTTAACCGTTAAATCAGTTTTTGGCTGCCATGACGCTAAATGGGCCTTAGTTTTGCCGGAAAAGCTATTTTTTACCAAAAAGATAGGTTTCTCCAAGGTTAGGGTACAAAAATGTACAATATTTTAGGTCAGCGCACGCGCATAAGCCAAAATCGATATCCAAAATCGCCTGTTATGCGGATTGATCTATCCTAGCTCTACTATCTTCTTATCAAGAATATCTGGTGAAATTTAAATTGGTGACGTCACGACCACTCAGTGCGCGTATACGCGTCGTTGGCAGTCAAAGGGTAAGCGGGAATTGACTTTTGTTTTTGTTCAGTCGTCTCTTCAGATATCTAACTCATAGTATTGTTTCTATTGCCATTTTTCAGCATTTCCAGTTGCATTAAACGGTAAGTAAATTTAGCATAAAGTTTGTTGTCGATCAATATAATAAAAAACTGCAAAGGAGCCAATAAAAGTGACTTATATAATAAACCAGCATACACCATGGTAAACATAATCAAGCAGGCAGCCAAAAGTCAAGAAGATAAACCTTCCACTGGTAGATTACTTTCTTAAGTCAGATTTATCTGAGTTGAAAGATTCTGAGGAAAAGTCAAATATAATACTCTGGACCTTTTTTTTAACGCTCTATAGGAAAATAAAGGCAAGTTTGAGTAGTGGCTTGAAACTGATCGTAGAAAAGAAACACAGAATCACTATTGTAATTTCTTAAATGTAACATCGAAAGAACTCATCCACATTCCTTTGTCACTGTACTTTTTTGCAGACGATCCAACCGACTTTAAATCACATGATTTATCAGATGATTTAACTGAAAGGGGTAAGATGGAAACATAACTCTTACTATAATTTACTGTTTTAGTCAAGTAGCGTATCAAAGAAGTTACAGTAAGCCCTACGTTCATGTTTTGACGTCAGAGCCTGACTATAGTCCCAGGTCCCAACCCTCCGCGGTTTCTAAACAAACCGGAAGTTAAATTTCACCTTTTTAGAGGGCTAACTATGCTTGCTTTCCATTTCGATATCATAATCTAAAGTAGATTCAAAAAAGCGAATAGTAAAGAAATGCAGCACAACTAACTTTAAAACACAAACATTATTATTATTATTTTTTAAATGATTTGATATAGATGTAATTTTGTATTTCGTTTCCTATTTTTCTCAGATGTTCTGTACGAGGACAACTATGAAATGGGTAAGATAACGAGCGTTTACTTTCATACATTCTTAAGAATCTCCCCAAACTCGGACTTAATGGACGTAGAAACATTTACAGTAATAAAGGGAAGGTTGATTAAGCCGTACACATACATTTCTTGATGATGTACGTGTTACCATGTGGGTAAGATCAGCTTACGAGTTTTCTTTCCGTTTCTGATCATCCAAGGTTATCCTGATGTTGATGATGTTGCTGCTGCTGTTGCTGTCGCTGCTAGTGATGATGACGATGATGATGGAAATGAGTTGGGTGAGAAAGACTTGTTTTATTGACACACTTGCATATAACCACTCGAATGACTTCAACCATTAGAAACTTTATACATTTTAGTTTAACTCTCAACATCCAAAGGGAACGGAAAGCGGGGAGGGCCAAAGCAGCGTTCCGATGAGCAAACTTTGATGGGAAAACTATTTTCGTATGTCATTTGTCATTATCACAAGCCTTTTTTGACTTGCCCGTCAAGCTAAATTTTGTTTCATCTGGTTTACCTTGAGCAGCCTTGCAGAATTAGTACTTTGTCCCATGTACTTATTTGATGTACGAAAACGTTTTAGCGTATGATTTTCTCGAGGCGATTTTTTTCTTTTACGTTTTCAGAGAATTTTCATGATGACTCAGGAATGGGTGAGATGAACTTTTAATGTTAACATGAAGTAAATAGGCGCGTTCGTATGTCAGACTGATGTCAAACTGACATATTCGTATCATTTTCCTTTCTCAGAGGACTATGAAGGTGCTTTAGACGAGATGGGTGAGATATAAGAATATTTTTCATCTTTTAACGCTCGGGTGACCGAGCACTCCGGGGTTTAATGAGGGGTTTTTCGTACAGAACCCCCCTAGAAATGTTTTCCTCGTAATTTGAAAAGGGGATTTACTCTCTGTGTTGACAAAATCTTCCGCTGTCCATTCACCCCTCACAAAAATTTTGATGTGTTAATAATAAATTTGCATCTTGTTCTAAAGTGAGCAACTTCTTATTGGGTATAAGGACAAAATCCAACCAAAGGGTGTCTAACCTCCCACCCACCCGGCCCCCTTATAAATGTGCTACGTCCGAGGGTCAAGTTTTCGAGACAAGAACAACTTAGAGGAACGTGACCTTTTAATGACTAGCACATGATTTCAATAATAAAGACTGGAGCAGAGGTTTAAAAAAAAAGGCCCTGCTCAATATCCTTTCCTTTTACGAGAAATAAAAATATCGAAGAGCTGCTGAATGAAATTGGCGAGTCGCACGAAAAATTCTTCTTCTTTGATATGTATAAGGTTTTACGCTCCTTAGTCTTAATTTTATAGTATCCACAATAACTTTAATTTATAGGCCAATTAAAAAATAAAGACTGAAGAAAGGAGCCCACCTTGTGCAGTGATGCAGCTTAAATCCTTAATGAATAAATAACAATATAATCTTGAAAATTGATTAAAAATACCATGTGGATTGGTAACCACTTATGAAAGCGATATTTTGCATTATTTTCCAGATCTAGAGGATCAACGTTGGAGTGGGACACTCAGACTGCCACGACCACGTGATAGACGTCCACGATCACTGCAACCAAAACGAAAAAGGAAAAAAACAGGGAGAAGAGGAAAAGGGAAACGGGGTGGTAAGAAATCATCAAGACAAAAAGGTAGAAAAAGGCATGGGAGACCCCCACGAAAATCTGGAAATAAAAAGGGAAAGAAAAAGGGAAAAGGTACGTAATTACCTTTATATACTACGTTCGCAGTTTCAAAGAGGTCTTACGTTCCTGATCTCATTCAATGCTCAAATAAAAACTTTATACTTCGCATGCGTCAGGGACTTAAAAGTTCGCTCTACCACCAAATTACTCAGCGATATTGTTAGCCACAGCTTAAGCTATGTTTTTGGATGTAAGTTTGATCCAAATACCAGCGTGTAATGAATCTTATTTAGGAGTTCATTATCATTTTATAATCCCGAAAAATGAAACGATATACAGTATTTCAGTAATGGAACAACAGAAAGGAAAATATCTTAATTAACCTCAGGAGACAGGTAGGACAGATCAAACACTACTTTCTTGGAATCTACTGTATGCACAACATGTACATACATCAATAAGATTTCCAGTACCTTCATTAAAATGATAAATTTGAACTTACCAAGTAGCATTACAGCCGCTTACATCTGCAAAGCGTACTTATTATCTTGATTGAAATGTTGATATTTTTCCCATAGGTGGTTAAAAAGACGCGCGGTTACAGAGCCTCACCCTCCTGGACTATGCCATAAATAAAAGGAAAGAAAAGAAAAAGGAGGAAAAAGTCACTCTTTTATCAGCGAACGGAAAACAAATAAATGATAAAATCTGGAATTAAAACTGAGTGATAGCAATTGTTAGAGTTTAGAATTTCTTAATGATATAAATTTCAACAATAAAAAAGATCACCCTATAGAAAAGGACCACAAACAGCAACTTTACTTAACCTAGCTATCACTTTTGTAACATCCAAATCCCTGGGAGGAGCGGGCAGAGACTGGGGGATTAGGGCGAGAAGGCGTCTGGTATTTCAGAATAATCAGGGCGTATGCTGCGTTGTTTAGGGTTAAAGTTCATAAGCTAGAAACTCTTGCCTGCAAAAGCTGGTTTAATTCACGTTTTACTTAGTTATATGAGGTTAGAATATAAAGGCAGCTAATATCATGTGCTACACTTCTAATTTAATAATTTTGGTTTCATTCTGGAAAAGCCGCAGAGTGAAAGAAAGATAGCCTTTCCCCCTAGTTTTTGCTACGTGAAAGTGGATTTAGTCCCTGCGCATGTAACATATTATGAGAGACTAGCCCCTCGAACCAATCCTCTCCTGGAAAATCTTCAAGGGACTTGAAGTGAGACCCATTTTTCCAAGTGTGACCTTTTTTTTTACCAGGTTTCGTCACTTTTTTTCAAGTGTGACACATCTTATCAAATAAGGCACCTTTTTCTCCAGGTGTGACCCATTTTCACAAGTGCAAGCCATGTTTCCAAGTAAAACCCTTTTTTTTCCAAATGTGATCCTTTTTGTAAGTGTGACCCCCTTTTTACCAAGTGTGATCCCCTTTTTACCAAGTGTGATCCCCTTTTTTGCAAGTGTGACCCATTTTTCCAAATGTGACCCATTTTTCCAACCGTGACCCATTCTTTAAAGTGTGACCCATTTTTCCTAGTGCGACTCTTTTTTTCCAAGTGTGGCCCATTTTTCCAAGTGTGACCCATTTTTCCAAGTGTGACTCTTTTTTCTAAGGGTGACCCGTTTTTCTAAGTGTGACCCTTTTATCCAAATGCGACCCATTTTCCCAAGTGTGACTCATTTTTCCAACTTTGAACCTTTTTTGCAAGTGTGAACCCCCTTTTTCCATGGTACTCATTTTTCCAGGTGTAGTTCTTTTTTGCAAGTGAGAACCATTTTTCCAAGTGTGAACATTTATTGCAAGTCTGACCCCTTTTTTCCAGAGTCACCCATTTGTTCCAAGTGTGACCCATTATCCCAAGTGTGACTCTTTCTGCTAATTGTGACGCATTTTTTACAAGTGTGACCCCTTTTCCAAGTGTCCCCCATTATTCCAAGTGTGACACATTTTTACTAGGGCGACCCTTTTTTCCAAGTGTGACCCATTTTTCCAAGTGTGATCTGCTTTTACAAACGTGACCCATTGTTTCAAGTGTAACGCTTTTTCCTAAATTTGACCCGTTTTTCCAAGTGTGTGCCTTATTTCCAAGTGTGACCCTCGTTTCCAAATGTGACCCCCTTTTTTCCAAGTGTAACATTTATTCTGAAGTGTGACCCATTTTTTTTCAAGTATAACCCTATTTTCCAAGAGTGACCCACTTTTTTAAGTAGGACCCATTTTACCGTGTGCTACCTGTATATTTTTTTAAGTGTGACCATTTTTTCCAAAGGTGATCCATTTTTCCAAGTGTGACCCATTTATCAAAGTTTTACCCAATTTCACAAGTGTGACACATTTTTCCACGTGTGACTCTTTTCTCTGAGTGTGACCCTTTATTTCTAAGTGTGATCCACGTTTCCAAGTGTGACCCCATTTTTTCAAGTTTAAATTTTATTCTCAAGTTTGACCCATATTTCCAAGAATGATCCCTTTTTTTCAAGTGTGATACTTTCTTCCAAGTGTGACCCACTTTTCTAAGAGCGACCCCTTTTTCCAAGTAATACCTGTGACCCATTTTACCAAGTTCGACCCACTGTTTTAAGTGTGACCTTTTTTCCAAGTGTGACCCATTTTTTTCAAGTGTGACTTCTTTTCCAAGTTTGACCATTTCTTCCAAATGTGACTCCTAATTTTCCAAAAGTTACCCATTTTTCCAATTGTGGCCCATTTATTCAAGTGTGACCCATTTTTTCAAGTGTGACTATTTTTTGCAAGTGTGACCCCTTTTTACAAGTGTAAAAGTGTGACCCCTTTTCCCAACTGTGACCCTTTTTTCCAAGTGTGACCCATTTTTCAAGTGTGACCCGCTTCTTCCATAAGTTACCCATTTTAACAAGTGTGACCTATTTTTCCAAAGATAACCCTTTTTTCCAAGAGTGACCCATGTTTTCAAGTGTGACCATTTTTTTGCAAGTGTGACCCCTATTTTCCACAAGTTAACCATTTTTTTTCCAAGTGTGACCCATTTTTGCAAGTTTTACCCATTTTTACAATTGTGACCCTTTTTAAAGCGTGTTCCATTTTTTTTCAAATGTGACACATTTTTACAAGTGTGATCTTTTTCCAAATGTGACCCATTTTTTTCTAGTGCGATCCACTTTTACAAGTGTGACCCTTTTTCCAAATGTGAACCATTTTTCCGAGTGTGTCCCATTTGTCCTAGTGTGGACCATTTTTTCAAGTGTGACCGATTTTTCCAAGTGTGACCTATTTTACCACGTGGGAAGTGTTAAGAGCGTAAATCCGAAAATATCGAGAATCGGCCAACAGAAGCAAAATAACGATTTTTTTCTTATTTGACCAAAAGAACCCATTTGGTTAAGTGTTTTCGGAAATAACATCAAAAGGTTCGATTTCCTTTTCTTTTCTTCAAAATTCGCAAAACTTGAAAATTCGGCCACAGAGCCTTCAGCGGCGGCTATGAGACTTGTTTGTGGGGCATCTCTTAAACTTAAATAGTTAACCTTCGGAAGCTGAACCATTTACGGACCTAAGTGATAAGGCTAATATTAGCAAATTTTGAACTTGTCAAATGCTGTCTGTTATATTACAGTTAGGTAAATAAATATAACCAAATAAAAGCAGGCTCTTTATTCTACTCGCCTGGAAAAAATCACAGGTGGCCCCTAAAAACTGTTCCGTTGAGAGAATTTTCCGTCAAGTCACTTTGACGCATATCTCAATTAGTCATTTGTTAATCATTGCGCAATTGTCATTATTTCCGACTATTTGTTTTTATTTTATACATCCCTAATAACTCTTGGAAGGAAAAGAATTGAAATAAATCCAAGATAAGAAGTTCAAACAAGTTTTTACAATCCAGCTTATCTTTCGACCAGTCTGTTTGTTTACGTCATGATATTTAATCATAAAGTAAGAAGCATAAATAACGTCTTACTAATATACGCCGATTCTGGAATATACCATATCTCAAACTTTTTCGTGAATGGAAATTTTGCATATAAAAATAGTACAGCAAAGCGGGTAAGTGTTTAGTAGTGGTAGTGATACTGTAAAGTTTAACGTGACGTTCCTAGTTTAATTTAATTATAGTTGTTGTCTATGTTTAAAGATATCCCTTTCACGTATCACAAATTTTGTATTTCGATTACTTGAGTGGCTATATGTACTCGTTAAAACAAAATTATTAGTTAGAATGCATAAGATCCATGACAAGAAGGATCCATCGAAGCCATAGTCAGGTTCGCTACCGTGTGAAATAGTTTGCGTGATTCATGATAAAGTACTAGTGCTATTGAAAAAACAAACAGACTGGTCGAAAGATAAGCTGAGTTGTAAAAACTTGGTTGAACTTCTTATCTTGGATTTATTTCAATTCTATACCTTCAAGGATTTAGTGGGAATGTATAAAATAATAAAAAAAATAGTCGGAAATAATAACAATTGCGCAATGATTAACAATTGAATAATTAAGTGAGATATGCGTCAAAGTGACCTCACGGAAAATTCTCCCAACGGAACAGTTTTTACGGGCCACCTGTAATTTTTTCCAGGCGAGTAGAATAAAGAACCTGCTTTTATTTGGTTATATTTATTTAACTAACTGTAATATAACAGACAGCATTTGACAAGTTCAAAATTTGCTAATATTAGCCTTATCACTTAGGTCCGTAAATGGTTCAGCTTCCGAAGGTTACCTATTTTGTAGAAAAAAACATTTTTAAACAAAATTTAGTCCCGAGTAAAGTTTAAGAGATGCCCCACAAACTGTGTAAAGGATATGTTAACAAAACATTTGGTACGTCCATACGAGTATGTTAAACATGTGCCAAATTTCAAGTCTCATAGCCGCCGCTGAAGGCTCTGTGGCCGAATTTTCAAGTTTTGCGAATTTTGAAGAAAAGAAAAGGAAATCAAACCTTTTGATGTCATTTCCGAAAACACTTAACCAAATGGGTTCTTTTGGTCAAATAAGAAAAAAATCGTTATTTCGCTTCTGTCGGCCGATTCTCGATATTTTCGGATTTACGCTCTTAAATATTTTGTCAAGTATGACTTTTTTTTTAAGTGTGACCCTTTTTTCCTTAGTGTGATCCATTTTTCAAAGTGTATCCCATTTTTCCGTGTGACCCATTTTTACTGTGACCCATTTTTCCAAGTGCGACCCATTTTTTTCAAGTGTGACCCACTTTCCAAGAGTTACCCATTTTTCCAAGTAGGACCGTTTTTACGTAGGATGACCCAGTTTTTTTAAGTGTGACCCTTTTTCCTCAGTGTGATCCATTTTTCAAAGCGTATACCATTTTTTCAAGTGTGACCTATCTTTTCAAGTGTGACCCATTTTTCCAAGTGTGATCCATTTTTTCAAGTGTGACTCTTTTTCCTGGTGTGACCCTTTTTTCCAAGTCTAACCCGTTTTTCTAAGTGTTACCCATTTTTCCAAACGTGATCCATTTTTTCAAGTGTGATCTATTTTTTCAAGTTTGAACCATTTTTACAATTTGGACCCTTTTTTCAAGTGTTGCCCATTCTTCCAAATGTGACCCATTATTCCAAGTGTGACTCTTTTTCCAAATGTGACCCATTTTTCGAAGAGTTTCCCATTTTACCAAGCGTGACCCATTTTTCCAGGTGTGACCCATATTTCCAAATGTGAGCCATTTTTCAACAAGTTGGATCTATTTCTTTAAGTGTGACCCATTAGTTTGAACCATTTTTAAAAATTTAGACCCCTTTTTCAAGTGTTGCCCAATCTTTCAAATGTGACCCTTTTCTTTTAAGTGTGACCCACCTTTCTTAGTGTGACCCATTTTTTAAAAGTGTGTTCCATTTTTCCAAATATAACTCTTTTTGCCAAATGTGACTTTTTTTAAGTGAGGTCCACTTTTCCAAGGGTGACTCTTTTTTTTCAGTGTGACCCATTTTTCCAAGAGTGACTCTTTTTGCCAAGTGTGTCCCGTTCTTCCAAATGTGACTCTCTTTTCTAAATGTGACTCATTATCCCAAGTGTGATTTTTTTTCCAAGTGTGACCCCCCTTTGCAACTGTGACCCTTTTCTTACAGTGTGACCCATTTTTCCAAGTGTGGCTCTTTGCTTCAAGAGCGACCCTCTTTTTTCCAAGGGTGACCCATTTTTCCAAATGTGGTTTATTTTTCCAAGTGTCATCCATTTTTCAAGTGTCATCCATTTTTACAAGTGTGACCCTTTTTTTTAAGTGTGATCCATTTTTCCAAGTGTGACCTTTACATTAAATGTGACCCATTTTTCCAGTTGTCACACATTTTAACAAGTGTGACCCTTTTTTCTATGTGTGACGCATTTTCCAAGTGCAATTCACTTCTACAAGTGTGACCCTTTTCTCCAAGTTTCACCCATTTTTACAGTTTTGATCGCTTTTTCAAGTGTGACCCACCTTTCTTAGTGTGACCCATTTTTTTAAGTGTTCCATTTTTCCAGATGTAACTCTTTTTGCCAAATGTTACTTCTTTTTTATTTGGGGCCCACGTTTGCAAGGGTGACACTTTTTTCACAGTGTGAACCATTTTTCCAAGTGCGACTCTTTTTTCCAAGTGTGACCAGTTTTTCAAAGTGTGACACATTTTTGTAAGTGTGACCCTCTTTTCTAAGTGTGAGCCGTTTTTTCAAGTGTGACCCTTTTTTTCCAAGTGTGACCTACTTCTTCAAATATGATTCATTTTTTCAAGTGTGACCCATTTTTTCTGTTTTGCAATTTAGCTCAAGCGCGTTGCACAAAAATCCTCGCATCACTTAGCCTTGTCGCTTGTCTCTGCCTAAAAATATCTCTGGCCTCGATCGCTTGAAATTTTGTATTTCATCGGCATCCAGGATCTTTCTTCGTAACGCTTATCAAACTATTCCGAGAAGCAACAACAACTGTGTCTTGCTTTTTCGAAGATTGAAGCCATGATGAACACGATGGATCCACGAACCCGCCATTTGTATCGGACATTTAAAAAATATAAACTTCAGCGATGTCAGCTTTGCAAAACGGAAAGGAATCACTTCCGATGAACTCTCGGTGTCTATGAAACCATTCGCTCGACATGGTGAATCAAGTTTGGATCGTATCGAGCGACGGTCCGCGAATTTGATCGACAGAGGCGAACAGAACATGGATTTGCCGCCATGCTCTAGTTCGCGCCACCCGTTCTTTGATCGAATTTTGCGCGATGCATATGCAACGAAGCCTCTGGCTGTAGTATTAAGAATCTCCCCAAACTAATTCGATGGATGTAGAAACATATTCAGTGATAAAGTGAAGATTGATTAAGTCATACACGTACATTTCCTGATGATGGATGCGTTACATAATATTTCAAAAACGAGAGAGAGTGTCTCATCGGGATATCCAAACACCAAGAATGGAGTTGAAAATACGACGCGCAGCGGAGTATTTTTGACGAGATTCGAGGTGTTTGGATATCCTGATAAAACACTCTCTCTGGTTTTTGATATATCTTCTCAATCCAAACAGAAGCTAAGGAGTAAACGGAGAAATAAAATCGTCAGAATCAATGCTAATTAAGATCGGGTATCCAAACCTCCTTCACGGTTGCGATTTTCTTTGTTTTAACTTGATGAATTATTAATGAATTTAAGAACATCTGGGGAAGATCAGCTTATGCGTTTTGTTTCCTTTTTTGATCATCCAAGATTATCGTGATGTTGAAGATGATGCTGCTGCTGCTTCCGTTACCACTGCTAATGATGATGATGATGATGGAAGCGAGTTGGGTCAGTAAGACATGTTTTATTGACACACTTGAATATAAACACTCGAATCGCTTCAGAGCAATATTAATAACACATTTTACACATTTTACTTTAACGCTCAACATCTAAAAGCGGGGAGGGCCAAATCAGCCAGATGGTCAGTAAACTTTGACGGAAAAACTATTTCTGCACGTCATTTGTTATTGCCACAAGCGTTTTTTGACTTGCCCGTCAAGCCAAATTTTGTTTCCTCTGGTTTATCTTGAGCACACTTGCAGAATAGTTAGTACTTTGTCGCATTCACTTATTTGCTATACGAAAACGTTTTAACGCACGATTACCTCGAGCGCATTTTATTTTTTTCGCTACGTTTTCAGAGAATTTTGATGATGACTAAGAAGAAATGGGTGAGATGAACTTTTAATGCTAACATAAAGTAAATACGCATGTTTGTACGTCAGAATGATGTCAAACTGGCATATGCTTATCATTTTCCTTTCTCAGTGGACTATGAAGGTGCTTTAGACGAAATGGGTCAGAAATAGCATTTTTGTTTTCATCTTCTAGCGTTCGGGTGGACGAGCACTCCAGAATTTGATGAGGGGGTTTCGTACAGGACTTCTCTATGGAAATGTTTTTCCTCGTAATTTGAAAACGAAATTTACTCTCTGTGTTGTCAAAACTTTCATTAGCTGTTCATTCACTCCTCACAAAAATGTTTATGTGTTAATTTTTTCTTTGCACCATTCAATATGTTTTACCATAGCAGCCACATTTTGAGGTGCGTTTTTTGGAAAAAAAAAAAAACCTCATTTTCTCAGTAATTTTGACCATCATTTCTTTATAATTCTAGATTTATTTTCCACCAGTTAGCATTACTGAAATGTTGAAATTTAAGCTGGTTTATTAACGTAGTAAACAACAAAACTATATTATTTTGTAGAGCAACCAATTTTCTTATGTCGTATTAGAACAAAACGTACCCAGAGGGGGCTTCGAGGGTCAGGTTGTCGAGACTAAAACAATTTAGAGGAACTTGAAAATATAATAACTATCATTTGATTTCAACAAAGGCTGGAACTGAGACTTAAAAAATTTCCCGCTGAGCTTTTCAGTTGATACCCTTTTATTTCACGTGTAAATGAAAATATCAAAGAGCTGACCGAAATTGATGAGTTGCGCAAAACATTGGTCTAAAAGCTCTTTTATGCTAAGGTTTTAGTGATTCTAAGTCTCAATCTTAAACCTTCAACGATATCTTTAAGTCATAAGCCAATTATTTTAGAGGCAAGTGTTTCGTTAGCTATAGACGAAATTTTTGTCTCTAATTTCTATTCAAACTAAATTGAACGTTTCGTTAAATGTTACTTCCGTCATCTAGTGTTTTAAAGCAGCAAACTCGGTTCCATAATCAACCAAAGTTAAATTGTTAATCGATGATAAAAAAGGGGAATTAAGGACATTCCTTTATGAGTCATCTGACCTACATGCATTTGCGATATTAAAGGCTAATTAAACAAAATAATAAGAACTAAACAAACGAAAGAAACAAATGTAAAAAGATTACTATTCTTCTAAAATAAGCCAACCTTGTGCTGTGATGCAGCTTAGATCCTTAATAAATAAATAACAATTTAACGTCGACTATTGATTAAAAATACCATGCGGATTGGTATACCAGTGATGAAAGCGATATTTTGCATTATTTTTCAGGTCTAGAGGATCCACGATCGGGTGGGACACTCAGATTGTCACGACCACGACCTAGAGGAAAAAAGCCAAAAGGAAAACGACCAGGGCGACAGGGTGGTACGAAATCATCAAGTCAAAAGGGTGGGAGACGAAATGGCAGACGCCCACGGCCATGGGGATAGAAAAAAGGCAAAAAGTAATTACCGCTATATACTACGTTCGAAGTTACATAGAATCGAAAAGGTCTAATCCTTCTCATTCAATGCTCATTAAAGACTCTATACTTCGCATGCATCAGGGACTTAGAGGTTCCAGTCAGCGATATTCTTAGTTTAGTTAATTTTTGTTGGATGCAAGTTCGATCCAAATACCAGCAAGTAACGTGACTTATTTAAGAGTATCCCATGATCTCGAAAAGTGTAATTATATACAGACTAATCCTATATTTCAGTAATAAAACAAAGAAAAAGGAAATATCTCAAATATGCTCACAGAACATATGCGACTAATCAAACACTACTTTGTTGAAACTTTCAGTAAGTACGACATGTACACATATCAATAAAATGTATAAAGCATTCATTAAATTTGATGAATTTGAAGTTACGAAGTAACATTTAAACCACTTACATCTGCAAAGCGTGCTTTTATCTTGATTGACATTTGATAAATATATTGACATTTTTCTACAGGTTATTATTAGGACGAATATTTAGGAGAGTGTCATCGCTCTGGACTATACCAAAGGGAAAAAGAAAGTCACCCTCTAATCAGCGAACGGGAAAAACTAAATGATAAAATTTGGATTTAAAAGTCAACTATAAGTGGCAATTATCTGAGATAAGTACTTCTTAATGATAGCGATTTCAACAATAAAGGATTACGCTTTAGAGTGAACTGCAATATTAATTCTACTTGACTCATCACTTTTCTAATACCTAGGGTCAAATTTTCCGTACATCACTGTAGAGACTCTCCACTACGTCCGCCTATGGCTCATATGTCACAAATTGTTTTGTTTGTTTTTTTCTGTGACAAGTTCACCTGATAATGCCTTATAATACCTATACTACAGCTGCCCCAACTGATAATACTTACTTTTTTGCCTCTGAAGGTGTTGAGAAAGTACTTCCTGTGATTGATTTCTTGCAAGCTTTCCCTGCGGCATTTTTTTTTTTTTTTTTTTTGCCAAATTTATTTCCAGTGCTACCTGTCCGATCCATTCGCTTTGACATGAGCGTTAAATTATAGTCGTGCGCCTTGTGATAAATGTCATTACCCATGCGCGCCTATTGGGGTAAATCGAGTTTTAATCTGGCATGCCAACGGCATATTTTATCTGCAAGTCAGTGCTCACAAAGTAAGTCAGTGCTTACAAAGCATTACACTCAGTTTATACGCGCGCAAAACAAGGATGCCTTCTCGGGATTTTGCTTCTATCAAAATGTGTGTGTGGGGGGGGGGGGGGGGGGGAAGAAGTTATTGCCCTGATAGAAAACTCAGTGTATTGCTTTCAAGATACAAAAAAAGAAAAAAAAAAAAAGAAAAATTCCACTGACAATAGGGATACAATGGTTCTTTTAAGTTAGATTCACTTAAGTATTCAGCCCGTTCTACACTGATCCGCTATAGTAGTGGGAATAAATTTTAGGGCTAGATACTGATGTAGATTTAACTAAGGGACGTGCCAATAAACTTGATTTGATCATTACCTTGGCTTGGTGCTGTAACATAAAAGACTATTTTTAAGGACTGAAAAAACTGTTTAAAAACGTTGTTTGCCTTAAATTCCACTTTACGTAAGGGAAAAACAAGAAGAACAGAATGTGTGCGAAATATCGAAGAAGAAGAAGAAGAAGAAGAACTAGAAGAAGAAGAAGAAGAAGAAGAAGAAGACAACGCCGAAAGGACGACAATAAAAACAACAACAGTTCACAAGTTCTGCAGTTTTACTTAATTTTTTACTTTATTTTACTCTTGTTCTTTGATTGCCGTTACAAATGATATTTAATCCACTTTGCCGAGGAGAAATTGCCCCTGAAAGATGAAACTTGAAGTTACCTGCAGTGCAATAAAAATATGTTTTTGATATACTTTAATCAAAGTGGTATCATAAATTTGGATCGAACTTAGCTAAATATGCGTCACAATAACATGATTTTGAACCAATTTTCTTTGGGTCACCTTTGAATGAGCAGTACTGCTTGAATAAGCTCGCTATCAGCTCCTTCATGTATGCAGTCACAAATTCCAACATAACCAGTTCAACTTGCCTGCTCTCGCCTACTTTGAGTCTGTATTTCTAGGTAGGGAGTATCGCTACTGCGATTTTGGATTCAAAAATTAAAATAAAGGAGGCTTAGGGTGAGTAGAAAACATGAACGGCCTAGGTAATAGCGATAAAGGTAGATGTGATTCTGCTCGCTTCGGCCAGAAACGCCTTTCACTGCCAGCTAGTTATGGACCACACCTTAAATCACTGTATCGGAACGAAACACAGGTTTAATATAATTTTTTCTGAGATTTTCTAAGCGGTTGGAACTAGCAGTTCTTCATTTTTTTTTCGCAAAAAAAATTCTTTCAGCGTATCCTATCAAATTTGCCAGAAAGAAACAGCTATGGACAATCTAAAGACACAAAATAAAATTAGGAGGTAACTTCCTTCGAGTTTTACGAAGGTATCGAGAAGGAATAAACCAGAAGTTTGAGAAACAAGAAGACAAAATCTCCGAAGTTTACATCGTATTACAAAATTCTGTGCGACTGTTTTAAATGTGTCTAAAAAGAATATTTCTAACAGCAGATGCCAAAAACAGATTTGAAGTTCGTATGTAACACTCAAAAATTACTGGTGAAATGGAACTGGTTATGATATTTAATCTGTGTTTGCGCAATTTTTTCTGAACTTTGAAATTTGTTTCCTCAAGTTTCCATGGAAAATTGTTTTTGGTGTTATATCAGGCAACTATTTAGATCTTTAGCTTTTACAAAGTGCAGAAAGGACTGTAACATGCTTAAAACCTCACTTGTAGAAACTGAAACTACTCCATTTCTTATCGAATGATATCTAAATTATTTAACAGGAGCAGTTAACAGATCAGTTGAAAATTGATTTGACAAATTTAAATATTTCCATGACATGGCTTAATTTGTTCTGTACGTTTTTCGCTTATGTTTAGAAGTCTTCATGTTCGACGCTACACTCAAAGTACTTAGTTACCTAATTTTGCAAAGCTCAGAGGAGGTTTATTTTAATTTAAAAATCAGTAACAAAAATTGAGTGTAATTCTTCATACAATTTTATGCAAGAGCAGCTTATCACACGCTATAATATTTTGCAATACTCTCACCAGTTAAAGAAAGCGTGTTGCTAAGTTTCTGCTGTCAGCGGTTCATCCCCGAAGGGTTTGCCAACACAACGGCACTTGTAGCCGTACCAAATCTTGTAGCAGTGAGAGCGAGCACCAATACATCTAATAGCACAAGATATTTTACAAGCTAAAAACCAAAAGAAAAATAGCGTTTGAATCAAATAGCAACACACTAATTGGCCAACGCCGAGTTGGCTTTTGCCTCTATGTCAAAACCAGTTTTCGTGCGAAACCATTCATATATGAATATGAACTTCGCCTTTATTTTCATTTTTATGAAAATCAGACTCATTTTTAAGATGAAAGGTCTTGGACGAAGACTCGTTTTCAAACAGAGGCACAAGATAACTCTGGAATGGCCATTTTTAACATTGGGATGTGACATACTCATATATTGATACGTGGTCTATATCTTGTATTGCAGCACCATCCTCCTTCGTCTGCATTATTTGCAACAGAAACTGCCACTCCAGAGCGGGACTCTACAGCCACTCGAGACGATACTCCGCATCGACATAGCGCTACACCATCGTCTCCCGCGACGAACGGTTGCCGACGACGATCTTGTATTGATGTAAAATTGCTGCCCTTTTATTATTAGTAGTATTTTAAAGTGTACGATGATGGAATCTAATTGAAATTGCGATATGGAAACTGACTCAACTGGTAGTAAATTTCGTGTTAACAGACAGTTTAAACAATTCATATGCATATCATATGACGATCTCGCGTAGATTTCATCAAGCACAAACTAGCAAAATAGTAAAATAGATACCTGTCAAATATACTTAAATTTTAGAAAAGAAGAACTGGTAGGAGGGTTAATTCCTAAAGCAAGCTTTATTTCCAAGGCTATCCCTCTGTATTCGGTTTTATAGCTGGTTCCCAGCTCTTCGCTCTATAATGTTACCACGCGCGTTGCGTGGGTGTTTCGTGGAGGATAAAACTGCGTGTCAAGCGGCTTGGGGTGTCCACGCAAGCAAACCTGAAGTCACATGATAAGCTCCCCTGAGGTTTCCGTGTAGGAGGAACCTAGGGAGTGATTTTAAAAAAAATGTGAGAGGGACTTTGGGAATAAGACCTATATGAGGGATTAACTGTCTTGCTCTTCATCCGTTCTTGATTGTAAATATTATAGACTACTTAAGACATGATGAACTTTTTTCTACCTACCCCGATAACTAAAGAACCTCCGCAAAATTGGATCCTGAGCCTGATCTGAAAAATTGGCGTGTTAAGACAATTAAACTATCATGAATTTGTATTTGAGATGACCTCCCAACGAGTGTGATAAGAGTGTATGCATGTACATAGACAGATGAAAAGAAAGTAAAGAGCTTAAATAAATTAAGAAAGTGAATATTAAAAATAAAGCTCCTTTCAGAATTGTCACGGTGTAGTCGCTACCTGGGCTAGCATGGCTATAAATAACCATTTTGATTATCTTTTTAACTTGGCGGACTGGAAGATCCGTAGCCTGGATTAGTACGAATAAGTTTCAAACAAACATGAGACGAAAGCATGATTTCCGCAGAACATAAGAGCAATAATGGCAAAAATAAAGTTACCAAATAAATCTCATAGCATTGTAATGTTTTAAATAAAGGTAAAAAGAACTCATCAAGACATAAGCCCTCAAGCTGACCCCGCGGGGGAAAATTAGACTTGAAGGTATCCATATTTCAATTAAAACGGACCTTTCACGTTTGTTGGAAACACAATAACACTCGCATTAAGCACTCTTACTAGGTTCGACATGAACTTTTACGAGAATACTTGAGAGTTTAATCACGGGGTCACTTGGAGAAATTAATTAAAGTGAGATGCTTTAAATAGTATTCAAAAAGTTACCTTGCTGTGAGTAGATTTTTAGTAAATGATTTTTGCACTTATTGCTCGAACTTTGAGCGGAATTCTGGTCTATTTAATGAACAAAAATCACATATTGAGCCTGGCGTAGACTTGGTCACATAGTTGGTGAGGGAATGGCAGAGTAAAAATAATCAAAAAAGTGACGATTGCAAAGGGTTATTATTGGATTAATTGTCTTAAGATAGACAAACGTGCTGATAGATTTCGTTTGGGTCCTCGACTAACATAAAGACGAAGATATTAAATATTTGGACCACGAAAAGACTTACCTGGCAAGTCTTCTAGTTCTTCTTGTAGGGACAAACCTACAAGCACCACCAAAACTATCACTGCGATCAAAAAGGTTCTCTTGGCCATGGTTAGGACTGAAGTGGTGCACTACCAACTGACGATTTTAACTGTCGGTTTTATTGCTTTTCTTTTATAGGATTTTCTGCCATGCGTGCCGCCATAGATAATTTTTTTTGTTATGTGTTCTTGTAAGTGTTTTGCACTAAAATAAGGGGAAAACAAAATCTGACTTCCGATTGCTAATATAATTTTTGTCTTGTGGTCAGAGTCTGTTCTTGTAAATTGGTAGGGCCACATCTGTTGTAATATTCTATCTATTAAGGAAGGAATGAAGAATTTATGGTCATTTTTTTACTGATCATCTTGTCACGATAAGTTGAATGAAACTGGCAACCTATGTTCTGGTAGTTACTGATCCTGTATTGAAGTGTCTTATTTTGCTACAAATAACTTAGATAGTTGTCCCGTCACCGGGGAATCTTTTGCACGATATTTTCTAAAGCTCCAGTGAAACAGCAAGTACAAATTCTCTGTTAAACAATTATGACAAACATCTCAACTGGTTAGTAAGTCACCGATATTTACTCTGCTGCTGTAGCCCACCGTGCACGACACGAATGAAACGAATATTTTGTTTTTAAATCAATTGTGGGTACTGTCTCTCAGCTGTTTCCTTCCGGCTGCAATTCTGAACGATACTTCCAATCGCTTAGCATTTAACACTTTTACTAAACTATTTAAATTAAAACCCGTCTCAAAATGATACATTTTAGATTCTCCTTCATCTGTCTATTCTTGAAAATATCAAAAACTTCTTCAACTCTGATTGATTAGGAACAGCTCTTTTCCTCGAAACGTTCATTTTTTTAATAGCAGTTTCGTCTTTGTCGGTATTATCAACTGAGTTATTTACAGCCCATGGACACGGTAAGCAAAGTTGCCGCCCGTAACACGCCACCTCGGGTATTGGGACACATTAGTATAGATTGCCATTGTCGTCTTTTTACTAAGGTGTAATTCCCGACAGGATTTCCGCACTGATATGACTCTTAGACGAGATATTAGAACAGAAACATGTATCATGATAAGTCAATTACTACTGTTTAAATAGAACTCATTAGATGTCTTCAAATCTTTCTCTGCAGTTCAAATATATGATCTTCATTTCGTGGAGTGCCTGAGGCAGGCCGCGTCAAAGTTTCGTTCGAGTTTCTCTTGATCTTTTTCTTCTTCGCAGTCACATGTGCAATTTAACCCGTATCCCGCGGGACCCCATAATCTTTATGTTTGTTTGCGTGGAAGAATGTGTGAAGTTGAAATCATGTCGGGTCGAAGGAACATATTATCTTAACTATAAATTTGCGCCAAAAGCACCCATTGCCTCGAGATATAACCAAGAGCATGTTCAATAGTTGACCTAACCATCTCTATCCTATATCGCCGACCGAACGGGAATTTGAGCTCGCAAATCTCCTATATATCTTTCAGAACGAGACAAACACGGAAGGCGGCATTGCTTTCCTTAATCGCCGGCAAACGTCCGCTCACAGATATTTCTCATCACGACCCATCGCGAAGCCCAATGAATTTACCAAAGGCGGAAAATAGCCATAAATTTGCTTGAAAAGCACGCTCGCCTCCAGGTTTCACCTATATATAGTTCATGTTTGATAGCCTGGAAACAAATATTTCTCATCGCGGCCCGACAAAAACACTGGAAAGCAATGAAGCCGAAACTGCCTGAAATCGCTTTACTTCGACTTTACTAGTAACAAGACCTAAACCTCTACAACAACATAAAAAAAGTTACACACACGAAGCCAGGGAAGACGTTTTTAGTGTGTTTCTTTTTGCAGTAAAAACTTTGAAAGTACGTAAAAATTTTGAAATTCCAACCGACTGAGGCAGTTTTGGGCCACATTAACACAACAATAACAATGTTGATAATGCTTATACTCTTACCATCAAATTTATACAAATTCAAACGTGACATACATTCTGCTTTCTAGATTGTTTATGAGTAAACATCTCTCATCCTCATTACTGTTATGGATTAGAAATTTGTCACTCAAATTACACACAAAGTTATCAGGGAAATAATTGCGTCAAGGTGAAAAACCCAACTATTTTGATACCAAGAAAAAAAAAAAAAAAAAAAAAGAACAGAAAAACTTAATTGATCACTCCCCTGACGGAGCTTTTCAGGGCAAATGAAAACAAACGATGAAACAAATAATGCAATGAAAATATCATGCTTAAAAATCCCAACTGGCGGGAGGCAGACCAGTAACAAATGACTAATGATGACCATGACAACTGGAAACCAAACGTCCTTAACAAAAGCGACCTAATTGTTTATCTCGGGTTTTCGAACATAATGTATTAGGAAAAGTGTTTATGTCAATTTTTGGATGCTCATCAGCCGCACAGATGACAGTCGCCTAGAGAACCAAAATAAGTTCTAGATGTGTACACTATTTTCCTACCACCCATTCTGTGAATTTGAGCGAAACATTTCGACGAATGTTTGAAGTTTGGCCGGGATAATGTATACACACCTTAAACTTGAAGAAGTGTCTTCTATATTTGTGTAATATCGCAAGAGACCAATTTCGATATATTAAAATTCAGCCTAAAACAATAGACCTCAGCACGAGGCTCCGGGTAATAAACCCCAGAAACTCTACAGTTATTCCCCGGAGCCTCGTGCTGAGGTCTACTGTTTTAGGCTGAATTTTAATACATCGAAATTGGTCTATTTCATGCATTTATCCAGTAAATGGTTTTCTATTTCTCTTCTTTTTCTTTTTTTTTTTTTTTTTGTTATTGCATGAATGTGAACACGCGCTGTATGGGTATATAGCTTTACTTTGTCTCTCTGCAATATTCACTGCGACAGTGGGAAATAATTCTGAGCTAATAATGGATCTGGCTTGTTGTTACTACGTATTTGTTCTACTCTTCCCTCAATATGTGAACAGCGGCTCTTGAAAGTGAAGAGAGCTGGTGAAGATTTGTTATCGAGATATCACCAAGTTCAACTTGCATCGGTGTACGATTTAACACGCATCAACGAGGAGATGCCGTTAACGTTCATTGCATCGATTTACACTGAGAGATCATTGTCTTTTGTCTACACTTAATAGACGTGTTAATATACGGTGCATGATGTAATTTTCTCGACCAATGATTTAATTTCAAAGTTGCCAAATAACGCTGAATTAAAATTTTTATTTCTGATAAAGAAAAGAATGAAAAGCGAGCAAGAAAACACCCAAAAGCCCCCAACTACAAATGCCTTCGCTGAAGGCAAGTTATTGTAGCGTCCATTCTGTATGCACCTATTAACAACACATGAACAAAACATCAGATAAAGAAACTGTCCGAGAGTTCTGTCAATATTGTCTGCTAAAAATAATTGGTGGCGCGACCTACTGTGGGTCGAGGTAACGTGACATCAATAATTCGGAGAAATTATACTGAACCATATGCATAGTGATTACACGTCTGTCAAATAAACGTTTGGTTTCAAGTGTCCGTTAGCTGTTTCAAAGAGTCCGTTGTCAGTCTTATTGAGGTGTTCTTAAAACGAGAATTGACTTTTGTTTTTGTTTAGTCAAGGTTTTTCAGATATCTAACTCACAGTATTGTTTCCATTTTCTTTTTGCAGTATTTAGTCCCAGTTGCAATAGAAGGTAAGTAAATTTAGCATAAAGTTTATTGTCGATCAATACAATAAAAACCTGCGAAAGATCAACTAATAAAAGACAGCCACCGTTCAAAAAGATTAACTCTCCACTGGTAGTTTATTTTCTTAAGAAATCCTATCTGAATCCTATGACCGAAACTAAGGAGTTGCACGAAACATTACTCTAAAACCTCTTTTATGTTAAGGTTTTAGTGATTCTAAGTCTTTATCTTAAACTTTCCACAATGTAAGCCAATTATTTTAGAGGCAAGTGTTTGTTAGGCATAGTCGAAATGTTTGTCTTTAAGTTCTATTAAGAACTAAAGAAACGAAAGAAACAAATGTAAAAAGATTTTACAAAGTAAGTGGTCACTATTGTTCTAAATTAAGCCAACTCTGTGCAGTAATGCAGCTTAAATCCTAATAAATAAATAACAATATAACCTTAACTATTGATTAAAAATACCGTGTGGATTGGTATACCACTGATGAAAGCGATATTTTGTATTATTTTTCAGGTCTAGAGGATCTACCTTGGGGTGGAACACTCAGACTGCCACGACCATGACCAAGGGGAAAAAAGCCGAAAGGAAAACGACCAGGGCGACAGGGTGGTACGAAATCATCAAGTAAAAAAGGATGGGAGACGAAATGGGAGACGCCCACGACCATGGGGATAGAAAAAAAAAAAGGCAAAAGATAATTACTGTTATATATACTACGTTTGAAGTTACATAGAATCGAAAAAGTCTTATGCTTCACATTCAATGCTCATTTAGAGACTTTATACTTCGCATGCATCAGAGACTTAGAGGTTCGAGTCAGCGATATTGTTAGTTAAGTTAATTTTTGTTGGATGGAAGTTTGATTCAAATATCAGCATGTAAAGTAACTTATTTAAGAGCATCTGATGATCTCGAAAAGTGTAATTATATACAGACTAATCCTATATTTCAGTAACGAAACAACAAAAAGGAAATATCTCAAATATACTCACAAAACATGTACGACTAATCAAACACTGCTTTGTTGAAATTTTCAGTAAGTACGACATGTACATAAAGACATTTAATGAGTTCTATTTATACTGTAGTACTTGATTTATCACGATGCAAGTTTCCGGTCTAATATTTCGTATAAGAGTCATATCAGTGCAGATATTTTGTCGTGAATTACGCCTTAGTAAAGAAACGACAAAGGCGATACATACCAATATGTCCCAGTATCCGAGGTGGCGTGCTGCGGGCGGCGACTTTGCTCACCGTGTGCATGCGCTGTGAATAAAGAGTTGATAAAAACCGACAAAGACGAAACCGCTATTAAAAACGTATTGAGAAAAAGAGCCGTTCTTAATCAATAAGTATTGAATAAGTTTTTGATATTTTCAAGAAGAAACAGATGATAGAGAATCTAATATGTATCTTTTTAGGCCGGTTTTAATTTAAATAGTTCAGTAAAAGTAAGTGTTCAATGCTATGCGATTAGCTAAGTGGAAGGATAAGAAGTACCACTCAGAATTGCCACCGGAAGGAAACCGCTGAGAGACAGTACCCACGATTGATTTAAACATAAAATTCTCATTTCATTCGTGTCATGTGGGTGAAATATTGAAAAAAAGTAAAATTTAAAAGAAAATAAAGTCATTTTATTCTGTTACATTTTTATCCTAGAGCCATGCTTTCTGAAAACTGTTCGCTTCTCGGAACAGGTAATGTCCGCGAACAAATATCCGTGCCTAATTTCGTGCCAAATGGAGGCTATTGTTTACATACCGTAAAATCCCAAGTTTACGCCCCCCCGGTTATATGCCTCCCGGATATAAACCCTTCTATTTTCTAACAAAAATATTATTCCGCATATAAGCCCTCCGCCCCAGATATAAGCCTATCTAATGTATAAGTGCGCTCCTTTTGCTTTTCTTTACAAACATCAAAATTTTCAATCGAAAGTCATAGGCTAGTAGAGTAATAATATGGTAATAGGGTAATAGCTCTGAACGTAATAGTATGTTAGCTTTAATTGGTTCTCAGATACGGTTTATCTCGTCATTCCGAACCTTTTCTTTTCTTCTGCTTATATGCTCTCCCTGATATAAGCCGCCCCCTCAGCCCCACCCCGTTTACAAGGCCACCCAAAATCCCTTATAAAGTTATATAAGCCCATGGCTTCAACGTTGGATTTTACGGTATACGTCAGTAAACACTAAATCTCTAGTCTCAGCTTCAATCTCTTCCTTGCAGAGCATTAAACTCGTTTGTGCAGACAGATAGGATTCCTTAAGAAAGTAAACTACCATTGGAGAGTTAATCTTCTTGATTTTTGGCTGCCTGCTTGATTACGTTTACCATGGTGTATGCTGGTTTATTATATCAGCCACTTTTATTAGCTCCTTTGGCAGGTTTTTATTATATTGATCGACAACAAACTTTATGCTAAATTTACTTACCGTCTATTGCAACTGGGAATGCTATGAGTTGGAAATCTGAAAAAATTTGACTAAACAAAAACAAAAGTCAATTCTCGCTTTAAGAACACCTCTATAAGACTGACAACGGACACTTTCAAACAGTCAACAGACACTTGAAATCAGACGTTTATTTGACAGACGTGTAATCACTGCGCATATGGTTCAGCATAATTTCTCAGAATTATTGATGTCACGTTACCTTGACCCACAATAGGCCGGACCACCAATTATTTTTAGCAGACAATATTGACAGAACTCTCAGACATTTTCTTAATCTGATGTTTTGTTCCTGTGTTATTAATAGGTGCATACAGAATGGACGCTACAATAACCCGCCTTCAGCGAAGGCATTTTTAGTTGGGAGTTTTTGGATGCTTTCTTACTCGCTTTTCATCCATTTATTCAACAGAAAAAAAAAAAAAATTAATTCAGCGTTATTTGGCAATTTTGAGTGAAAATCAGTGGTCAATAAACTTACATCGTGCCCGGAATATTAAGATGTCTATTAAGTGTAGACAAAAGACAATGATCTCTCAGTGTAAATCGATGCAATGAACGTTAACGGCATTTCCTCGTTGACGCGTGTTAAATCGTACACCGATGCAAGTTGAACTTGGTGATATCTCGATAACAAATCTTCACCAGCTCTCTTCACTTTCAAGAGTCGCTGTTCACATATTGAGAGAAGAATAGAACAAATACGTAGTAACAACAAGCCAGATCCATTATTAGCTCAGTATTATTTCCCACTGTTGCAGTGAATATTGCAGAGAGACAAAGTAGAGCTATATACCCATACAGGGCGTGTTCACATTCATGCAATAACAAAAAAAAAAAAAAGAAAAAAGAAAAGAAATCAAAAACCATTTATTGGATAAATACATGAAATTGCGATATTACACAAGATAAATATAGAAGACACTTCTTCAAGTTTAAGGTGTACATTATCCCTGCCAAACTTCAGACATTCGTCGAAATGTTCCGCTCAAATTTACAGAACGGGCGGTCGGAAAATAGTGTGCACATCTAGAACTTACTTTGGTTCTCTAGGCGACTGTCATCTGTGCGGCCGATGAGCATGCAAATATTGACATAAACACTTTCCCTAATACATTACGTTCGAAAACCCGAGATGAACGATCAGGTTGTTTTTGTTAATGCGTCAGTCAATTCCAGCAGTGCCCATCCCCCCCCCCCCCGGGCTAACCCTCCGGGCATCAGCATTTTTTTAAAAATAAATTGGCAAATTCCCCGGGATGGGGACACATAAGCTATCTAAATGCCCCGGGGTGGGGACGAAGAAAGAGGGCAAATGCCCCGCCCCCGGGATCGTCGCCTTCCAACACCTCTGCAGTTTTTTTTTTATTAATCAGTGAATAAAACGTTCAACTGTTCAGTATTTTAATGCAACGGTAAGACTTCAAGGACAACAGTACGTGTTATTTCTTTAAGTTAGTTTTTAACAGTTTGCTAGAGGATAGCAGCTGGGATCGCAGCGGACGTGCCTCCAGCCGCGAGCGATGATAGGTGCCTGTTTTCACAGGCTACTTTTTCTGTGAAGAATCAAAACATTTTAAATGATGATGCATTGCATTTTAAGCTCCCAAGATCTGTCTTGAAGATCGCATCATTTGAATTCGCAAACCTTAAGTATTTTAACTCCACTTTCACGAATTTAAAAAATGCTAGGCTAGTTTTGAATGCGAAATGCAAAATAGTCGTGTTCACGTCAGTGATTGTTTTGTGATAAACAAAATATAGTCCACCTTGTCGCTTATATTTATATGCTTACAAGTAATAAAGAAATATCTAAATTGAGAAAACACACCTTTCAAACATCTGTAAGTTTCTCTAGTCCCTGACGGACAAGTCATTGTTCGACAAACGCCTCGTCTTTCCCGATGAACTCATCCATGGCACTTTCGAAAATACGCGTGTCAAATGCCCGGGGGTCGCCCCGGGCTACGCAAATGCCCAGCCCCGGGTCCGCGATAAAATTGCATATGCCCCAGCCCCGGGACTGACAACATGAGCAAATGCCCCGCGGTTGCCGGGGGAGGGGCGGGGGGGCGGGGGGGATGGGCACTGCTGGAATTGACTGATGCGTAAGGACGTTTGGTTTGCCTTTGTCATTGTCATCATTAGTCATTTGTCACTGGTCTGCCTCCCGCCAGTTGGGATTTTTAAGCATGTTATTTTCATTTGCATTATTTGTTTCATCATTTGGTTTCATTGGCCCTGAAAAGCCCCGTTAGGGGAGTAGTCAGTTAAGTTTTTTTTTTTTTTTGTTTTTTTTGTTTTCTGTCTTGGTATCAGAATAGTTGGGTTTTCACCTTGACGCAAGCATTTCCCTGACAACTTTGTGTGTCATTTGAGTAACAAATTTCTAATCCACAACAGTGATGAAGATGAGAGTTTTTTTTTTTTTTTTTTTTTTTAATAATTTTAATTTACAAAACACAGTTCTACAATACTTACTACGTTACTTACAATACGGGTTACTTATGCTGACAATACAATACTCAATACAGTTCCTTACAGAAAATACAATTACTTGCAATACGGGCTACTTACACTGCTAACAATACAATACTCTATTTACATTACTTGCTGTACATACAGTTACTTACAATACATTATACTGTATATTGACTTTGAGGAGGGAGGAGTACTTCTCACTAAAACATTTGATTAAGACAAATTTTCAAGATTGTATTTAATGTGTAGCTTACTGATAAAATCCTGAATGGAGATGGCCAGGCTATTTAACTTGCTTGAATAAATGTAATGGTGCATAAATATCATTTCTAATCCATAACAGTGATGAAGATGAGAGATGTTTATTCATAAACAACCCAGAAAGCAGAATGTGTTTCACGTTTGAATTTGTATACATTTGATGGTAAGAGTCTAAGCATTGTCAACGTTGTTATTGTTGTGTCAAAGTGGCCCAAAACTGCCTCACTCGGTTTGAATTTCAAAATTTTTACGTACCTTCAAATTTTTCACTGCGAAAAGAAACACACTTAGAACGCCCTCCCTGGCTTCGTTTGTGTAACTTTTTTTTCATGACGCTGAAGAGGTTTAGGTCTTGTTACTAGTAAAGTCGAAGTAAAGCGATTTCAGGCAGTTTCGGCTCCATTGCTTTCCAGTGTTTTTGTCGGGCCGCGATGAGAAATATTTATTTGCCGGCTATCAAACGTGCACTATATATAGGTGAAACCTGGAGGCGAGCGTGCTTTTCAAGAAAATTTATGGCTATTTTCCGCCTTTGGTAAATTCATTGGGCTTCGCGATGGGTCGCGATGAAAAATATCTGTGAGCGGACGTTCGCGGATGATTAAGGAAAGCAATGCCGGGTTTCGTCTTCCCTGTTTGTCTCGCTCTTGAAAGATATATGGGAGATTTGCGAGTTCAAATTCCCGTTCGGTCGGCGATATAGGATAGAGATGGTGAGGGCAACCATTGAACATGCTCTTGGTAATATCTCGAAGCAATGGGGGCTTTTGGCACAAATTTATTGTTAAAATAATATGTTCCTTCGACCGACATGATTTCAACTTCGCATATTCTTCCACGCAAACAAACATAAAAATTACCAGGTCCCGCGGGGTACCGGTTAAATTGCATATGTGACTGCGAAGAAGAAAGAAACAAAAAACAAAAGAAACTCCACGAAACCTTGACGCGGCCTGCCTCAAGCATTCCACGAAATGAAGAACATATATTTGAATTGCAGAGAAAGATTTAAAGACATTTAATGAGTTCTATTTAAACAGTAGTAATTGACTTATCATGATACATGTTTCTGTTCTAATATCTCGTCTAAGAGTCATATCAGTGCGGACATCCTGTCGGGAATTACACCTTAGTAAAAAGACGACAATGGCAATCTATACTGTGTCCCAATACCCGAGGTGGCGTGTTACGGGCGGCAACTTTGCTTACCTTGTCTATGGGCTGTAAATAACTCAGATAATACCGACAAAGACGAAGCCGCTAAAAAAAAAAAAAAAAAAAAAAAAAAAAAAGTTAACGTTTTGAGGAAAAGAGCTGTTCTTAATCAGTCAGAGTTGAAGAAGTTTTTGATATTTTCAAGAAGAAACAGATGATGGAGAATCTAAAATGTACCATTTTAGACGGGTTTTAATTTAAATAGTTCCGTAAAAGTAGTGTTAAACGCTACGCGATTAAAAGTACCTCTTAGAATTGCAGCCGGAAGGAAACCGCTGCAGTACCCACTATTGATTTAAAAATATCATATGCATTTCATTCGTGTCGTGTACGGTGGGCTACAACAGCAGAATAAATATCGGTGATTTACTAACCAGTTGAGATGTTTGTCATAATTGTTTAACAGAAAGTTTCTACTTGCTGTTTCACTGGAGCTTTAGAAAATATCGTGCATAAGATTCTCCGGCGACGGGACAACTATCTAAGTCGTTGTAGCAAAATAAGACACTTCAATACAGGATCAGTAACTACCAAAACATAGGTTGAAAATTTCATTCAACTTATCGTGACAAGATGATCAGTAAAAACATGGCCATAAATTCTTCATTCCTTCCTAAATAGATAGAATATTAAAACAGATATGGCCCTACCAATTTACAAGAACAAACTCTGACCACAAGACAAAAATTATATTAGCAATCGGAAGTCAGATTTTTTTCCCTTATTTTAGTGCAAAACACTCACAAGAACACGTAACCAAAAAAAATATCTATGACGGCACGCATGGCAGAAAATCCTATAAAAGAAGAGCAATAAAACCAATAGTTAGAATCGTCAGTTGGTAGTGCACCACTTCAGTCCTAACCATGGCCAAGAAAACTTTTTTGATCGCACTGATAGTTTTGGTGATGCTTCTAGGCTTTTCCCTACAAGAAGAACTAGAAGACTTGCCGGGTAAGTCTTTTCATGGCCCAAATATTTAATATCTTCGTCTTTATGTTAGTAGAGGACTCAAACGAAATCTATCGACATGTTTGCCTATCTTATGCCAATTAATCCAATACATAACCCTTTGCACTCGTCACTTTTTTGATCAGTTTTTCTCTGCCATTCCCTCACCAACTATGTGACCAAGTCTACGCCAGGCTCAATATGTGATTTTTGTTCATTAATTAGACCAGAATTCCGCTCAAAGTTCGAGCAATAAGTGCAAAATAATTTACTAAAAATCTACTCACAGCAAGGTAACAGTGGATACTATTTAAAACATCTCATTTTAATTAATTTCTCTAAGTGACCCCGTGATTAAACTCTCAAGTATTCTCGTAAAAGCTCATGTTAGACCTCGAAAGAGTGCGTAATGAGTGTGTTATTGTGTTTTCAACTAACGCGAAACGTCCGTTTAAAATGAAATATGGATAAATCTATGTTCAATTTTCTCTCGCGGGGTCAGCTTGAGAGCTTAAGCCTTGATAAGTTCTTCTTACATTTATTTAAAACATTACAATGCTTTGAGATTGAGATTTTGGTAACTTTAGTTTTCCCATTATTACTCGAATGTTCTGCGGAAATCATGCTTTTGTTACATGTTTGTTTGAAATTTACCCTTACTAATCCAGTTTACGGATCTTCCAGTCCACGAAGTTAAAAAGATAATCAAAACGGTTTTTATAACCATGTTAGCCCAGGTGGCGACTAAACCGTGACAATTCTGCAAAGAGCTTCATTTTTGATAGTCACTTTCTTAATTCATTTAAAGCTATTTGCGTTCTTTAATTATCTGTCTATGTACATGCATATGCTTTTATCACACTCGTTGGGAAGTCATCTTTTATTCAGATTCATAATACTTTTAATTATCTTAACACGTCAATTTTTCAGATCAGGCTCAAGATCCAATTTTGCGGAAGTTCTTTAGTAATCGGGGTAGGTAGAAAAAAGTTCATCATGTCTAAAGTAGTCTATAATATTTACAATCAAGAACGGATGGAGAGCAAGACAGTTTATCCCTCATATAGGCCTTATTCCCAAAGTCCCTATCAGATTATTTTAAAATCACTCCCTAGGTTCCTTCCACAAGGAAATCTCACGAGAGCCTAGAAACAGCCAATCATGTGACTCTAATTTTGCTCACGTGGACAGCCCTAGCGGCTTGACGCGCATTTTTATCCTCCACGAAAACATCAACTAAACGCACGTTGTAACATTATAGAGTGATGAACTGGGTGCCAGGAATAAAAACAAATTCAGAGGGATAACCTTGGAAATAAAGCTTGTTTTAGGGAGTAACCCTCCTACCAGTTCTCATTTTTGAATTTAAGTATATTTGACAGGTAAACATTTTACTATTTTGCCTGTTTGTTTGCTTGATGGAATCTACACGGGATCGTGATATGATATGCATATGAATTGTTTAAACTGTCTGTAAACGCGAAATTTACTACCAGTTGAGTCGGAAACCACGCGAGGTGGAGGCCTGGGTCACGTCTTTTCAACCAAACAAATAGAAACGGAAAAAAAAAGTAATAAAGAAACTACTGATTCGATAAGAAGAATATGTTTGACATCACTACAATCTTGTTTGACGTCACTGCTTGGCTAGCCCCAGGTCCTAGCCCCTCGCGGGTTCTGACCCAATCACAATTTAAAATTCACATTGTCAGACGGCTGAAGAAAAAAATCTATCGTTTCTGTACATTTTCCATGTCGCGATTTCAATTAGATTCCATCATCGAACACTTCAAAATACCACTAATAATAAAAGTACATCAATTTCACGTCAATTCAAGATATAGACCACGTATCAATATATGAATATGACACATTCCAATGATACAATTGGCCATTTCAGACTTATCGTGTGCCTCTGTTTGAAAACAAGTGTTCGTGGAAAACCTTTCATCTTAAAAATGAGTCTGATTTTCATAAAAATGAAAAAGTAGGCGAAGTTCATATGCATATATGAATGGTTTCGCACGAAGACTGGTTTTGACATAGAGGCAAAAGCCAACTTGGCGTTGGCTAATTAGTGTGTTGCTATTTGATTCAAACGCTATTTTTCTTTTGGTTTTTAGCTCTACCTGCTGAGGAGGAAGCTGTTATTATGGATGAGCCGCTGACCGAAGAGAATTAACAACAGGCTTTCTTTAACTGGTGAGAATATTGCAAACCATTATAGCGTGTGATAAGCTGCTCTTGCATGAAATTGTATGAAGGATTACACTCAAGTTTTGTCAATGAATTTTAAATTCAAATAAACCTCTTCTCGGTTTTGCAAAATTTGGCAGCTTAGGACTTTGAGTATGGCGTCGAACACTCGGAAAACTTGAAGACATGAGGGGAAAACGTACAAAAGAAAGCCATGTTATGGAAATATCTAAATTTGTCAAATCAATTTGCAACTGATCTGTTAACTGCTTCTGTTAAATAATTTAAAGAACATTCGATAAGAAATCGAGTAATTTCAGTTTCTAAAAGTTTGAAGTATGTTACAGTCCTTTCTGCACTTTTTAATATAAAAGTTAGAGATATAAATAGTTGCCTGATATAACACCGAAAACAATTTCGCTTACTTTGAGTCTGTATTTCTACCTAGAAATACAGACTCAAAGTAAGCGAGAGTAGGCAAGAGTCTGATTAGAAATTATTTTCAAGTTCTTGCAGATGATGGATGGACTGAAACTCGTTAAACTGGTTGAATTGGAACGTATGACTGCATACATGAAGGAGCTAATGGCGAGCATATTCAAAGAACGCCGTCCATTTACAGATGAACCAAAGAAAATTGGCTTAAAAACATCTTATTGTTACGCATATATAGCTAAGTTAGATCCAAATTTGTGATACCACTTTGCTTAAAGTATATCAAACACATCTTTTTTTATTGCATTGCAGTTAACTTCAAGTTTCATCTTTCAGAGGCAATTTCCCCTCCACAAAGTGGACTGAATCTTATTTGTAACAGCAATCAAAGAACAGTAGTAAAATAAAGTAAAAAAATTAAGCAAAGCTGCAGTGCCTAGATTATTGTTGTTGTTTTTATTGTCGTCCTTTCGACGTTGTCTTTTCTTCTTCTTCTAGTTATTCTTCTACTTCGATATTTCGCACACACTCTATTCTTTCTTTTCCCTTACGTAAAGTGGAATTGAAGGCAAACAACGTTTCAATCAATCAATCAATCAATCAATCAAACTTTATCTGTACTCACTAATGCTTAAAAAAGTTACAATGTTCAATGGAAATATTAAAAGTAAAAGTTAGGTTACTATATAGCTGCCTGGAATAACCATTAGGGCTAGCGGAGCCAGGCAGCCAGTTAACATCAGCATTTAATAGACATAAAATACAGGTCAGCAAGAAAATTGAAGCAAAAATGCACACACAAGAAGAAAAAAAGCTATTTCTAGCTATTTCTATGCTATGAAAGAAGTCTAAAACAGTTAAATTTATATATGAATACAAAACATTAATATAAGAAGAGCACACAATAGCTATGGCAACTAATAACAGCTATATATTAAACTATAAAAGAAAGATTTGGAAAGGTGACAAAATTAACAAAACACTAATTTACAGGTAAATTGGAAATCAACACAACTGCTAATAAGAACATAAGTAACTAATAATCTTTGACTAGATCGCTTTTTACTGATTCCTTGAAGTTTGAAATAGAGAAGGTTTTCAAATTTTCACTAATTGAGTTCCATACTGATTATAAACAGTTTTTCCAGTCCTTATGAATAGTATTACTATTGTCAGTGGAGTTTTTTTGTACATTCAAAGGAATAAACTGAATTTTCTATCAGGGCAATAATTTCCCCCACACGTATTTTGATAGAGGCAAAATCCCGATGAGGCATCCTTGTTTTGCGCACTTATAAACTGCGTGTAATGCTTTGTAAGCAGTGACTTACTTTGTGACTTGCAGATAAAATATACCTTGGTATGCCAGACTTACCGGAATAGGCGCGCAAGAAAGAAATGGGTAATGACATTTTATCACCAGGCGCCCGAATAGAGTTAATGGATAATGTAATATCACTATTATACAAGAGGGGAGGGACAATAACCCAGGAAAACCAGTACGCTCGCTAACTTTAGCTTGAGAATGCAAGTACTTCTCAACTTTTTATCTCTTACTGCTGCTTGATTCTCCTGCGTAATCAGTGTTCATTTACATGCTTAAGACTCATAATTGTCCAACTACGACCTAGAAACTATGAAACCGTACCTGAACTTTTCTTCCAGGTGAGGTACGCGTCTCTATAGTACAAAAATATCGATAATATCGACACAGGTGATCGCACAAGATCACCCTGCTCAAGTAATTCTAACGAACCTCTCTCCAGCGGAGAGTAAACATTCCATATAGCTAATAAAAGATTTGGTCCATCCTTCAGCGCGGCATTCCTGTTATTGATTTATAGAAACATTCGGGAATTAAAGCGCAATCGACTCCTTTTTGTGCTTTCTTGGACCACGTAACTATCATTTAACGTCCATGTCAAAACGAATAGATCAGACAGATAGCACTGAAAATAAAGTTGGCAAAAACAATACCGCGGGAAAGCTTGCAAGAAATCAGTCACAGGAAGCACTTTCGCAACACCTTGAGATGAAAATAAGTAAGTATTAACAGTGGGGGCAGCTGTAGTATAGGTATTATAAGGCATTATCAGTTGAACTTGTCCCAGCAAAAAAAGAAACGAAAAAAGAACTAATTTGTGACCTATGAGCGGGCGTAATGGAGAGTCTCTACAATGATATATGGAAAATTTGACCTCAGGTATTAGAAAAGTGATGAGTCAAGTAGAATTAATCTTGCAGTCCATTCTAAAGCGTAATCTTTTATTGTTGAAATTACTATCATTAAGAAGTACTTTTAAATCCACCCCGAATCAGGCCCTCCCATAATACATCTAAGCCACAACAATAAGCTGAGTAAAGACATTCTATTCGCAAGCAAATATTTCATTTCTCTTTTAATTTCTTTTCAAACTAAATTAATTGAACGTTACGTTGAACGTTATCTCCATCAACGAGTTTGCTAAAGCAGCAAACTCCGTTCCATTATCAACCAAAGGTAAATTGTTAATCGATAACCAAATAAATAGGAGTTAAGGATATCCCGTTATTTGTCATGTGTCGACCCATATGCAGACGCGCTATTAAAGGGTAAATTAAACAAAATAGCAAGAACTAAACAGACGAATTCGAAAAAAAGGGTAAAAAAACTTAAAAAGTGAGTGGTCATCATTCGTGTGAAATAAGCCAACCTTGTGCCATGGTGCAGCTTAGATCCTTAATCAATAAATAACAATACAATCTTGAAGTGGATTCGTTAACACTGATATTGAGCGAATCAATAGTCAAGCGATATTGCATTATTTTCCAGGTCTAGAGGATCCAGGTCGGTTTAAGCGCGCAAGACCACACTTTAAACCAAGACCACGAAAACCAAGAAGAAAAAAGAGAAAAAAGGAAAAGGACGAAGGCGACGGGGTGTTAAGAAACAATCAAGTCGTGAAGGAGAAAAAATTGCACAGAAATGACGTGGGAGACGCCTACGACCATGGGGATAGAAAAGAAGGCAAGAAGTAATTGCCGTTATATACTACGTTCGAAGTTACATAGAATCGAAAAGGTCTTATGCTTAGGTCTTATGCTTCTCTGCATTCAATGCGCATTTTAAGACTTTATACTTCGCATTCATCAGGAACTTGAACGTTCACTCTACCACCAAATTACTTAGCGTATTGTTAGTTGGGCTGCAAGATTTATCCAAGTATAATTGAACAACAATATTATCATCTCATGATCTCGAAAAGTGAAATTATGTATAGACCAAGATTGTTTCAGTAATGAAAGAACGAAAAAGGAAATATGTCAAATACCGTCACGAAACATATACAAGACAGATCAAACACTACTTTGTTAAAATCTACAGTATGCACAACATATACATAAATCAATAAAATGACAAGAACATTAATTAAATATGATAAACTTGAGGTTACTACGGTGTGGACGAAATATTTGACGTAGAGCTACAGTGAAACCCCACCCTACGGACACCCGCTTAATATGGACACCCGCTTATAACGGACAGTTTTCTTTGTCCTGACAATTAAAAAGCTCACATATTTTCTCTTAACTTAGCCCGCTTAATACGGACAACCGGATAATGCGGTCACTTTATCATGCCGCTTAGGTGTCCATATTAACGGGATTCCTCTGTAGCTCAATCGTGGAAAACACCGCGAATTTTTTTTTTAAAAACAGAGAACTCGGAAAAGTTTTATGCCACATGGTCAGTAGCATTTTAACCGCTAGCAAATGCAAAGCCTGCTGGTTATCGTGATTGACATTCATAGACATATTGTTATTTTTCCCCAGGTGGCTACAAAGATGTGTGATTGTACTAGTGTTACCGCCTGGACTATGCCGAAAAGAAAAGGAAACAACCCTTTATTAGCAAACGGAAAAGAACTAAATGATAAAATTTGGAATTAAAACTAATAAGTAGCAATAATTAGACTTCAGTACTTCTTTGTGGTCCAAGAATATCAGAAAAGACAACTGCGCTTTAATTTCCAAGTGCATCCATAACTTGATAAACGAAACACAGCGCTGAAGCATGGACTAAATTTTTTATTTGCTCCATGCATGTCTGAAAAGCAATCTTCACTCTTACTGCACTTTACCCATTTATTCCGTGTGCACTAATGTTCTCTGGGAGAACCCATTTCATTGGGTGAACGCATTTCTTTAGGTTAAAACATTTCTCTGGGTGAACACATTTCTCTAAGCGAACCCATTTCCTTGGGAAAATGAATATCTCTGGGTAAACACATCTCTTTAAGTGAACACATTTCTCTGTTTTAACGCATTTCTCTGGGCGAACCCATTTCTTTGGGTGAACGAATTTCTCTGGGTGAACGTATTTCTCTGGGTGAACGCATTTCTCTGGGTGAACGAATTTCTCTGGGTGAACGCATTTCTCTGGTTTAACGCATTTCTCTGGGCGAACCCATTTCTTTGGGTGAACGAATTTCTCTGGGTAAACGTATTTCTCTGGGTGAACGTATTTCTCTGGGTGAACGTATTTCTCTGGGTGAACAAATTTCTCTGGGTGAACGCATTTCTCTGGGTGAATGTATTTCTCTGGGTGAACGAATTTCTCTGGGTGAACGAATTTCTCTGGGTAAACGAATTTCTCTGGGTGAACGCATTTCTCTAGGTGGACGTATTTCTGCGGGTGAACGAATTTCTCTGGGTGAACGCATTTCTCTGGGTGGACGTATTTCTGCGGGTGAACGAATTTCTCTGGGTGAACGCATTTCTCTGGGTGAACGCATTTCTCTGGGTGCACGTATTTCTGCGGGTGAACGCATTTCTCTGGGTGAACGCATTTCTCTGGGTGGACGTATTTCTGCGGGTGAACGGATTTCTCTGGATGGACGAATTTCTCTGGGTGAACGTATTTCTCTGGGTGAACGTATTTCTCTGGGTGAACGAATTTCTCCGGGTGAACGTATTTCTCTTTGTGAACTTTGTGAACGCATTTCTCTGGGTAAACGTATTTGTCTGAGTGAACAAATTTCTCTAGCTGAACGTATTTCTTTGGGTGAACGCATTTCTCTGGGTGAACGAATATCTCTGGGTGAACGTATTTCTCTGGGGGAACGCATTTCTCTGGGCGAACGAATCTCTCTGGGTGAACGAATCTCTCTAGGTGAACAAATTTCTCTGGGTGAACGTATTTCCCTGGGTGAACGCACTACTCTGGGTGAACGTATTTCTCTTGGTGAGCGAATTTCTCTAGGTGAACGTATTTCTCTGGGTGAACGTATTTCCCTGGGTGAAGGTATTTCCCTGGGTGAACGAATTTCTCTGGGTGAACGAATCTCTCTGGGTGAACGAAGTTCCCTGGGTAAACGAATTTCTCAGGATGAACGAATTTCTCTGGGTGAAGTATTTCTCTGGGCGAACGAATTTCTCTGGGTGAACGCATTTCTCTGGTTTAACGCATTTCTCTGGGCGAACCCATTTCTTTGGGTGAACGAATTTCTCTGGGTAAACGTATTTCTCTGGGTGAACGTATTTCTCTCGGTGAACGCATTTCTCTGGGTGAACGAATTTCTCTGGGTGAACGCATTTCTCTCGGTGAATGTATTTCTCTGGGTGAACGAATTTCTCTGGGTGAAGGAATTTCTCTGGGTGGACGTATTTCTGCGGGTGAACGAATTTCTCTGGGTGAACGCATTTCTCTGGGTGGACGTATTTCTGCGGGTGAACGAATTTCTCTGGGTGAACGCATTTCTCTGGGTGGACGTATTTCTGCGGGTGAACGAATTTCTCTGGGTGAACGCATTTCTCTGGGTGGACGTATTTCTGCGGGTGAACGAATTTCTCTGGGTGAACGAATTTCTCTGGGTGAACGAATTTCTCTGGGTGAACGAATTTCTCTGGGTGAACGCATTTCTCTGGGTGAACGCATTTCTCTGGGTGAACGAATTTCTCTGGGTGAAGGAATTTCTCTGGGTGGACGTATTTCTGCGGGTGAACGAATTTCTCTGGGTGAACGCATTTCTCTGTGTGGACGTATTTCTGCGGGTGAACGAATTTCTCTGGGTGAACGCATTTCTCTGGGTGAACGAATTTCTGCGGGTGAACGAATTTCTCTGGGTGAACGCATTTCTCTGGGTGGACGTATTTCTGCGGGTGAACGAAATTCTCTGGGTGAACGAATTTCTCTGGGTGAACGTATTTCTCTGGGTGAACGCATTTCTCTGGGTGAACGCATTTCTCTGGGTGAATGTATTTCTCTGGGTGAACGAATTTCTCTGGGTGAACGAATTTCTCTGGGTGAAGGAATTTCTCTGGGTGAACGAATTTCCGCGGGTGAACGAATTTCTCTGGGTGAACGCATTTCTCTGGGTGGACGTATTTCTGCGGGTGAACGAATTTCTCTGCGTGAACGCATTTCTCTGGGTGGACGTGTTTCTGCGGGTGAACGAATTTCTCTGGGTGAACGCATTTCTCTGGGTGGACGTATTTCTGCGGGTGAACGCATTTCTCTGGGTGAACGCATTTCTCTGGGTGGACGTATTTCTGCGGGTGAACGAATTTCTGCGGGTGAACGCATTTCTCTGGGTGAACGCATTTCTCTGGGTGGACGTATTTCTGCGGGTGAACGAATTTCTCTGGGTGAACGCATTTCTCTGGGTGGACGTATTTCTGCGGGTAAACGGATTTCTCTGGATGGACGAATTTCTCTGGGTGAACGAATTTCTCTGGGTGAAGGAATTTGTCTGGGTGAAGGAATTTCTCTGGGTGGACGTATTTCTGCGGGTGAACGAATTTCTCTGGGTGAACGCATTTCTCTGGGTGGACGTATTTCTGCGGGTGAACGAATATCTCTGGGTGAACGAATTTCTCTGGGTGAACGTATTTCTCTGGGTGAACGTATTTCTGCGGGTGAACGGATTTCTCTGGATGGACGAATTTCTCTGGGTGAACGTATTTCTCTGGGTGAACGCATTTCTCGGGGTGAACGCATTTCTCTGGGTGAACGTATTTCTCTGGGTGAACGTATTTCTCTGGGTGAAAGAATTTCTGCGGGTGAACGAATTTCTCTGGGTGAACGCATTTCTCTGGGTGGACGTATTTCTGCGGGTGAACGAATTTCTCTGGGTGAACGCATTTCTCTGGGTGGACGTATTTCTGCGGGTGAACGGATTTCTCTGGATGGACGAATTTCTCTGGGTGAACGTATTTCTCTGGGTGAACGCATTTCTCTGGGTGAACGCATTTCTCTGGGTGAACGCATTTCTCTGGGTGAATGTATTTCTCTGGGTGAACGAATTTCTCTGGGTGAACGCATTTCTCTGGGTGAACGAATTTCTGCGGGTGAACGAATTTCTCTGGGTGAACGCATTTCTCTGGGTGGACGTATTTCTGCGGGTGAAGGAATTTCTCTGGGTGGACGTATTTCTGCGGGTGAATGAATTTCTCTGAGTGAACGCATTTCTCTGGGTGGACGTATTTCTGCGGGTGAACGAATTTCTCTGGGTGAACGCATTTCTCTGGGTGGACGTATTTCTGCGGGTGAACGAATTTCTCTGGGTGAACGCATTTCTCTGGGTGGACGTATTTCTGCGGGTGAACGAATTTCTCTGGGTGAACGTATTTCTGCTGGTGAACGGATTTCTCTGGATGGACGAATTTCTCTGGGTGAACGTATTTCTCTGGGTGAACACATTTCTCGGGGTGAACGCATTTCTCTGGGTGAACGTATTTCTCTGGGAGAACGTATTTCTCTGGGTGGACGTATTTCTGCGGGTGAAGGAATTTCTCTGGGTGAAGGAATTTCTCTGGGTGGACGTATTTCTGCGGGTGAATGAATTTCTCTGGGTGAACGTATTTCTCTGGGTGAACGCATTTCTCGGGGTGAACGCATTTCTCTGGGTGAACGTATTTCTCTGGGTGAACGTATTTCTCTGGGTGAACGTATTTCTCTGGGTAAACGAATTTCTGCGGGTGAACGAATTTCTCTGGGTGAACGCATTTCTCTGGGTGGACGTATTTCTGCGGGTGAACGAATTTCTCTGGGTGAACGCATTTCTCTGGGTGGACGTATTTCTGCGGGTGAACGGATTTCTCTGGATGGACGAATTTCTCTGGGTGAACGTATTTCTCTGGGTGAACGTATTTCTCTGGGTGAACGCATTTCTCTGGGTGAACGCATTTCTCTGGGTGAATGTATTTCTCTGGGTGAAGGAATTTCTCTGGGTGAAGGAATTTCTCTGGGTGAAGGAATTTCTCTGGGTGAACGAATTTCTCTGGGTGAACGCATTTCTCTGGGTGGACGTATTTCTGCGGGTGAACGAATTTCTCTGGGTGAAGGAATTTCTCTGGGTGGACGTATTTCTGCGGGTGAACGAATTTCTCTGAGTGAACGCATTTCTCTGGGTGGACGTATTTCTGCGGGTGAACGAATTTCTCTGGGTGAACGCATTTCTCTGGGTGGACGTATTTCTGCGGGTGAACGAATTTCTCTGGGTGAACGCATTTCTCTGGGTGAACGTATTTCTGCGGGTGAACGGATTTCTCTGGATGGACGAATTTCTCTGGTTGAACGTATTTCTCTGGGTGAACGCATTTCTCTGGGTGAACGCATTTCTCTGGGTGAACGCATTTCTCTGGGTGAACGTATTTCTCTGGGTGAACGTATTTCTCTGGGTGAACGTATTTCTGCGGGTGAACGGATTTCTCTGGATGGACGAATTTCTCTGGGTGAACGTATTTCTCTCGATGAACGCATTTTTCTGGGTGAACGCATTTCTCTGGGTGAACGTATTTCTCTGGGTGAACGTATTTCTCTGGGTGAACGAATTTCTGCGGGTGAACGAATTTCTCTGGGTGAACGCATTTCTCTGGGTGGACGTATTTCTGCGGGTGAACGAATTTCTCTGGGTGAACGCATTTCTCTGGGTGAACGAATATCTCTGGGTGAACGTATTTCTCTGGGGGAACGCATTTCTCTGGGCGAACGAATCTCTCTGGGTGAACGAATCTCTCTAGGTGAACAAATTTCTCTGGGTGAACGTATTTCCCTGGGTGAACGCACTACTCTGGGTGAACGTATTTTTCTTGGTGAGCGAATTTCTCTAGGTGAACGTATTTCTCTGGGTGAACGTATTTCCCTGGGTGAAGGTATTTCCCTGGGTGAACGAATTTCTCTGGGTGAACGAATCTCTCTGGGTGAACGAAGTTCCCTGGGTGAACGAATTTCTCAGGATGAACGAATTTCTCTGGGTGAAGTATTTCTCTGGGCGAACGAATTTCTCTGGGTGAACGCATTTCTCTGGTTTAACGCATTTCTCTGGGCGAACCCATTTCTTTGGGTGAACGAATTTCTTTGGGTAAACGTATTTCTCTGGGTGAACGTATTTCTCTGGGTGAACGCATTTCTCTGGGTGAACGAATTTCTCTGGGTGAACGCATTTCTCTGGGTGAACGAATTTCTCTGGGTGAACGCATTTCTCTCGGTGGATGTATATCTCTGGGTGAACGAATTTCTCTGGGTGAACGCATTTCACTGGGTGAAGGAATTTCTCTGGGTGGACGTATTTCTGCGGGTGAACGAATTTGTCTGGGTGAACGCATTTCTCTGGGTGAACGTATTTCTCTGGGTGAACGCATTTCTCTGGGTGGACGTATTTCTGCGGGTGAACGGATTTCTCTGGATGGACGAATTTCTCTGGGTGAACGTATTTCTCTGGGTGAACGAATTTCTCTGGGTGAACGCATTTCTCTGGGTGAATGTATTTCTCGGGGTGAACGAATTTCTCTGGGTGAAGGAATTTCTCTGGGTGAACGCATTTCTCTGGGTGGACGTATTTCTCTGGGTGAACGAATTTCTCTGGGTGGACGTATTTCTGCGGGTGAACGAATTTCTCTGGGTGAACGCATTTCTCTGGGTGGACGTATTTCTGCGGGTGAACGAATTTCTCTGGGTGAACGAATTTCTCTGGGTGAACGTATTTCTCTGGGTGAACGTATTTCTCCGGGTGAACGCATTTCTCTGGGTGAACGAATTTCTCTGGGTGAACGCATTTCTCTGGGTGAACGAATTTCTCTGGGTGAACGCATTTCTCTCGGTGGATGTATATATCTGGGTGAACGAATTTCTCTGGGTGAACGCATTTCACTGGGTGAAGGAATTTCTCTGGGTGGACGTATTTCTGCGGGTGAACGAATTTGTCTGGGTGAACGCATTTCTCTGGGTGGACGTATTTCTGCGGGTGAACGAATTTGTCTGGGTGAACGCATTTCTCTGGGTGGACGTATTTCTGCGGGTGAACGAATTTCTCTGGGTGAACGCATTTCTCTGGGGTGACGTATTTCTGCGGGTGAACGAATTTCTCTGGGTGAACGCATTTCTCTGGGTGGACGTATTTCTGCGGGTGAACGAATTTCTCTGGGTGAACGCATTTCTCTGGGTGGACGTATTTCTGCGGGTAAACGAATTTCTCTGGGTGAACGCATTTCTCTGGGTGGACGTATTTCTGCGGGTGAACGAATTTCTCTGGGTGAACGCATTTCTCTGGGTGAACGCATTTCTCTGGGTGAACGCATATCTCTTGGTGGACGTATTTCTGCGGGTGAACGCATTTCTCTGGGTGAACGCATTTCTCTGGGTGGACGTATTTCTGCGGGTGAACGGATTTCTCTGGATGGACGAATTTCTCTGGGTGAACGTATTTCTCTGGGTGAACGTATTTCTCTGGGTGAACGCATTTCTCTGGGTGAATGTATTTCTCGGGGTGAACGAATTTCTCTGGGTGAAGGAATTTCTCTGGGTGAACGCATTTCTCTGGGTGGACGTATTTCTGCGGGTGAACGAATTTCTCTGGGTGGACGTATTTCTGCGGGTGAACGAATTTCTCTGGGTGAACGCATTTCTCTGGGTGGACGTATTTCTGCGGGTGAACGAATTTCTCTGGGTGAACGAATTTCTCTGGGTGAACGTATTTCTCTGGGTGAACGTATTTCTGCGGGTGAACGGATTTCTCTGGATGGAGGAATTTCTCTGGGTGAACGTATTTCTCTGGGTGAACGCATTTCTCTGGGTGAACGCATTTCTCTGGGTGAACGTATTTCTGTGGGTGAACGAATTTCTCTGGGTGAAGGAATTTCTCTGGGGGGACGTATTTCTGCGGGTGAACGAATTTCTCTGGGTGAACGCATTTCTCTGGGTGGACGTATTTCTGCGGGTGAACGAATTTCTCTGGGTGAACGCATTTCTCTGGGTAAACGTATTTCTGCGGGTGAACGGATTTCTCTGGATGGACGAATTTCTCTGGGTGAACGTATTTCTCTGGGTGAACGCATTTCTCTGGGTGAACACATTTCTCTGGGTGAACGCATTTCTCTGGGTGAACGTATTTCTCTGGGTGAACGTATTTCTCTGGGTGAACGAATTTCTGCGGGTGAACGGATTTCTCTGGATGGACGAATTTCTCTGGGTGAACGTATTTCTCTCGGTGAACGAATTTCTCTGGGTGAACGCATTTCTCTGGGTGAACGTATTTCTCTGGGTGAACGTATTTCTCTGGGTGAACGAATTTCTGCGGGTGAACGAATTTCTCTGGGTGAACGCATTTCTCTGGGTGGACGTATTTCTGCGGGTGAACGAATTTCTCTGGGTGAACGCATTTCTCTGGGTGGACGTATTTCTGCGGGTAAACGGATTTCTCTGGATGGACGAATTTCTCTGGGTGAACGTATTCCTCTGGGTGAACGTATTTCTCTGGGTGAACGAATTTCTCTGGGTGAACGTATTTTTGTGGGTGAACGTATTTCTCTGGGTGAACGAATTTCTGCGGGTGAACGAATTTCTCTGGGTGAACGCATTTCTCTGGGTGGACGTATTTCTGCGGGTAAACGGATTTCTCTGGATGGACGAATTTCTCTGGGTGAACGTATTTCTCTGGGTGAACGCATTTCTCTGGGTGAACGCATTTCTCTGGGTGGACGTATTTCTGCGGGTGAACGAATTTCTCTGGGTGAACGCATTTCTCTGGGTGGACGTATTTCTGCGGGTAAACGAATTTCTCTGGGTGAACGCATTTCTCTTGGTGGACGTATTTCTGCGGGTGAACGAATTTCTTTGGGTGAACGCATTTCTCTGGGTGGACGTATTTCTGCGGGTGAACGAATTTCTCTGGGTGAACGCATTTCTCTGGGGTGACGTATTTCTGCGGGTGAACGAATTTCTCTGGGTGAACGCATTTCTCTGGGTGGACGTATTTCTGCGGGTGAACGAATTTCTCTGGGTGAACGCATTTCTCTGGGTGGACGTATTTCTGCGGGTAAACGAATTTCTCTGGGTGAACGCATTTCTCTGGGTGGACGTATTTCTGCGGGTGAACGAATTTCTCTGGGTGAACGCATTTCTCTGGGTGAACGCATTTCTCTGGGTGAACGCATATCTCTTGGTGGACGTATTTCTGCGGGTGAACGCATTTCTCTGGGTGAACGCATTTCTCTGGGTGGACGTATTTCTGCGGGTGAACGGATTTCTCTGGATGGACGAATTTCTCTGGGTGAACGTATTTCTCTGGGTGAACGTATTTCTCTGGGTGAACGCATTTCTCTGGGTGAATGTATTTCTCGGGGTGAACGAATTTCTCTGGGTGAAGGAATTTCTCTGGGTGAACGCATTTCTCTGGGTGGACGTATTTCTGCGGGTGAACGAATTTCTCTGGGTGGACGTATTTCTGCGGGTGAACGAATTTCTCTGGGTGAACGCATTTCTCTGGGTGGACGTATTTCTGCGGGTGAACGAATTTCTCTGGGTGAACGAATTTCTCTGGGTGAACGTATTTCTCTGGGTGAACGTATTTCTGCGGGTGAACGGATTTCTCTGGATGGAGGAATTTCTCTGGGTGAACGTATTTCTCTGGGTGAACGCATTTCTCTGGGTGAACGCATTTCTCTGGGTGAACGTATTTCTGTGGGTGAACGAATTTCTCTGGGTGAAGGAATTTCTCTGGGGGGACGTATTTCTGCGGGTGAACGAATTTCTCTGGGTGAACGCATTTCTCTGGGTGGACGTATTTCTGCGGGTGAACGAATTTCTCTGGGTGAACGCATTTCTCTGGGTGGACGTATTTCTGCGGGTGAACGAATTTCTCTGGGTGAACGCATTTCTCTGGGTAAACGTATTTCTGCGGGTGAACGGATTTCTCTGGATGGACGAATTTCTCTGGGTGAACGTATTTCTCTGGGTGAACGCATTTCTCTGGGTGAACACATTTCTCTGGGTGAACGCATTTCTCTGGGTGAACGTATTTCTCTGGGTGAACGTATTTCTCTGGGTGAACGAATTTCTGCGGGTGAACGGATTTCTCTGGATGGACGAATTTCTCTGGGTGAACGTATTTCTCTCGGTGAACGAATTTCTCTGGGTGAACGCATTTCTCTGGGTGAACGTATTTCTCTGGGTGAACGTATTTCTCTGGGTGAACGAATTTCTGCGGGTGAACGAATTTCTCTGGGTGAACGAATTTCTCTGGGTGAACGCATTTCTCTGGGTGGACGTATTTCTGCGGGTGAACGAATTTCTCTGGGTGAACGCATTTCTCTGGGTGGACGTATTTCTGCGGGTAAACGGATTTCTCTGGATGGACGAATTTCTCTGGGTGAACGTATTCCTCTGGGTGAACGTATTTCTCTGGGTGAACGAATTTCTCTGGGTGAACGTATTTTTGTGGGTGAACGTATTTCTCTGGGTGAACGAATTTCTGCGGGTGAACGAATTTCTCTGGGTGAACGCATTTCTCTGGGTGGACGTATTTCTGCGGGTAAACGGATTTCTCTGGATGGACGAATTTCTCTGGGTGAACGTATTTCTCTGGGTGAACGCATTTCTCTGGGTGAACGCATTTCTCTGGGTGGACGTATTTCTGCGGGTGAACGAATTTCTCTGGGTGAACGCATTTCTCTGGGTGGACGTATTTCTGCGGGTAAACGAATTTCTCTGGGTGAACGCATTTCTCTTGGTGGACGTATTTCTGCGGGTGAACGAATTTCTTTGGGTGAACGCATTTCTCTGGGTGGACGTATTTCTGCGGGTGAACGAATTTCTCTGGGTGAACGCATTTCTCCGGGTGAACGCATTTCTCTGGGTGAACGCATTTCTCTTGGTGGACGTATTTCTGCGGGTGAACGCATTTCTCTGGGTGAACGCATTTCTCTGGGTGGACGTATTTCTGCGGGTGAACGGATTTCTCTGGATGGACGAATTTCTCCGGGTGAACGTAGTTCTCTGGGTGAACGCATTTCTCTGGGTGAATGTATTTCTCGGGGTGAACGAATTTCTCTGGGTGAAGGAATTTCTCTGGGTGAACGCATTTCTCTGGGTGGACGTATTTCTGCGGGTGAACGAATTTCTCTGGGTGGACGTATTTCTGCGGGTGAACGAATTTCTCTGGGTGAACGCATTTCTCTGGGTGGACGTATTTCTCTGGGTGAACGAATTTCTCTGGGTGAACGTATTTCTCTGGGTGAACGTATTTCTGCGGGTGAACGGATTTCTCTGGATGGAGGAATTTCTCTGGGTGAACGTATTTCTCTGGGTGAACGAATTTCTCTGGGTGAACGTATTTCTCTGGGTGAACGCATTTCTCTGGGTGAACGCATTTCTCTGGGTGGACGTATTTCTGCGGGTGAACGAATTTCTCTGGGTGAACGCATTTCTCTGGGTGGACGTATTTCTGCGTGTAAACGGATTTCTCTGGATGGACGAATTTCTCTGGGTGAACGTATTTCTCTGGGTGAACGCATTTCTCTGGGTGAACGCATTTCTCTGGGTGATCGCATTTCTCTGGGTGAACGCATTTCTCTGGGTGGACGTATTTCTGCGGGTGAACGAATTTCTCTGGGTGAACGCATTTCTCTGGGTGGACGTATTTCTGCGGGTAAACGGATTTCTCTGGATGGACGAATTTCTCTGGGTGAACGTATTTCTCTGGGTGAACGCATTTCTCTGGGTGAACGCATTTCTCTGGGTGAATGTATTTCCCGGGGTGAACGAATTTCTCTGGGTGAAGGAATTTCTCTGGGTGAACGAATTTCTGCGGGTGAACGAATTTCTCTGGGTGAACGCATTTCTCTGGGTGGACGTATTTCTGCGGGTGAACGAATTTCTCTGGGTGAACGCATTTCTCTGGGTGGACGTATTTCTGCGGGTGAACGAATTTCTCTGGGTGAACGCATTTCTCTGGGTGGACGTATTTCTGCGGGTGAAGGAATTTCTCTGGGTGAACGCATTTCTCTGGGTGGACGTATTTCTGCGGGTAAACGGATTTCTCTGGATGGACGAATTTCTCTGGGTGAACGTATTTCTCTGGGTGAACGCATTTCTCTGGGTGAACGCATTTCTCTGGGTGAACGCATTTCTCTGGGTGAATGTATTTCCCTGGGTGAACGAATTTCTCTGGGTGAAGGAATTTCTCTGGGTGAACGAATTTCTGCGGGTGAACGAATTTCTCTGGGTGAACGCATTTCTCTGGGTGGACGTATTTCTGCGGGTGAACGAATTTCTCTGGGTGAACGCATTTCTCTGGGTGGACGTATTTCTGCGGGTGAACGAATTTCTCTGGGTGAACGCATTTCTCTGGGTGGACGTATTTCTGCGGGTGAACGAATTTCTCTGGGTGAACGCATTTCTCTGGGTGGACGTATTTCTGCGGGTGAACGAATTTCTCTGGGTGAACGCATTTCTCTGGGTGGACGTATTTCTGCGGGTGAACGCATTTCTCTGGGTGAACGCATTTCTCTGGGTGGACGTATTTCTGCGGGTGAACGAATTTCTCTGGGTGAACGCATTTCTCTGGGTGAACGTATTTCTCTGGGTGAACGAATTTCTCCGGGTGAACGAATTTCTCTGGGTGAACGCATTTCTCTGGGTGGACGTATTTCTGCGGGTGAACGAATTTCTCTGGGTGAACGCATTTCTCTGGGTGAACGTATTTCTGCGGGTGAACGAATTTCTCTGGGTGAACGAATTTCTCTGGGTGAACGTATTTCTCTGGGTGAACGCATTTCTCTAAGTGAACGCATTTCTCTGGGTGAATGTATTTCTCTGGGTGAATGTATTTCTCTGGGTGAACGAATTTCTCTGGGTGAACGCATTTCTCTGGGTGAACGAATTTCTGCGGGTGAACGAATTTCTCTGGGTGAACGCATTTCTCTGGGTGAACGTATTTCTGCGGGTGAAAGAATTTCTCTGGGTGAACGCATTTCTCTGGGTGAACGCATTTCTCTGGGTGGACGTATTTCTGCGGGTGAACGAATTTCTCTGGGTGAACGCATTTCTCTGGGTGGACGTATTTCTGCGGGTGAACGAATTTCTCTGGATGGACGAATTGTTTGGGTGAACGCATTTCTCTGGGTGAACGTATTTCTCTGGGTGAACGTATTTCTCTGGGTGAACGAATTTCTGCGGGTGAACGGATTTCTCTGGGTGGACGCATTTCTCTGGGTGGACGTATTTCTGCGGGTGAACGAATTTCTCTGGGTGAACGCATTTCTCTTGGTGGACGTATTTCTGCGGGTGAACGAATTTCTCTGGGGGAACCCATTTCTCTGGCTGAACGTATTTCTGCGGGTGAACGAATTTCTCTGGGTAAACCCATTTCTCTGGGTGGACGTATTTCTGCGGGTGAACGAATTTCTCTGGGTGAACGCATTTCTCTGGGTGGACGTATTTCTGCGGGTGAACGAATTTCTCTGGGTGAACGCATTTCTCTGGGTGGACGTATTTCTGCGGGTGAACGAATTTCTCTGGGTGAACGCATTTCTCTGGGGGAACGTATTTCTCTGGGTTGACGTATTTCTGCGGGTGAACGAATTTCTCTGGGTGAACGCATTTCTCTGTGTGGACGTATTTCTGCGGGTGAACGAATTTCTCTGGATGGACGAATTCCTCTGGGTGAACGCATTTCTCTGGGTGAACGTATTTCTCTGGGTGAACGAATTTCTGCGGGTGAACGAATTTCTCTGGGTGAACGCATTTCTCTGGGTGGACGTATTTCTGCGGGTGAACGAATTTCTCTGGGTGAAGGAATTTCTCTGGGTGGACGTATTTCTACGGGTGAACGAATTTCTCTGGGTGAACGCATTTCTCTGGGTGGACGTATTTCTGCGGGTGAACGAATTTCTCTGGGTGAACGCATTTCTCTGGGTGGACGTATTTCTGCGGGTGAACGAATTTCTCTGGGTGAACGCATTTCTCTGGGTGAACGTATTTCTGCGGGTGAACCAATTTCTCTGGGTGAACGCATTTCTCTGGGTGGATGTATTTCTGCGGGTGAACGAATTTCTCTGGATGGACGAATTTCTCTGGGTGAACGCATTTCTCTGTGTGGACGTATTTCTGCGGGTGAACGAATTTCTCTGGATGGACGAATTCCTCTGGGTGAACGCATTTCTCTGGGTGAACGTATTTCTCTGGGTGAACGAATTTCTGCGGGTGAACGAATTTCTCTGGATGAACGCATTTCTCTGGGTGGACGTATTTCTGCGGGTGAACGAATTTCTCTGGGTAAAGGAATTTCTCTGGGTGGACGTATTTCTGCGGGTGAACGAATTTCTCTGGGTGAACGCATTTCTCTGGGTGGACGTATTTCTGCGGGTGAACGAATTTCTCTGGGTGAACGCATTTCTCTGGGTGGACGTATTTCTGCGGGTGAACGAATATCTCTGGATGAACGCATTTCTCTGGGTGAACGTATTTCTGCGGGTGAACGAATTTCTCTGGGTGAACGCATTTCTCTGAGTGGACGTATTTCTGCGGGTGAACGAATTTCTCTGGATGGACGAATTTCTCTGGGTGAACGGATTTCTCTGGGTGAACGTATTTCTGCGGGTGAACGAATTTCTCTGGGTGAACGCATTTCTCTGGGTGGACGTATTTCTGCGGGTGAACGAATTTCTCTGGATGGACGAATTTCTCTGGGTGAACGGATTTCTCTGGGTGAACGTATTTGTCTGGGTGAACGTATTTGTCTGGGTGAACGTATTTCTGCGGGTGAACGAATTTCTCTGGGTGAACGCATTTCTCTGGGTGGACGTATTTCTGCGGGTGAACGCATTTCTCTGGGTGGACGTATTTCTGCGGGTGAACGAATTTCTCTGGGTGAACGCATTTCTCTGGGTGGACGTATTTCTGCGGGTGAACGAATTTCTCTGGGTGAACGCATTTCTCTGGGTGAACGTATTTCTGCGGGTGAACGAATTTCTCTGGGTGAACGCATTTCTCTGGGTGGACGTATTTCTGCGGGTGAACGAATTTCTCTGGGTGAACGCATTTCTCTGGGTGGACGTATTTCTGCGGGTGAACGCATTTCTCTGGGTGAACGCATTTCTCTGGGTGGACGTATTTCTGCGGGTGAACGCATTTCTCTGGATGGACGAATTTCTCTGGGTGAACGTATTTCTCTGGGTGAACGTATTTCTCTGGGTGAACGAATTTCTCCGGGTGAACGTATTTCTCTTTGTGAACTTTGTGAACGCATTTCTCTGGGTAAACGTTTTTGTCTGAGTGAACAAATTTCTCTAGCTGAACGTATTTCTTTGGGTGAACGCATTTCTCTGGGTGAACGAATATCTCTGGGTGAACGTATTTCTCTGGGGGAACGCATTTCTCTGGGCGAACGAATCTCTCTGGGTGAACGAATCTCTCTAGGTGAACAAATTTCTCTGGGTGAACGTATTTCCCTGGGTGAACGCACTACTCTGGGTGAACGTATTTCTCTTGGTGAGCGAATTTCTCTAGGTGAACGTATTTCTCTGGGTGAACGTATTTCCCTGGGTGAAGGTATTTCCCTGGGTGAACGAATTTCTCTGGGTGAACGAATCTCTCTGGGTGAACGAAGTTCCCTGGGTGAACGAATTTCTCAGGATGAACGAATTTCTCTGGGTGAAGTATTTCTCTGGGCGAACGAATATCTCTGGGTGAACGCATTTCTCTGGTTTAACGCATTTCTCTGGGCGAACCCATTTCTTTGGGTGAACGAATTTCTCTGGGTAAACGTATTTCTCTGGGTGAACGCATTTCTCTGGGTGGACGTATTTCTGCGGGTGAACGAATTTCTCTGGGTGAAGGAATTTCTCTGGGAGGACGTATTTCTGCGCGTGAACGAATTTCTCTGGGTGAACGCATTTCTCTGGGTGGACGTATTTCTGCGGGTGAACGAATTTCTCTGGGTGAACGCATTTCTCTGGGTGAACGTATTTCTGCGGGTGAACCAATTTCTCTGGGTGAACGCATTTCTCTGGGTGGATGTATTTCTGCGGGTGAACGAATTTCTCTGGATGGACGAATTTCTCTGGGTGAACGCATTTCTCTGTGTGGACGTATTTCTGCGGGTGAACGAATTTCTCTGGATGGACGAATTCCTCTGGGTGAACGCATTTCTCTGGGTGAACGTATTTCTCTGGGTGAACGAATTTCTGCGGGTGAACGAATTTCTCTGGATGAACGCATTTCTCTGGGTGGACGTATTTCTGCGGGTGAACGAATTTCTCTGGGTGAACGCATTTCTCTGGGTGGACGTATTTCTGCGGGTGAACGAATTTCTCTGGGTGAACGCATTTCTCTGGGTGGACGTATTTCTGCGGGTGAACGAATTTCTCTGGGTGAACGCATTTCTCTGGGTGAACGTATTTCTGCGGGTGAACGAATTTCTCTGGGTGAACGCATTTCTCTGGGTGAACGTATTTCTGCGGGTGAACGAATTTCTCTGGGTGAACGCATTTCTCTGGGTGGACGTATTTCTGCGGGTGAACGAATTTCTCTGGATGGACGAATTTCTCTGGGTGAACGGATTTCTCTGGGTGAACGTATTTGTCTGGGTGAACGTATTTGTCTGGGTGAACGTATTTCTGCGGGTGAACGAATTTCTCTGGGTGAACGCATTTCTCTGGGTGGACGTATTTCTGCGGGTGAACGAATTTCTCTGGGTGAACGTATTTCTCTGGGTGAACGCATTTCTCTGGGTGGACGTATTTCTGCGGGTGAACGAATTTCTCTGGGTGAACGCATTTCTCTGGGTGGACGTATTTCTACGGGTGAACGAATTTCTCTGGGTGGACGTATTTCTGCGGGTGAACGAATTTCTCTGGGTGAACGCATTTCTCTGGGTGGACGTATTTCTGCGGGTGAACGAATTTCTCTGGGTGAACGCATTTCTCTGGGTGAACGTATTTCTGCGGGTGAACGAATTTCTCTGGGTGAACGCATTTCTCTGGGTGGATGTATTTCTGCGGGTGAACGAATTTCTCTGGGTGAACGCATTTCTCTGGGTGAACGTATTTCTGCGGGTGAACGAATTTCTCTGGGTGAACGCATTTCTCTGGGTGGATGTATTTCTGCGGGTGAACGAATTTCTCTGGGTGAACGCATTTCTCTGTGTGGACGTATTTCTGCGGGTGAACGAATTTCTCTGGATGGACGAATTCCTCTGGGTGAACGCATTTCTCTGGGTGAACGTATTTCTCTGGGTGAACGAATTTCTGCGGGTGAACGAATTTCTCTGGGTGAACGCATTTCTCTGGGTGGACGTATTTCTGCGGGTGAACGAATTTCTCTGGGTGAAGGAATTTCTCTGGGTGGACGTATTTCTGCGGGTGAACGAATTTCTCTGGGTGAACGCATTTCTCTGGGTGGACGTATTTCTGCGGGTGAACGAATTTCTCTGGGTGAACGCATTTCTCTGGGTGAACGTATTTCTGCGGGTGAACCAATTTCTCTGGGTGAACGCATTTCTCTGGGTGGATGTATTTCTGCGGGTGAACGAATTTCTCTGGATGGACGAATTTCTCTGGGTGAACGCATTTCTCTGTGTGGACGTATTTCTGCGGGTGAACGAATTTCTCTGGATGGACGAATTCCTCTGGGTGAACGCATTTCTCTGGGTGAACGTATTTCTCTGGGTGAACGAATTTCTGCGGGTGAACGAATTTCTCTGGATGAACGCATTTCTCTGGGTGGACGTATTTCTGCGGGTGAACGAATTTCTCTGGGTGAACGCATTTCTCTGGGTGGACGTATTTCTGCGGGTGAACGAATTTCTCTGGGTGAACGCATTTCTCTGGGTGGACGTATTTCTGCGGGTGAACGAATTTCTCTGGGTGAACGCATTTCTCTGGGTGAACGTATTTCTGCGGGTGAACGAATTTCTCTGGGTGAACGCATTTCTCTGGGTGAACGTATTTCTGCGGGTGAACGAATTTCTCTGGGTGAACGCATTTCTCTGGGTGGACGTATTTCTGCGGGTGAACGAATTTCTCTGGATGGACGAATTTCTCTGGGTGAACGGATTTCTCTGGGTGAACGTATTTGTCTGGGTGAACGTATTTGTCTGGGTGAACGTATTTCTGCGGGTGAACGAATTTCTCTGGGTGAACGCATTTCTCTGGGTGGACGTATTTCTGCGGGTGAACGAATTTCTCTGGGTGAACGTATTTCTCTGGGTGAACGCATTTCTCTGGGTGGACGTATTTCTGCGGGTGAACGAATTTCTCTGGGTGAACGCATTTCTCTGGGTGGACGTATTTCTACGGGTGAACGAATTTCTCTGGGTGGACGTATTTCTGCGGGTGAACGAATTTCTCTGGGTGAACGCATTTCTCTGGGTGGACGTATTTCTGCGGGTGAACGAATTTCTCTGGGTGAACGCATTTCTCTGGGTGAACGTATTTCTGCGGGTGAACGAATTTCTCTGGGTGAACGCATTTCTCTGGGTGGATGTATTTCTGCGGGTGAACGAATTTCTCTGGGTGAACGCATTTCTCTGGGTGAACGTATTTCTGCGGGTGAACGAATTTCTCTGGGTGAACGCATTTCTCTGGGTGGATGTATTTCTGCGGGTGAACGAATTTCTCTGGGTGAACGCATTTCTCTGTGTGGACGTATTTCTGCGGGTGAACGAATTTCTCTGGATGGACGAATTCCTCTGGGTGAACGCATTTCTCTGGGTGAACGTATTTCTCTGGGTGAACGAATTTCTGCGGGTGAACGAATTTCTCTGGGTGAACGCATTTCTCTGGGTGGACGTATTTCTGCGGGTGAACGAATTTCTCTGGGTGAAGGAATTTCTCTGGGTGGACGTATTTCTGCGGGTGAACGAATTTCTCTGGGTGAACGCATTTCTCTGGGTGGACGTATTTCTGCGGGTGAACGAATTTCTCTGGGTGAACGCATTTCTCTGGGTGGACGTATTTCTGCGGGTGAACGAATTTCTCTGGGGGAACGCATTTCTCTGGGTGAACGTATTTCTGCGGGTGAACGAATTTCTCTGGGTGAACGCATTTCTCTGGGTGAACGTATTTCTGCGGGTGAACGAATTTCTCTGGGTGAACGCATTTCTCTGGGTGGACGTATTTCTGCGGGTGAACGAATTTCTCTGGATGGACGAATTTCTCTGGGTGAACGGATTTCTCTGGGTGAACGTATTTGTCTGGGTGAACGTATTTGTCTGGGTGAACGTATTTCTGCGGGTGAACGAATTTCTCTGGGTGAACGCATTTCTCTGGGTGGACGTATTTCTGCGGGTGAACGAATTTCTCTGGGTGAACGCATTTCTCTGGGTGGACGTATTTCTGCGGGTGAACGAATTTCTCTGGGTGAACGTATTTCTCTGGGTGAACGCATTTCTCTGGGTGAACAAATTTCTCTGGGTGAACGCATTTCTCTCGGTGGATGTATTTCTCTGGGTGAACGAATTTCTCTGGGTGAACGCATTTCTCTGGGTGAAGGAATTTCTCTGGGTGGACGTATTTCTGCGGGTGAACGAATTTCTCTGGGTGAACGCATTTCTCTGGGTGGACGTATTTCTGCGGGTGAACGAATTTGTCTGGGTGAACGCATTTCTCTGGGTGGACGTATTTCTGCGGGTGAACGAATTTCTCTGGGTGAACGCATTTCTCTGGGTGGACGTATTTCTGCGGGTGAACGAATTTCTCTGGGTGAACGCATTTCTCTGGGTGGACGTATTTCTGCGGGTGAACGCATTTCTCTGGGTGAACGCATTTCTCTGGGTGGACGTATTTCTGCGGGTGAACGCATTTCTCTGGATGGACGAATTTCTCTGGGTGAACGTATTTCTCTGGGTGAACGTATTTCTCTGGGTGAACGAATTTCTCCGGGTGAACGTATTTCTCTTTGTGAACTTTGTGAACGCATTTCTCTGGGTAAACGTATTTGTCTGAGTGAACAAATTTCTCTAGCTGAAGGTATTTCTTTGGGTGAACGCATTTCTCTGGGTGAACGAATATCTCTGGGTGAACGTATTTCTCTGGGGGAACGCATTTCTCTGGGCGAACGAATCTCTCTGGGTGAACGAATCTCTCTAGGTGAACAAATTTCTCTGGGTGAACGTATTTCCCTGGGTGAACGCACTACTCTGGGTGAACGTATTTCTCTTGGTGAGCGAATTTCTCTAGGTGAACGTATTTCTCTGGGTGAACGTATTTCCCTGGGTGAAGGTATTTCCCTGGGTGAACGAATTTCTCTGGGTGAACGAATCTCTCTGGGTGAACGAAGTTCCCTGGGTGAACGAATTTCTCAGGATGAACGAATTTCTCTGGGTGAAGTATTTCTCTGGGCGAACGAATATCTCTGGGTGAACGCATTTCTCTGGTTTAACGCATTTCTCTGGGCGAACCCATTTCTTTGGGTGAACGAATTTCTCTGGGTAAACGTATTTCTCTGGGTGAACGCATTTCTCTGGGTGGACGTATTTCTGCGGGTGAACGAATTTCTCTGGGTGAAGGAATTTCTCTGGGTGGACGTATTTCTGCGGGTGAACGAATTTCTCTGGGTGAACGCATTTCTCTAGGTGGACGTATTTCTGCGGGTGAACGAATTTCTCTGGGTGAACGCATTTCTCTGGGTGGACGTATTTCTGCGGGTGAACGAATTTCTCTGGGTGAACGCATTTCTCTGGGTGAACGTATTTCTCTGGGTGAACGTATTTCTGCGGGTGAACGAATTTCTCTGGGTGAATGCATTTCTCTGGGTGGACGTATTTCTGCGGGTGAACGAATTTCTCTGGGTGAACGCATTTCTCTGGGTGGACGTATTTCTGCGGGTGAACGAATTTCTCTGGGTGAACGCATTTCTCTGGGTGGACGTATTTCTGCGGGTGAACGAATTTCTCTGGATGAACGAATTTCTCTGGGTGAACGCATTTCTCTGGGTGGACGTATTTCTGCGGGTGAACGAATTTCTCTGGATGAACGAATTTCTCTGGGTGAACGCATTTCTCTGGGTGAACGTATTTCTCTGGGTGAACGTATTTCTCTGGGTGAACGAATTTCTCTGGGTGAACGCATTTCTCTGGGTGAACGCATTTCTCTGGGTGGACGTATTTCTGCGGGTGAACGAATTTTTCTGGGTGAACGCATTTCTCTGGGTGGACGTATTTCTGCGGGTGAACGAATTTCTCTGGGTGAACGCATTTCTCTGGGTGGACGTATTTCTGCGGGTGAACGCATTTCTCTGGGTGAACGGATTTCTCTGGGTGGACGTATTTCTGCGGGTGAACGAATTTCTCTGGGTGAACGCATTTCTCTGGGTGGACGTATTTCTGCGGGTGAACGCATTTGTCTGGGTGAACGCATTTCTCTGGGTGGACGTATTTCTGCGGGTGAACGCATTTCTCTGGATGGACGAATTTCTCTGGGTGAACGTATTTCTCTGGGTGAACGAATTTCTCCGGGTGAACGTATTTCTCTTTGTGAACTTTGTGAACGCATTTCTCTGGGTAAACGTATTTGTCTGAGTGAACAAATTTCTCTAGCTGAACGAATTTTTCTGGGTGAACGCATTTCTCTGGGTGGACGTATTTCTGCGGGTGAACGAATTTCTCTGGGTGAACGCATTTCTCTGGGTGGACGTATTTCTGCGGGTGAACGAATTTCTCTGGGTGAACGCATTTCTCTGGGTGGACGTATTTCTGCGGGTGAACGAATTTCTCTGGGTGAACGCATTTCTCTGGGTGGACGTATTTCTGCGGGTGAACGAATTTCTCTGGGTGAACGCATTTCTCTGGGTGAACGTATTTCTCTGGGTGAACGTATTTCTGCGGGTGAACGAATTTCTCTGGGTGAACGCATTTCTCTGGGTGGACGTATTTCTGCGGGTGAACGAATTTCTCTGGGTGAACGCATTTCTCTGGGTGGACGTATTTCTGCGGGTGAACGAATTTCTCTGGGTGAACGCATTTCTCTGGGTGGACGTATTTCTGCGGGTGAACGAATTTCTCTGGATGAACGAATTTCTCTGGGTGAACGCATTTCTCTGGGTGGACGTATTTCTGCGGGTGAACGAATTTCTCTGGATGAACGAATTTCTCTGGGTGAACGCATTTCTCTGGGTGAACGTATTTCTCTGGGTGAACGTATTTCTGCGGGTGAACGAATTTCTCTGGGTGAACGCATTTCTCTGGGTGAACGCATTTCTCTGGGTGGACGTATTTCTGCGGGTGAACGAATTTCTCTGGGTGAACGCATTTCTCTGGGTGGTCGTATTTCTGCGGGTGAACGAATTTCTCTGGGTGAACGCATTTCTCTGGGTGGACGTATTTCTGCGGGTGAACGAATTTCTCTGGGTGAACGCATTTCTCTGGGTGGACGTATTTCTGCGGGTGAACGAATTTCTCTGGGTGAACGCATTTCTCTGGGTGGACGTATTTCTGCGGGTGAACGAATTTCTCTGGGTGAACGCATTTCTCTGGGTGGAGGTATTTCTGCGGGTGAACGCATTTCTCTGGGTGAACGCATTTCTCTGGGTGGACGTATTTCTGCGGGTGAACGGATTTCTCTGGATGGACGAATTTCTCTGGGTGAACGTATTTCTCTGGGTGAACGAATTTCTCCGGGTGAACGTATTTCTCTTTGTGAACTTTGTGAACGCATTTCTCTGGGTAAACGTATTTGTCTGAGTGAACAAATTTCTCTAGCTGAACGAATTTTTCTGGGTGAACGCATTTCTCTGGGTGGACGTATTTCTGCGGGTGAACGAATTTCTCTGGGTGAACGCATTTCTCTGGGTGGACGTATTTCTGCGGGTGAACGCATTTCTCTGGGTGAACGCATTTCTCTGGGTGGACGTATTTCTGCGGGTGAACGCATTTCTCTGGGTGAACGCATTTCTCTGGGTGGACGTATTTCTGCGGGTGAACGCATTTCTCTGGATGGACGAATTTCTCTGGGTGAACGTATTTCTCTGGGTGAACGAATTTCTGCGGGTGAACGTATTTCTCTTTGTGAACTTTGTGAACGCATTTCTCTGGGTAAACGTATTTGTCTGAGTGAACAAATTTCTCTAGCTGAACGTATTTCTTTGGGTGAACGCATTTCTCTGGGTGGACGTATTTCTGCGGGTGAACGAATTTCTCTGGGTGAACGCATTTCTCTGGGTGGACGTATTTCTGCGGGTGAACGCATTTATCTGGGTGAACGCATTTCTCTGGGTGGACGTATTTCTGCGGGTGAACGGATTTCTCTGGATGGACGAATTTCTCTGGGTGAACGTATTTCTCTGGGTGAACGAATTTCTCCGGGTGAACGTATTTCTCTTTGTGAACTTTGTTAACGCATTTCTCTGGGTAAACGTATTTGTCTGAGTGAACAAATTTCTCTAGCTGAACGTATTTCTTTGGGTGAACGCATTTCTCTGGGTGAACGAATATCTCTGGGTGAACGTATTTCTCTGGGGGAACGCATTTCTCTGGGCGAACGAATCTCTCTGGGTGAACGAATCTCTCTAGGTGAACAAATTTCTCTGGGTGAACGTATTTCCCTGGGTGAACGCACTACTCTGGGTGAACGTATTTCTCTTGGTGAGCGAATTTCTCTAGGTGAACGTATTTCTCTGGGTGAACGTATTTCCCTGGGTGAAGGTATTTCCCTGGGTGAACGAATTTCTCTGGGTGAACGAATCTCTCTGGGTGAACGAAGTTCCCTGGGAGAACGAATTTCTCAGGATGAACGAATTTCTCTGGGTGAAGTATTTCTCTGGGCGAACGAATATCTCTGGGTGAACGTATTTCTCTGGGTGAACGAATCTCTCTGGGTGAACGAATTTCTCTGGGTGAACGTATTTCTCTGGGTGAACGTATTTCCCTGGGTGAACGCACTTCTCTGGGTGAACGTATTTCTCTGGGTGAACGAATTTTTCCGGGTGAACGAATTTTTCTGGGTGAACGAATTTCTCTGGGTGAACGTATTTCTAAGGATGAACGTATTCCTCTGGATGAACGAATTTCTCTGGGTGAACGAATTTCTCCGGGTGAACGAATTTCTCTGGGTGAACGAATTTCTCCGGGTGAACGGATATCTCTGAGTGAACGGATTTCGCTGGATGAACCCATTTCTTTGGGTGAATGCGTTTCTCTGGGTGAACAAATTTCTCCGGGTGAACCCATTTCTTTGGGTGAACGGATTTCTCTGGGTGAACGAATTTCTCGGGGTGAACGTATTTCTTTGGGTGATCGCATTTCACTTGGGAACGAATTTTAGTTGGGTGACGCAAAGGTTGGAGAAGTAATGTACGGGATTACTAGGGAAGGCGAATATATATTAATAATAAAAAAACGACGACGACAACGAAAATAAGAAGTAGCAGCAGCCGCTAAAACAACGATAACAACAACAGTGGCAAGTCACAAACTCTTTGGATTTCTGCTAGTTACTTTATTTTACTGTTGTTTTATGATCTCTGTTATAAATAGGTTGTTTACTTTGTCAAACTGCAAACTCTTTAATTTGTAACGGAAATGGCTTTTGAAAGATGAGATATGAAGTTACCTGCAATAGAATAAGAAAGATATATTTGTTTTTACTTTAACTTAAGTGGTATCATAACCATTTGATATTTCTAAGTGAAAAGGTTTTTTGGTCCGTCCGTATTTGAACAGTCGTATGCTGCAAATAACAAGTGCAAATTTTCACAGTGAGTTTTAGTTACTGTATCGCCAAGACGGAACGAATTTCCTTATGGACCCGCGCCTACTGCGGGAGAGTCTGTATTTCTAGATAAGAAGCATCGCAACCGCAATCTTGGATTGGAGAGCTAGAGGAAGCCTGGGGTGAGTAGAAAAAATAAATGGCCCAGATAGTAGCAATGAAGGTAAAAGTGAATCTGATTGCTTCGTCAAGTAGCGCCTTTCACTGATAGCTTGTTACTGACTGCACTTTAAATCACTGTAACTGAACGAAGCACTGGTTATGATGCCCACAAGTGAATGCAATTTCAATTATTTTCCAAGCGGTTGGAACTAGCAGTTCGTGTATTTTTGCTTTTCGCGAAAAAAAAAAAAAAAAAGAAAAGAAAAGAAAAGAAAAAAGAAAAACTTTTCACAGCGTATCCCATCAAATATTTCAGAAAGAAATTGAAACAGTTATGGACAATCTAAAGGCCCAAGATAAAATTAAGAGATATCTTCCTTCGAGAATTATGAAAGAATTAAGTATTTCAAAGAAGCAGTACTAATTAATACATCAATTGTAAATTGATTTAATTGACAAAATATTTTCATAAGATGGCTTTGTTCTGCACGTTTTGTGTTTATGTTTAGAATTCGTCACTGATGTTCGTCGCCATGATTAAAGTACTAAGCTACCTAATTTTGCAAAGCCGAGAAGAGTTTCAGATTTTTAATTTAAAAGTCAGTAATAGAAATTGAGTGTAATTCTTCATACACTTTCATGCAGGAGCAGCTTATCACACGCTATAATGTTTTGTAATATTCTCACCAGTTAAAGAAAGCATATTGCTAATTCTCTTCGGTCAGTGGCTCATCCCCTCTCGGTCTGCCAAGACAACGGCACCTGTAGCCGTACCAAGACCTCCGGCACCTATATCCAACACCACGACATCTAATACGACAAACCGCGTGACAGACTAGAAAGAAGAAAAGAATAGCATTTGAACCAGAAAGCAACACAGTAACACTAACTTTTTTAGTCGGGATTTATTTATTCGTATATGGATACGTGGTGTACATCTTGAATTGACGCTTTAGGTGAAATTGCTGTACTATATTATTTTAAAGTGCACAATGTATATGACAGGTATTTTCTTACTTCCCTGATGGAATCTACTTGAAATCGAGATATGGAAAGCGAAAAGAGAGAGAGAAAAAAAATTAAGGTTTCCTACAGCCATCTGAAAAGTGACCTCCCACGCAGACGCTCTTAGGGCTCGGGCAAAACAAGAATGTAGGTCTACATATCTTTCGTAATTGTTTACAATTTCAAAACAAAATTGGAACCACGTCAGAGTATCTTTTCTATTTGTTTGCCGGTTCGAAAGATGTGACCAACTACGGTCTTAATTCGACGTCACGGCCTGTCTGGTCCCAGGCCTCCACCTTGCGTGGATTCTGTCTCAACTGGAATTAAATTTCGTATTTACAGACAGTTGAAAAGATTCATGTGCATATCATATCACGATCTCGTGTAGATTCCATCAAGGAAACAAACCAACAACAAATAATAATTAAATACCTGTCAAATATACTTTGATTAATTAAAAGAAGAATTGATAAGAGGGTTAATCCCTAAAGCAAGCTTATCCCTCTGTATTTGTTTTTATAGCTGGTACCCAGTTATTCGCTCCATGATGTTACCACGCGCGTTGAGTGGATGTTTTCGTGGAGGATAAAAAGTGTCAAGCTGCTACGACTGTCCACGCGAACAAAATTTAGGGTCACATGATTGACTTTTTCTAGGCTCTCCTGGTATTTCCGTGTAGGAGGAACCTAGGGAGTGATTTTAAAATAATGTGAGAGGAACTTTGGGAATAAGGCCTATATGAGGGATAAACTGTCTTGCTCTTCATCCGTTCTTGATTGTAAATATTATGGACTACTTAAGACATGATGAACTCTTTTCTACCTACCCCCATAACTCAAGTACTTCCACCTTGGATCGTTAGCCTGATCTGGAACATTGACGTGTTAAGACGATTTAAAATTAAAAGAATTTGTATTTAATGACTTCCCAAAGTGTGTGAATATTTGTATATGCATGCACATGGACAAATAATTAAAGAACGCAAACAGCTTAAATAAAGAACTGAAATATCAAAAATCTTATAAGTAAAGGTTTCTTAAAACTTTTAACGATAAAAATCAACGGTAAAACCGTGGGTTATTAAAACTGACGATTCCAAAGACTTGTTTTATTTGTTCTTCTTTTATAGGATTTGGTTTCACACACCTCCATCTGCGTGTTGAAGAACACAGAAACTCTTCTTTATCAATTGGCAAGCATTTTCGCGACAAACATTCTTTGGCTGGTCCAAAAGATCTTACAAAGAATCTTAGCGTTTTAATGAAGTGCACGAACAAATTTGACCTTCTGGTCTATGAGATGTTTTTACATTCACGAGCTGAGACCTACTCTCAATGTACAATCTGACTCAATTCGCGCTAAGGTTTTTAATTAGCTTTTCATTAGTTTTTTCCTTTACATGTTTTTATTGTCCGTTTACACCTGCAAATCTTTTGGTACGTCTTACGTGTTTTACCGTTGATTTTTATCGTTAAAAGTTTTAAATATCAAAAATGAAGGTATTTTCAGAATTGTGACCGGGCGTTTAGTTATCACGTCGGCTAACATGGTTACGAACAACCATTTTGATTACCTTTTCAACTTGGCGGACTAGAAGGATTAGTAACAGTGAGTTTCAAACAAACATGTAGCGAAAGCTAATAAATTTCTGGACTCATTAAAAGAAAAAAAAAAGGAATCACTTATTGAGCCTGACACATACTTGATCACATAGTTGGTGAGGGAATGGCAGAGAAAACTGATCAAAAAAGTGACGAGTGTAAAGCGATATGTATTGGATTGTCAAAAGATAGACAAACATGTCGATAGATTTCGTTTGGGTCCTCGACTAACATAAAGACGGAGATATTAAATATTTTGGGCTATAACAAAACTTACCTGGCAAGTCTTCTAGTTCCTCTTGTAGGGACGAACTTACAAGCATCACCAAAAATATCACTGCGATCATAAAGGTTTTCTTGGCCATGGTTAGGACTGAAGAGGTGCACTACCAACTGACGATTCTAACTGTTGGTTTTATTGCTCTTCTTTTATAGGATTTGCTTTCCGTGCGTACGTGCCGCCAAAGATGTTTTAATGGTTAAGTGTTCTTATAAGTGTTTTTGCACTAAAAAAAGACCAAAACTTATTTACGATTGACACTAAAAGTTTGCTCTTGTGACGAGAGTGTGCTCTTGTGAATTGACATGGCCATATCTGCTGTAATATACGCCGCAAAAAGCTATTTAAATAGAGGAATGATGAATTTACCGTCATGCTTTACTATTGACCCCCTGTCACTGGGATAAGGTGAAAAAAATTGTCGACTGATGTTTGGTTGTCAATGATACGCAAAATAACTGTATCCATTTACGAGCTACAACAACCGACATTTATTTAGCGTCGGTGAAACAAGTTGTCAATTGGAGAAAATGAGGAAGGAGCGGTGAACTTCTACAAACCGATATAAATATACTGTTCATCTATCACTTGGTCAATCAATACAAAATATACCGTGGGAGCTAATTCACGTAATTCATGATCATACATCAGTTCCTTTCTTGCGGCTAACCAAAGTATTATTTTCTAATTTCTGTTGCTTTATTCCCTAAATAGTTGTAAGCGTTCAGTCAAAAACGGTGATATTCTGGCTGTGCTTACATAACAAGAAAACAATAGCCTCACTTGCATGTAACTTAAATGCCTAAATCTTTAACATGGACGTATTTGGGATGAACATGATAATGCAGCAATCATAATAACTTTAAATTCAAACGTCATAATCATCTCTATGTCACTTATTAGCACCAATATATATAACGGGTCTAATATCGCCGGTATTTGGGGGCTGAGGCCACAACCCCAGAAATAGGGCATAATTCCAGTTAACGAAAGCTTCGCACGTCTATTATTATTATTATTATTATTATTATTACTATTATTATTATTATTTTGTAAATACCAGTTTGAAACGAAATTACAAGCTCATCCAAAGCTGTGCTTTTGTCATATCCCAAAACAGTTTATCTGGTAACGAATTGAACGGTACAGTATTTCGTTTGGCCTGAAGCACGAAATATCAATACCTAACTACTTCCCTAATGCCCGCAAACAGCTTCTTAAATGGTGCAGGGAATCAACGCTAACTTTTGATATCGTCGGCTTTACGTACCTTCTGTTAAACTTGATAGTTTTGGTTACTCACTGCAGAAATACAATATTACGAATTGCAACAAACGTAACTCCTCTGGTAATGGAATAACAATATATTGAATTTATTTCTGTAAGCGTTTAGCAAACATCAATCAAGCAACATGGAGTTGATACAAGATTGTAGAGCACAGGAAACATGATTTTTAAGGGGTTTCAGCATTCATATCAGATTAAAAGCACTACAATAAAATAACTTTATTACGCATTATTCGCTTACATCCTTGGCCAAAATTCCATCGATGATTGAAAATTGAGATTTGGTTGATATTGAAATGACCTTGGCTCACTAAAGCTAGTCAAATAGCTTCCCTTATGGTGTCAAAGCTCGAACAGCAATGTAAGTTTGGATATTTTCCTCTGAGTTTTTGATAAAATGTCTCTCTTCTGAGGGAATTAAACTATTTTAATGTCCGCAAAAAATGCTTGTGTTTTTTTTTTCCTCTCTGATCTTCACCATTTGAGAACACATCTTCAGTAAAATAGCATTGCCCGACGTTATTCCCCCAAAAACGCGACTTTTTTAGTTCCAATTTAAGGATATATCACTCTTGGAGACAGTTAAAAGTTGATCGGGAAAGCCTAAATCCGGTTTGCTGAATCACTTAATTATAATATGGAGAAGTTATTCTCATTTGACATATTAGGGCCCTACCACATCACATATTATAATGTTCTAGCACTTACATCTTTTCAGTTCTGGATGAAAGGAGCTACATCACGTTTTGCACATCTTGAATTTTAAGCTAAAATTTTCAAGTTCGTCGTTCGTAATCCGTCTTAATCTTCTCCATCCTTGTTTCTTTATGGTTTATTGTTATCTCTTTTGGTGTTTTCTATCTCAGTAAAATGCTATTTTCAGGTTTTATTCAATCTAAACGTAAAATTGTACCCGTCCAAAATAACTCAAAATATTGTGACTGAGCTCCTTTGAAGAATGTAACTCCAGACGCCTGTGCTTGCTTGGTAGCCCGCAAAAGGTAAGTACCGTATTTTCCTGCAAACTAATTAAATCTCACACATTAATTCTTGGGCCGAAAAAAGAGCAACGTTTTGTCAAAACTTTAGCCTTGTGGCCCATGTTTGAGCCCGAATTATGGTGAACTTTATAAAATATTGAGAAAATTGCGATATCATCAGTTACAGTATGCAGCCGGATGTTGTCCCTCAATGGAACTTTTACCGCGAAGCTCTTAAAATATCATTTTTTTTTTTAATATTTCCACGTCCAAAAAGTCTAAATGACAATGAAATATCCGTTTTCGTGACATTTCAATCACTCGTTCAACTACTAAGGACGTAACAAATTAATAAGTGTTTCATTGTTTCCGAATTCAAGCACTAGGGTTAATGTTTTCTAGCTATATAATACTTCAAAATAATAGAATCGTATGATTAAACATTTAGAACTTAGAATTTTGATGACTTCAAGTGAAAGCAACGAATTCGTGGAGACCAAAGGGTCTAAAGGCCGACACACACGAGGGAACTAGTCTCTGCGGCTAGTCTCTGCAACTAGTCTCCTGATGAGCTTACACGAAGGGATTGGTCGCAGGGACTTGTCCCACGAACAGTTCACACGAAGCGTTTTGACAAGTCGCCGGGACTTGTCCCAAAAATTCAAACTGGTTTGAATTCGTGAGACTAGTCGCAGGGACCAAAGTTTAGATCTTGAAACAAAATGGCCAGTTCACACGATGGAACTTGTCCTCGCAACTTGTTGCGGGGACTAGTCGCACGGACTAGTCCGCTTGTGTGTGCCGACCTTTACTTTCCTCCTGTATTCTATGATGACTGAATTCCTTTATAATGGCTTTGCGTGGAAGTTTTGCTTCGGAAGAATGTCTAGTTATATATATTGGTATTTCTAAAATTCGTATGAAACTTCCTCATTCTTTCTGGTCTAAATTAAAATATAAAGTCATTTGGGAAGAAAAGATATCCAAAATCCTCTCCATGCTTATCTGAAGCCGGATATTGCCTTTCAGGTCCTTTCAGCGTTGTTAGTTCACACGCGTGAGAGGCAGTTGTCACGAATCAAGCATGTGGACCGCAAACACGACACTTGCAAATTTGTTGAAGCCTAAGGAAACTTAAATCACTTGGAGCTAGAGCAGGAGTGTATGTTTTAACATGTATATGTATGTTTTCGCGAACAATAAAACGCTCCTCAGACCCCTTCCATACTACGGCAGAGAAATTTTAGAACGGAGGTCAGCTTTATCTGAAAACTCATCAAAAGTTTTCCGTCCACACTACGCTGGAGGAATTTGAAAACGCAAAAATTAAAGATCGTTTAGATTTGTGGTTGAGAAAGACTTGGTCAAGGGAATAACATTATTATCGTGGTGTCATTGTTTTCGAAAAGCTCCGTTTTTAAAATGTTCTCCGTCCACACGTAAACGAAAAGCCGGCGATTTCAATTCCTCCGGTTTGAAGAGAGTTTTCAAGCTTCGTTTTTGTGAAATTTCTCTCGCACAGTATGGAAGATGCCTCCGCTGTAACAGATTCTCGATTCGATTATGGGTAAATACCAGTCGTTAGATGGTGTTCGTTGATGGAGTGCCGGCGGAATCTTAGTTACCGGTTGAGTTTTGGGAGATTTCGCAGGTATCAGTTAAAACTCTAATAGTTCATATTTCATCTATTTTAGTAAATTTTGGAAATCTCAGATATCAGTTATCAGAAAAAACCGCCCCATTTTCCTGCTAACAGCTAAAAATTTAGCTAATCTTCAGTTTCTCCAAAACGCCATCCGAATCCCACAACCAACTAGAGTAATATTCAATAAATGTCCACCATGTGTATTGTGTATCGAGTGTGGGTGGAAAAGAGATATTATGTCACCTCCAATAAACTGCTCAAAACTAAAAACAGACACAACTAGATCGATTTCACGTTTTAAAAGATTCTGCTTTTTGATCTAGAACTAGGAATTACTGTACAGTCGAACCTCTGCTCTATGGAAGCAAGTCACGTGCCGCTGGGTCGATATAGACCCCAAGTACAAAAAATTTGCAAAAAAATTGCGTTACTTCCTTGTGTTCTGCCATATTTGGAGAACAAGAAGCCGATAGAATTATCCAACTGCTGAGCGATTTTGAGCTAAGACACTTAAATGTGGCTTACACGACGATTTTTATGTTCCTTAGGCAGTTCCCCTCAAAATGTTGTAATCACTGGAACGGATTTTTGACGGTTTCAAACATCCTGAAGATGATCTTCGGCAGAATAAAATGACCCAAAAGGTATCGTAAGTAATTAAGAAAGTAATTTTCATAGTTATCTGGACATTCGAATAAGTTCTGCTCTTAAAGTTGAATGTCAAATATCTCCTGTCATAATGCCGCTTTCTTAACCACTAAAAGGTGCGACGAGCACGCCCGTCTTTTTTATATGAGATTCTCCCGGGTAAATTTTTGAGTGCATCTTTCCGCTCCGTCTCTTCTACTCCTACTACATTATCAAAGTAACAGTGAACGTGTGGGAAAAAGGAAAAGAAAAGCCCGTTACACCTGGTTATCCTTATTTGGCGATCAAAGCAAGGGGAAGTAAGAATATATGTTCTCAAACTCGTTAATATTTCATCAAGTTAGAACAAAGAAAATCACAACCGCGACGGAGGTTTGGATATCCGGTCATAATTAGCATAGATTTTGATGATTTTACTTCTCCGTTTACTCCTTAGTTTTTGTTTCGATTGAGAAGATATATCAAACACTCGAGACAGTGTTTCATCGGCTATCCAAACACCTCGAATTTCGTCAAAAATACTCCGCTGCGCGTCGTATTTTCGACGCTCTTCACGGTGTTTTGATATCCCGATGAAACACTGTCTCTCGTGCTTGATATAGTACTTGAAATGTTTCTGACGCGTCTTTTGATTCACTCTTATAGAGCACTGTTTGCATATAGTAATTATTTACGGTTAGTGAAGTGACCGTGGTAGTTATTAAGGGTTTCATACCTTATCTTTGCTGTAAACCATGTTCAGTTAACCTGCATGCTTAAATGATATAAGCATTTACGATGCAATTGCCAGCTTCAATCGTAAAGGTGCAATGACGGACCTCCTGTAAAGCCACCAACGTTGTGTTATGAAAGTGTTGTCGTGAAAATGATTGGTCGTATTAAAGTTTTTTTTACAGCTATTATACTAAAAGTATGCTAAAAAACCGATTTATCGACAATAATAATTTCATTCAGATGTCCTTTTGCCTTTTGTCTGCGTGACGGTGAAAATACGACAATAATAACAACATCAACAACAGCAGTAATAACATTCTTTAATCATACCGACGTGACTTGCTTGTGGGGTCAAGTTTCGAATTAAAAATAGCATATTGTATGCAAATTCAATACAGTGTTTTATTATAATTACCATTTGCAGCTTGTCATATGTGTCGTTGAGATTCGAGACAAAGTTATGACGATTATATGGAGAACTTTAGTAGGAATGATGTTTGGTGAGTGAAAACTTTTATTGCTATCCCGATGGAGGTAAGTTAAAGGCTAGTTGCACTCGATCCAAAATGATTCCAATTGCCACAGCTGATCTCGCTCTCTATAGAACGAAACAACTGGGGGGTTGTAACTCTCTCCACTCCCTTGGTGGGATGCTAGTCCAACACCAGGTCCCATAATGATACGAAATTGAGTTACTTTAAAACTTTCGATGGACATGCTAAAGAGGAAAACGTTTCGCAAATTAAATAGGTTTTGGTGCGTTTTGGTAAGCACATACAAGGGCATTTAAAAATGGGGGAGGGGAGGGGGTGTTCGAAGAAGCAACAAACATTTTCCCCCTCCTCGTTGACTTTTTATTATTCCTTAAAGGGTACATCATTTGAATCCGTTGTTGTGAAGGAATTTTACTGCTCTGCGTCTACCAGAATAATCTGGCTCTTCTTATTGGTTCCCCTTGTGGTTTTCCTTTATTAGAGTTTCTCAAGTTATGTCGAAGGCAAGAGGAGACAAGCCACCTGCAAGGTAATAAAAAAGTTAGAGTGTTTTTGTGGTTGAGTTGCGCAGCAAGTAGCACTGGAAACGATTTGTGATCTGCCTTGGAAAGTTATGAAGAGGACGAAGTTAAATTAAAGAAAATCATAATAATCCGTTTAATAGAGTTTATTGGGATTGTAGTAAAAAAACAAAACAAAACAAAAAAATAAATAAATAAAAACAAAAACCAAAAATGAAGAAAGAGAAGATAATAATTCCCAAAAGGGAAAGCGCGAACGGGACGAGAGTACCCATGCGAAGCGCCTCAAAGAATTACAAGTGATCATTCATGGGTCAAAATCGGTCTTGCAGGAGTTGTTGTTTTAATATTTTGGTTCTGAACCCGATTCACCCCTATACGGGAATCGAACTCAGTATGGCTCTTATATAAGCGCACGTGTCATGTGACACTCATGTATCACGTGCGAAAAAGCAACAGTAAATTGAAACTCTTTACCGGTTTTTTTTTTTATTGATCTTTTTGTCATATTTTATAGGTCCTAGGCTTAAACACATGTTTGAAGGTAGTTTGGATTCGTCACTACGTCCTACCAAAGTGTTTTAACGCGTTTCAATTATGTGCGGAAGTTGTTTCCGTGTCTTTGGTTCACTTGCATCATTTTTGCCCGCGCAAGCAATGCTTACTTTCGGCAGGCAGTCATAACAGGCGCTGCTGAGTCTTGGAGAACCTTTTTTAAGCCACCTTAATTAAGTTGGCTCAAAACGTGCAGTATCCAGCACTTTTCAAGACGCAGATTTTGACGGGTCGTTATAACTACTCTTTATCAGTTGATGCAACACTTACGGTATCAAAGAACTTTTCAATCATTGGTGAACACGTTGGTATTATTTTAAGGCATTGAAAATCGTGCTGTTACTCTTAAATTTCATTTTTGTTTTCGATAAAACCCGTATTCTTGACTTACGTTCTGAGAGGAAGATTACGGATACCCGGATAACATGGAAACTTTTGCGTGTCCCTTCTAGTGTCGGTACCCGGTCTGCACTATATTTAGAACGCTAACCTCACTTAAATTTCTTCGATATCTTCTTTTCCGAGGATTTCAGTAGTTGTTCACTGGCTCATCTCTACCTCTTCCTACATGAAAGATTAAAAGTAAATGAGTTCATCAACCGATTAATATATTAAGTCAGCGAGTAAAGGAATGTTAAAGAAAGCCGACGGTAAACAGTCCGACGTACAGTAATCCAGTCATTCGGTCGGTTGCTTAATAGGTCGTGCGTCCGTCATTTCGTACTTCCGGTCGGTCACCGTTTCTTCAAAGCCCTGCCCAGCTTCCTGGAGCTAGGTGCTATGTTTTTCTACAAAAAATTGAAACAGCTTTGCATGGCTGCGACTAGATGGATGATTGTTTTTACACATGTATTAAGTCTTGGTCAAACCGTGTCAGTTGTGATTGTGGTACACTTACCTCGGTAATGACGCCTCCAGCACTTACACTGAAACCTCCTGTATTTGTTTCTTATGCATCTGAAGGCCCAGCCAAACGGGCATCTGTATCTACTACCTAAGATGAACGTGTTGTAATCACATAAGGCGAGAATATCAAATAAGAGGTTTCAGGGTAGTTAGCCTTTTAATTTCCAAGTTTTTTTATCCTCTGAGCCTGGGTGCACAGTCTTAGCGTGTTATTTGTTTGTTCATTGCTTTCAAATCTGACTTCAGTTGCAAGGTCATACACCAACACTCATTGTAACTGTAACTCTTTTAGGTGTCCCCAATTAGCTATTATTATTATTATTCTTACTCTTATTATTATTGTTATTATTATTGTTATTATTATTATTATTATCGTCCTCACGTAATGTTTGCTTAGAGTCCTTAGAGCCGAGACCAAACCATGGTCCTGGGGCACTAGGGGATAGCCAGTTTTTAGCTTGATAGCACCCTCCTCAAAATGTGTGCTGTACCTAGCAAGGTTATCTTTTGTAGTTCACTGATGCTTATTTGGCCGGGAATTCTTCCAAGATAAGTTTCTAGTCCCTTTTCGATAGCATCAAGTGCTCCAATGATAACTGGTATCGTTTCCGTTCTCATGCCCCACATTCGGCTTGTTTCGATTTCCAAGTCCTTATATTTGGATAGTTTTTCAGTGACTTTCACGGATGTGTTTCTGTCTGATGGTACTGCCATGTCAGTAAATTTACAGGTTTTCGTTTTGTGGTCTTTAATCACTATATCGGGTCTGTTGGCTGTTATTTTCCTGTCTGTGTGTATTGGCATGTCCCAAAATATCGTGACATCCCCGTTTTCTGTAACTGTTTCCGGCTCATGGTCATACCACTTTTGTGATTTCTTTATATTATAGTTGTCACAGACTTTCCAATGTATATACGCGGCTGCTTTATCGTGTCGGTGGGTATATTCTGTTTTCGCAAGTTCAGGACACCCAGAGACGATATGGTCGATTGTTTCGTCGTATTTGTTACACATCCTGCATAGGGGGCTAGTACCGTCTTTGATAATGCTGGCGTGGTATGATCTGGTAGCTAGGCTTTGGTCTTGGGCTGCGATTATGAATCATTCCGTTTCTGCCTTCAGTCCACTGCTTTTGAGCCACTGGTTGGTTTTGTGGTGGTCAACATCTGCTTCCTTTATTCTCTTTGGGTATCTTCCACGTAGGGCTTTGTCCTTCCACTGCTTTGTTAATTTTTCTTGGGTCTTATTTCGTGCCATTTTTTTGGTTCTCTTTGCATATTTGGTGGTTGTTTCTTCTGCTTGTTTGTCTGGTATTGTTAGATCTAGTTCTTGTTTGAATTGTTCTGCTTGCCTTTGTATAGAGTACAATTTCTTTCTGCCATCATGTTCTTGCACTAGTTCGATAAGGGCATCATCAGTATTCTTTAGGTATGTATCGAGCCCTATCGTGGTTGTTTTGTAAGAGGCTTCTAATTGGATAAGACCCCTACCAACAGCATTTCTTGGGAGGCAGAGTCTGTCTACATCTGCTTTTACGTGATGCATTTTTGATAGGGTGAGTAGTTTTCTTGTTTTTGTGTCTAACCTCTTGATTTCACTCATCTTCTAGTCGATTATGCTAAAACTGTAGGTCACCACTGGGATAGCTAAGGTGTTGATTGCCTCAAATCTATTGGCAGCATTGAGCTCCGTTTTTAGGACCATCCTTACTCTGCGGTAGTATTCCTTCCTCGCGTTTTCTTTCATCTTGGCATGCTGTATACCATCACCTTCATCCACGCCAAGGTATTTATATGTGTTCTCTTGGTCTAGTTCCTTGATACAGGTGTCAATGTCAAGTTGTAGATCGGAAGTTTCTGTCAGCTTTCCTCTTTTGAATGTAGCTTTAGCGCATTTGTCCAGCCCGAATTCCATCTTGATATCATTACTGAATGTCTTTACAATATTGAGTAGGCCGGTTTGCTGGCTGTCACTTTTTGCATATGTTTTTAGGTCGTCCATATAAAAGAGGTGGGTGATTGTTCTACCCTGGGCTTCATACCCATAATTGGTTGCCTTTAGTAATGAGCTCAGTGGGGCAAGGGCAAGACAGAACACGAGTGGAGAGAGAGTCTCCTCGAAAGATTCCACTTTTGATATTGATAGGCCTTGATGTCATTGACCCTTTATCGTGGTTGAGGTGTAAAGTTGTCTTCCAACATTTCATGCTTTCGGCGATAAAGTTGACAGTCACAGGGCAGATCTTACAGATTTCCATGCACTTTATTATCCATGTGTGAGGTACACTATCAAATGCTTTCTTATAGTCTATCCAGGCTGTGGATAGGTTCTTTTCCTTGGTCTTACAGTCCTCCAGAATCATCTTGTTTATCAGGAGTTGGTCTTTGCATCCGTAGCCCCCTCTCTTACAGCCCTTCTGCTCTGATGGTGGGAGCTGTTGTTCATTCAAGAAAGTGTATGTTCGTCCTGCTATGATGGATGGCAGAATCTTATACATCGTGGGAAGACAAGTAATCGGTCTATAGTTCTTTGGGTTTTTTGTTTCTTCTGTTTTTGGTAGTAGATATGTAATACCTTTAGTAAGCCATTGTTATCGTCCCTAATTATTATTGTCATTGTCATTGTCATTGTCATTGTCATTGTCATTGTCATTGTCATTGTCATTGTTATTGTTATTGTTATTGTTATTGTGATTGTGATTGTGATTGTTACTGTTACTGTTACTGTTACTGTTACTGTTACTGTTACTGTTACTGTTACTGTTACTGTTACTGTTACTGTTACTGTTACTGTTACTGTTACTGTTACTGTTATTGTTATTGTTATATCAATCCCACCAGGAAAAAAAAGATGAAATTAAATAAGGCTAACTTTTCTATTACCAGGCAAGAACAACAAAAACAACAACAACAACAACAATAACAACAACAACAACAACAATAACAACAACATCAACATCAGCAACTTGTATTAAGGTATATTGTTTGCATGTCCGAAGCCGTCCGAACACCCGCGTTCTAAATTTGGCCAGTTTACACATTTATAAGGAAATGTGGGCTAGTTAAGGCTGTAATTACTCCAATGTTTCAGTCAGGCGGGTATTTTCTTCGATTCTTTCGTCGTGAGATCGACAGCTGGAGGGTATATGATACCACTCTTAGCGGGTACAACAACAGTAACACATCAGGCTACATTGCTCTCAACAGCAACAAGATCAAAACGGCTGGACAAAAAGAGCAGCGACAACAATAATGAAACAAAAATTAAATACAAAGGTTATGACTGCATACCTCCCCATGGTACAGGATCTTCGAGACCTAAACCGAAGGGGAAAAACACACACACACACATCAATAAATTGACATTTTACTACAGGTTGGTGAAAGAGTTAAACTTTGCGGTATTGGGTTTCTTTGTGGTATGTTTAAGTTATACTGGCAAAACATAAACAAATACCACATAAACTATAACCGATGGCAAACATTATGGTTCTGGGCAAAGCGCTACCTGTAACTGAATTAACTATCTAACGCAATTTAATCGAACTATTACTCAAGCGGAATCATCCGCATTAGTTCTGGAATGTGTCTTATTTGTCAATGCCTTGAGACAAGAGAAGGGAATGGGTGAGACATGTATATAGTCCTTTTCCCCAGGGTTATACCTCCTCTCAAGGTCTACATGAATTTTCATCCTCCAAGAGAACATTTAGGCAACGCTAGGAAGAAGCAGATTTCCTGCATCAAATACGAATTTGCTATAAAGAACAAAAAAAATGTACGTGAACCATTCTACACAGCGGAAAAATGAATACGCATGCCTCGTTTCTTATTACGCGGAAAGAAATGGGTGCAATGCTATTTTACGTCACTCTCAACAGCAACAAGAGCAAAACAGCTGGCCAACAAAAGCAGCGACATATCTGCAACAAAACAGCAACAAAATGGCTCGTTTGGAAGGCTGAGGTAGTGAGAAGACAGTGGCTGTTTTCTGGTCGAAGACAGTCTTGATCTCCAGGAGGTTTCTTTCGTATATCTTTAATTAAAGCAAAAAGTGGTTTTTAATTTGTTACAGTACCAAATTTCTTGCAAAAACTCGTCCATCCGTGTCGAATTTGTCAGTGATCGTCCAAAGCTTTTCAGAAGTCATTTCCAAAGCGTCTTCGTTCAATTAACGATGCCTTCAGTTCTGATTGGTAAAACTCGTTTCCGTCCATTGATGGTTTGAAATTTGGTGAAAAAGTTGCCTCAATCCTTTTAGCACTGACCATGCGCAGTCATTTTGCCGATGTGTCCATTCGCTCTATTATCATAAGTTTCTGCTAAGGAATTACCCGCTGTGGTCTTATGAAAGCTGTTACAGATTGAAATCCTTAGCAGCCGATCCACCATGCATTGGCTTACCTTTGTCGATCACTTCATCGCTATGCCTCCCTGGATCTTTAGACAAAAACAAATGAATCAGTTTGTTTTCACTACCTAACTCACCTTGAGTATCACCGTGTCTTCGCGGATAGAGTGTCCATCAAAATGATTAACAATACAATCTTCCCAGAAAGTGCTATATTTGACCAATTGTAATCTACGCAGATGTTTTTGCGAGTAAACTTGGGGTGCTGGCGATGGGAGTCAGGGCTAACCAAGGGAGCATTGTTGAAAAAATGCAAACCTTGTTTCTTGGAAACAGTGATAACACCACATTCACATGATCAGTAGTGAAGTTGCTTCCCCCAGATATTTAAACTATTATTCAGTTTATCTATCCAGAGCCTGGAACTCACCGATATTTCCGACTCTTCTAACGGTTTAACCTAAACTAAAGATCACAAAAGGCAGCTAAATATCCAAACGCAATAATTAAAAGAAAGAATCCAGACAGCTTAAACCTATAGTGGCTAAAGAGCGATATAACTTCCATCGAGGTGGGTATGTGCACCATGTCAACGATATTAGGTGATCATAATACTGAGTACGCTCCGTGAATTCCGGTGTTCTGTTCGTTGTACTTTTGGTGAAGAAAAACCTTCAACGCTAATTTCTGCATCTTTAGGAGACAAAATATATTTTACTTTTACTACGTATACGCTATATATAACACGTATAAATCACAGATTAAGCAAAAGAACGTAGAGAAAGGAAATATAAATATGACTTTTCCTGATCACATCAACGCGCAAAAACAAGTCATTTCGCCTAGCCCTCCCTCTGTCTTAGAGCCAGCTGCCTTCAACACAAATCTGACCCACAGCAACGAACTAATCTACATCTACAAAAACGGTTATGCCATATCAACTAAACAGAGTTGTATAAGAAATTATCCGAAAGAAAAATATGTCCAAACCTAAAAGTCACTCTTAAGTTGTGGCGGCTCTCACCTTGAAGAGAAGACCTCCCATAAGCGACCACAAACAAAAGAGCGATGAAACAAAGCTTCAACCACATGATGCTATGAACAAACGATGTTGTGAGTTGTGATGTAACAATTTAGCTCTTCATGTTGTCAGGCCCTTAAAATATGTTACAAACATGGCCAATACGGCATTGGTACATGTAATATCGTTTGAAGAATTGAAAAAAATACTTGAAACAATATAACGGCAGATGCTTCGAGAGATAATCGTTTAGGTAAGGCTTGTTTCTGACTTGAATTTTGTGAAGGCAACTTACAAACGAAACTTAGCTGTTTTGTTGAATGGGCATTCAAAGAAGAAAAATAAATATATAAATAAATAAAGCCAGGGAGATTTCTACCTTTTTTTGATCGTGAACGATATATGCGTGATATAAATCGGAATTTTATATTGATTAAGTTAAGCGATATTCAGTACGTATCTGCTCCGAATATACAGCAGTCGCTTGCTATCTTATCGTGCCGGGGCAGTTTCTGTGTCTCTATGATACCCAGAGCTATTTCGACTGGAGTCTTGCGCTTCTTGTAGGTTCATCCGAGTCCGGCGCAGGATAGGGGTTAGAAATGTAGAGACTAGACAAAGAGTGCCTCCCTGGTCCTCTAGGTTTAAGGTTGGGCGCAGGGCTGAGAGCTTGTCTTGTAAAAAGCTTGCTGTTACACAAGCCGGACGCGTTGGAAACGAACCATCACAACCTGGAGATGTTGCTACTGCCAGTTCATTGGAATGTGACAGTCTACGGTCCAATCACGGCTTCTACTGGCGATACGAGAGGAGTTAATCATGATGATGACGATGATGAAAATTCAGTATAAACATTTCCCACGAGAATATTGCCTTTTTGCACGATCTAAGTGGGGGTCTTATAGTTCCAAAAATAAACGCTAAGCTAGTGGCTTCAAGTCCAAACGAGGGCAAAATTAATATATTAATTTCCTCGTTGGAAAGCAAACGCGCATTCGCATGCCTCTCGATTTTCTTTAATACTTCTATGATAGATTTTTAGCAAACATGTCTTAATATTTGTTACAGTTTGTGGACACTGCTCAAGGGCCGACATCAGCATCAAGAATGAAGCCATGATATGGTCACTTCGGGAGGAATTGATCCCATAACTGCCCGTAACGCTCTTCGACTAGATATTGTCCACGTACAAACCACGCTACAAAGTGTAATCAACTCGACGCAGTAAAGTACTTGTATTTTATTTTTCCGACTCTCCACAATTTGCCTTTCCTTAACTAATTAAAGCAACTAATTAGAGCAAGATAATTTTTGCTTTATCTTGTAGACTCGGCCTGTGGAAAAGCTTTTAAATTTGGAATCTTGAATTAAAAAATTTTTGCAAAGATCACAACGAGTACAACATTTGAAGCACCCTCCCATTTCGTTCTCTGCCTGGTTTGCCCCGTTGTCGCCACGAAATTTAGATGGTGCTAAAATATCTTTGAGATTTTTGGTACGGCGATATGCTGGAAAAATCGATTTAGATGGAAAAATTTTGTGATCTTTGCAAAAATTTTTTAATTCAAGATTCCAAATTTAAAAGCTTTTCCACAGGCCGAGTCTACAAGATAAAGCAAAAATTATCTTGCTCTTCCAAAAACGTTGTTTACTTGGCCTCGTGTAATAAATGCAAATTGCAGTATGTAGGTTCCACCACAACATAATTTAAGGTACGTTTTCGCAATCACAAATCATCCATGCTCACCAACAAAAAGACGTGTGAGCTTGCAGTCCATTTTAATTGTACTAGGCACGAAATTTCCGAAATTAATTTTATCGTCATCGAACAAATTACTAGCCAGGGGGTTGCTGCGTATATTGATAAGTTGTTATTGACCAGAGAGGCCTATTGGACCTCCCAGCTATTTACACTCAGCCCTCATGGTCTTAATAAAAGACGGGAATTTAGATCCAAAAATCGCGTCCGTTACAATACATAATTAGACTGACTATTATACACTTATATACTTAGTAATTAAGGCGCTCGCAGATACATTGTTGTAATCTCATCACTTGCGCGTTCTTGTAAGTTGCCATTAGCTTGTTACAATACAGAATTAGACTGACTATTATACACTTAGTAATTAAGGCGCTCGCAGATACATTGTTGTAATCTTATCACCCGGCGCGTTCTTGTAAGTTGACATTAGCTTGTTATGTAATCTATTATTTCAGGTTTTATAGCATTATGTAACTATATTTACATTTTTCTGATCTTATATATATACATGCAAATCTGTAAACTTACAACGATTTTTAACGTTTTATTTTTTAACTTGTAAATATTGTTCCAATCTGAAGAAGGCCGAAGGCCGAAACGTCACATTAAAAGCCGGAACAGTTAGAAGTTTGCTTCATGACGCCTCATCTTACACTTAACTAAAATTCACATTGAAGCACGGTATCTTTTGATCCTTCTACTGGAAGTCACCGTTTGGAAAACCATATTATTCTGCCTATATATATATATATATATATATATATATATATATATATATATGTAAAATGGAAACAAATTTCTGCTACAAACATGTAACAACCCATTTTTTTAACGCTAAAACCTATTTAGAAATCTACAGTTGTATGGAAAATAGAAAACGTAAAAGAAATAAAATCAAAACTTCATGTGTTAAGAAAATAAGAATTTGTACAATTCAATTGTGGCTTCCCATCTAATATTGAGTACGTGACCACGATGTTTCCTTCAATAATTTATATATATAAAAAGTTGAGATGTGTCGTATTGGTGCCTTTTAGCAATCATCACGCAATCAGAAGAAGGCATGGCGAAATATACAGTGGAAGTACTGGTTTAGCTCATAAAAAGGTTGGCAAACACATAAAAATAGGTACCAAATGGCTTATGTGTGGGATACAAACTCATTTGCATTAATGGAACGTGTCGATGACAATAGTATGGTAAAAAAGTGAATTCGACGAGCTTAAACTTAACAGGCAGGAACGATTTTGTTATAAGCGCGAAGTTCATGCACTTGAAAAACGTTTTACCAGATATGGGAACGTATTGTTTTATGGTTAACGGATCACTGAGGGGCTACAGCCGTACAGTGTAGGACATATGTTTCTAGCCGATAGCTAAATGAGATTTTATTATTTGTTAAACGGATGCTTTATTTTCCGCGATATTATTTTGTCAAAAAGTGGTAAGAAACTAACTATCTAGGTTATTTATTCTAAACTAGAGGCCGAAAATCCAATTGCCTGATTGTTGCTGTTTATTTAGTCGTGATAAGTATTATATAGTGTTCAAAACATCTTCTACTCTTTTATGTTTTGAAGAACATATCTTATAAAAATATAGAGGCTGAATTTGGGAAATTTGCGTAGTAATAAAATAAAGCCGAGGGTATTGAAAATTTGTACTGATACAATTACATGTTTTCATAACAAGACCGTGTAAAATTCTCTCTATCTCTAAACTGCACAACTAGCCAAAAAAAAAAAATAATAATAAAAATAAAATAAAATAATAAAATAATGGCCGCAATTTGGGTTAAACACCCCCTGTTTAAATCGCTGGGAGATGACTAAAACGGTACAATTTTTGTTTTCCAACAGTGTTCTATTGTCACGTTTATCACCACAGTTTGCGTGTTATTTCTTGGCAAACTAGATGGCCAAAGAAAAAAGTTTTTTTCCAAAAAATTTAATGGCTAGAACACTGATATATCAAACGTAGCCTATTTCTTGGGGTCGGCATAAAACGTGGACCCCTCCATCTGGACATTTTTCGGATGAAACATCATCCATCGTCAGTTTACAAGAAAGTAATACTTTGTGTTAACGTTGTACTTTTTTTATGTTCGTTTTTTCTGCTTGTTTGCCGCTATGAACCTATTTTACCTTGGTGTGTTAACATTGTAATTGATTTTATTCGCATTTTTTTAAATTCAAACCTATTTTAGCGGAGCTCCGGCGGCCCGAAGGGCCTTCAAGCGGAGCCCCATACTCATATAGGAAAGAAAAGGAAACCGATGAGTTGATTTTCTCATGGTTCTCATGACTAGCGGTATTGCTCGTGGGCGCGTACGCACGACGGCGACAGCGATAGACTACGAGTAGTCCCTCTTTCGCTTAGTCAGTCGTTGCGTGACGCGAAAGAAAACCGCGAGACAAAAATGGCCGCGCGAAATACTGGAGGCGAGGAACGCGCGAAAGGAGGGACTACCGCCTAAGCCCAAGAGTTTGAATTATGCGTTGCTCTCACAACGCAAAAATATGATTGGCTTATGTTAGGAGCGTTGACAACGTCTTGTCAACATTCGAGATTCATGTGACGTCTTGCAGGAATGTTTTGGAACCGGAGCAAATCGAAGCGGTACCAGAGTAAATTGAAGCGTTGGAATCGCGCTTCGCAACCCGCAATGTTCTTGCGAATCGGCCAACAGACTTTGGAAAGATTTAAATTTATCCAGTGTTGTGTTTGGCAAAGCTTTCCGCCCCCAACCCGACTGCGAGCGTGTTAGTGATTTCGCCGCTCAACAGCATCGTCCAAGTCAGCGAATATAAATTCACTGAACTTGGCCTTTCTGCCGTCCATTTGAAAGATAGAACCGGACTTTCACTGGAAACCGGACATTCACCTGAAACTTTCCGCTGCTATCGGCAAACATTTCACCGCAGTTTGATGATCTCCTATCTCAAAGACATAATGTAAATTCTCGGTTGAAACTCTGCATTTGAAATTTTCGCAATAACTTTTAGATTTACACTTACAGACGCAACGAAAATCGTTATCTGATGCCTCATTCGCCGTCTTCTTTTTTAAAACTTCTTTTGCAGTTTCGCTGAACGAATACTGAACGAAGATATACTTCTCACGGCGTATGTTTTTGCCTTGCTTCTTGAAGAGTAGAGTAGAGCAATTTTATTCAGGATATCTCCCGGGGTTATTGACAACATGAGAGGATGTCAAGATTAGAAATCCTACACCGAAAAATCACTCGGTCGTGAAAGAGGAAACTCTTGGGCTTAGGTGATAGTTTCTCCTTTCGCGCACCCCTCACCCCTAGGACTTCGCGCGGTCATTTTTTTCTCGCGGTTTTCTTTCGCGTCACCACGACGGACTAAGCGAAAGAAGGACTACTTGCAGTCTACGACAGCGACGACGACGACGACGACGGAGTCGCGCAACATGGCGGCCATCCTCCGAATAATAGGTTGACAGAGACATGCAACCTTGGTTTCCTGTGTACTTCTTTGATATTGGAAATCCATGTTATGATCAACTGACACCTGTCAAAACAAGGTATCCGTTGACCTGTATTACGTGACCATATCGCGGGCTCAAGTTTACGGGTCATTGAGGTCACGTGTTTTTTGAAGTTGACCGCTGACCAAGTGCTGGTTTTCGATTGGATCGCGGGTTCATGTCGGCTTAACTTGTTGAAAACAGGGCAGGATTGTTCGGAAGCCGCTTAACGCTAACCCAGGATTAAAAGTTAACCGAATTATAACTTTTTCTTCCATACAAATGTTTTTTGCTGCTTTGTTTTGTGTATATCGTTATTGTTAACACTAAAAACAGAAGGCCAAACAATATACAGAAAACCTCACCGCAAAGTTGCATGAAATCAAAATTCTACCTTTTCCTGGGTTAGCTTAATCAGGCTCTGGAAAACCCGGCCCAAGAGCTAGCTTTTAGGCTGGCCTAAATCTATATATTACCTTGGTTTGTTATGTTAATAATTTTATTAAGCCGGAATAGGTCTCAGTCTGGGCTGAAATAACGGATAAATTTGAAAAGCCTCTATTTCCAAGGTCGAAGAAAATTATTCAGCAGTCAAGATCAAGAGACGATGGCGTAGTTGTAATACCTAGAAATGCTGTAGTTTTACCTTTTTTACTTTTCTTTCCGTGAATTTTTTTTTTTCAGGTACATGGCTGTGTGAGTTTTCTCATTCTTCGCATTACCGTATATATAATTTAAATCGGGAGCCCATATTTTCTCGAAGAAATATAGGGGGTCCAGACTGGGGTCCAGATGGGATTTTAGAAGGGGATCCAGAGGGGGTCCAGAATGGGGTCCAGATGGGGGTCCAGATGGGTCCAAAGGGGGTCCAGAAGGGGTCAAAAAGGGGGTCCAGATGGAGGGCTTCACGCTTTGTACCGACCCTATTTCTTTTACCCCATAAGGGGGAAATTTGACGTTAGAGATTCTTTTAGGAATTGGGCATTTGACACCATATTGGAGAGTTAGTGGGAATATGCCTTGAAGTCAAGATCTAGCTAGAAATCAACAAGAGACAACAGCGTTCTTTGTAATGTTGCGGATAAATTGTGGATATGTGTTTGAGGGTAAATAAGAAGTTTTGCTTCTCGCCCCAGGAGTCCGCGCGGCCATTTTTTTTCTCGCGGTTTTCTTTCGCGTCACGCACGACAGACTAAGCATAAGAGGGACACAATTTTACTCTAGAAATCATGAAAACCTGCCTTTCTTTCCACCTTTTCGTTGCATTGAACTCTGTCACGCTCTCTTGTTATCGTGTCACCAGCGCCCCATAAGAGCACAGGAAGTGAAGAAAATTACTCAATTGGGTAGGAAATTTGAATATGGCCTACATAACGAGTTTTGGAACATCAAGTTATTTCACTTTGAAATGGCGGAGCCCCTGATACAAATTTAAATGATTTGAAAGATCCTAAAGATGGCTTTTGGCGAGGAAACAATTCCGAAGATGTCGTAAGTAACTATAAAAGTAATTTCCTGAATTATCTCGAAATTCGAAGCGAGAAATGTCGGTAAACGAACGTTCGTGTCGCTTTGCACGCATTCGCGATTCAAAGACATGTTACCCAAATGCGACTGAAAACTCCTCGGATCACGTTTAGACTGTCGCTTATTTATTGAATCATGTGTATTGATTCAATTTACCAAGCGTACAGCTCAATAACTTTGGATAACGGCTTCGTTTTGTTGAGTTTCGTTGCGGACTCGAATTTGCATATGTTGCGGTTGCCATGGTGACTGAAAGACGGACTTTCTGTTTACGTTTCGAAATAAAATCATAGTTAATTCTCGATTTTCGCGATTCCAATTCGGTTTTCATGATGTGTTTCCTCCTATATCAAAGAAAAAAGTTCCTTTACTTGTGAAATTCAAACAGCAGAGTGGTTTTACAATATTTTTAGTTTTTCTCATTTTTTTCACCTTTTGTTGCTAAGTTCTCGTGACGAAAAGTAATTTACTTTGCATTGCTGGAAATACTTGGCAAGGTATTGAATAAAGAATACGATGTGTTAAATTTGACGGTTTTTGGTCAGCACAGAGTTGAGCTCTGTGTGATATAACTTTTCTGGCGTGAAGCGTTCTTGCTATAACAATGTCAATCACTCGCCATGTGACATGATGACAAACGGGTTAGGGTTATTGAATCCATTCAAGTGCACGTGACACGATGACGTCAAGTGAAATGGATCCATCAGAAGCCTACATGCGGGCGTGGTTTTTAGCTCTAATAGAGCTGATAAGACTATTCACATTAATCATTTGTTTCAGTTTACAAGTAGCCTGCGCAGAACTATAGGCTACACAAGTAATGCGTGAATCATATGCATACGGTTGTTTTCAAGCACTTTACTCTCTGTTCAAGGGAAAGAAATGTCTATAAACTTTGAAAAATATTGATTTTTTTTTTTTAATAATTTTAATTTACAAAACACAGTTCTAAAATACTTACTTACGTTACTTACAATACGGGTTACTTATGTTGCCAATACAATACTCAATACAGTTCCTTACAGAAAATACAATTACTTGCAATACGGGCTACTTACACTGCTAACAATATAATACTCTACTTACATTACTTGCTGTACATACAGTTACTTACAATGCATTATGCTGTATATTGACTTTGAGGAGGGAGGAGTACTTCTCACTAAAACATTTAATTAAGGCAAATTTTCAAGATTGTATTTAATGTGTAGCTTACTGATAAAATCTTGAATGGAGATGGCCAGGCTATTTAACTTGCTTGAATAAATATAATGGCGCATAAATAAGGTAGTGTAGTTGAAATTGCGTATTATTGTTATGTCGTGGGAGCTTGCAGTAATACCGAACAAGGTCTCCTCTGTGGTAGGAGAAATTTGACACGCATTCACTTGATTGAACCAGTTCAAGACTTTTTGGGTAAACAATTTGGTAAACATACATTCGATAAAAGAGTGCTCAATTGAATCTTTATCTCCGCAGTATAGACACTCATCGTCCGCCTTAATGCCAAATCTGAATAATTCTTTCTTAGTTACTATCGTTCTATGGATTAATTTAAATTGAAACTCTTTGAGTTTAGTTTCCTTACAAATGTTTTTTAGTGATTTAAAGATCTTAGTCCACACGTCCTTTTTTAAAGAGAGTTTTTCACTCCAACGTTTAGGGCCCGTTTGATCTTCGATGTGAATCTTGACGTTAAGCAAATTATAGAAGTCCTTTGACTTAGCTTTGTACAGATTAATTTGTGTCGATTCGTCGAGGGAAAAGATATTATTATTTCCGGTAAAAAATGATTTGTTGATGATGTCGGAGCACTTGGCTAGAGACCTTTAGCGTTCCGGAATAGCGCTAACAACTTGATAATACTGTAAAAAATTGGATTCACAGGAATATTTATCACGGAACTCGTGGAATGTTAAAAAATTGCCACTTTCATTCAATAGGTCATTAATCGACAGAATACCCTTTTTAAACCATTCACTTAGGAAGATGGGTTT
>NC_138147.1:12410000-12500000 GCF_964199315.1 Orbicella franksi
TTATCTTTTTTCCCACCAACACTAGGTAACAGGAAAGCAACTTTAGGGTCAAGGTCTTTCCCTTTAAATGGGCATTTTATCTCTACTGCTGTAGGGTCACAACACTGACATTTTCTAATACCATCTAGACTGGCTCCTATCCAGGAGTAGTGTCTACGTATGATGAGACCAGGCTCTTCAAACTCAAATGAACGGTGCTGTTTTTCATTGACTTTTGAATGGTACAATTTGGCACCATCTTCTTCTTTTATACCATGTTCTATGGCTGCAGGGTACACTTGGCTTTCTTGAAATTCTTCTTGTTCAATAAGATTTTTTACAGTGAGTGATACATCAGTAAGAGGATTTTTTTCTAATGTTTTTTGTCTAGAATAAAGTGATTTAATTTTTTTACCAGTAACTAAAAGATGTCTCATGTTATGCCAGGTTTTGTTCTTGTGTTGTCCCACAGTAGCTTTTTCAATACTCGCACTGTCATTGTCTGAAAATATCAATGTTTTCAGAAATTCTTCTGCACAATTTAACAAATTGTTTCCTGAAAGCTTATCAAGATTTGCCCGGACATACATCTTAGCTTGAGATAATACATATAGATGTGAAATGTTATTTTCAGACTGTGGTGCACTGTTTTCATCATCATCAAAGTCTTTTGAAGATGGTAAAAAATCAAGAATACCAGAACAGGGGTCAATTTTGTTGCGAAGTCCATTTTTTCTTCATGTGTTGGTTCCCTTCTTTGTTTCATAGGCCTAGGATCAAATTGATCAATCCAGGAATCATCATAGGGGGTGATTTTCCTTTTCTTTTTCCTCACATTGCTAAAGGAAATTTTCATTTCTGAAATAGGGACTGGTTTGTGTTTAGGTGTTGGTTTAGGGTTCCAGTACGCAGACATAGAGGTGACAGACGTTCTTTGATTTGAAAGAAAATCATCTCGTTCAAACAAAGTTGCTCCTGAATGTCTGCATCCTTGATCTGCTCCACCCTTACACCTGCAGAATGCAGAGTAAACAGACCCATTTGAATCGAGAATAAACCAAAGCCTGTAAAGCTTCTCACCTTCTTGTGTTTTTTTCCTTCTGTGTTGGAATGACCCCAGCTACAAACACAAACAAATTACTGCCATCAAGGTCTTGTACAGTTTTAACTCCAAGGCTCCGAATATGCCTATTCAAACAAAGATTATATTCTTCAAATGAACGCCAGGAAGACAGCATGCTTTTATCATAATCAGCTTTACTCATAATTAGATGATTAAAAATGCCCATCAGTCCAAATCGAGGCAGTTGTGAGAAGTCATTGGACAATGATGTCATTTGAAAAGGATCTGAGAGTTTTTGACCAGCTGGTAAAGTAAGGCGTCTTAGCAAACATTCTTCAATGGAATCATTTTCAATGTCGGGGTCGGCTGGAAGGTTCATACTAGCCACTGCTTTAGCCAGCTGAATAAGTTCAGGTTTGCGGTAAGTGGAGGCTTGGACAGAAGAAGAAGCTTGTGAAGTTTGTTTCACAGCTGAGGCATATGATTTACCAGTGTTACTTAAATCTATCGAAACAGAGGATGCTGTATTCTCGGGTAGAGGAGCACTACAACAGTTACCTCGAGGGAGCAGGAGACTGAAATGGTTTGCTTGAGCATAAAAATCATAATACATCAAAGTGATTGGACACCTGCATTGCTTCTTTGTTGTGATTGATGAACATGAATCAGTGATCATAATCGGTTTAAAAGTAAACCACTTTTTCTGTGACGTCGAGAAGGGGCAAATCGGTCGCTTAAGCAGCGATGCACAACTAAATATGTCGACAGTTGCTGCCCAAGTTCCCGTGATCTTGCTTTTCTTAACATGTTCCTTCATTGAATTCGAAGAGAACAGTAAGGGCTGAAAAACGTTCAGATTTTTCTCAATCAAGGTAGAACTTAACCTACGGATTTCTTCGTGTTTCCCATCGGTCATTTCATCCCTCCAAAGAGCAATAGCTCCGTAAAAACAGTTCCGTCTTCCCTGACAACGACTTCTCTCCTTTGAGGAGGTACATTTCCAGAAGTCATAATTTGTTTATAAAAGACGTAATTAATAAGAAAACAGGCTGTACACACGTAAAATGAAACTAAAAAGGCTTTACTGTGTTGTTTCATCTCAATTTATACCTAATTTTGTGATATTTTAGACCATTACACGATGTAAATTTCGCAATAAACCTTACGCAAACAAAGAAGTTTATCGGTATATTTTGTCACATATTTCACGGTTATTCAAACAAAAACTTACATTTTCCGTATGTCAACATTGCCCAAGTCCATTTGCGATACAATAGCGGCGAAAAAGTGTTAATCTGTCTCCAAAATCCTTTTTTTTGGACTTGGAAACAACTTTTCGCCATACATTTCCTTCTACCGACTTGCAATGTTTGCCCCCTGGCGATCCCTGAGTTGTTTGCGCATAACATGGGTATCCGATTACTGGCAACTCATTCATTATTCCCCTTCGTTGTGAAATGGAGAGTTCACCTTTCTCGTTCGCTCCGTCGAAACTTGCTATTAAATCATTTCCTAAAAGATCAAAAAAATAGTTATAAAATTCAACGGTAAATCCATCTTCCCCCGGTGCTTTATCATTCTGAAAGGTTTCTAGTATCTTTTTGCATTCTTCGTACGTAAGTGGACCCTCCAAGGTTCCTTGCACGTCCTCTGAAAACTTAGGCGATTCAGCATTTTCAGTGAATGTGTCATAAGCAGGTTCAGAAAAGGTTAAGTCCGAGGTATATAGGTTTCTATAACAATCTTCAATTTGCTCTAGAATCAGTGTCTCGTTGTGCGTAATAGAGTCATCTTGTAATCGAAGTTCACCGATAGTTTTTTTTTGTTGTAATTACTTTTTTCAAGATTGAAAAAAATACTTTGTTGGGCGTTCACCATTTTCTATCCAGCGGCATTTTGCTCTAAGCATTGCCTGTTTTTCTTTTTCTTCGTAAATTGACTTAAGTTCCCTTTTCAGTCCGTCATACTCCCGTGGCTCCACCGATGTAAGGAGAAGAAAAATTATCGCAGATAATAACATCAAGTTGGTCTATTCTACGTCTTAATTCCTGTTCTCGGTTGCTGATACATTTTGCTTTACTTTTGGAAAAGGAAATAGTCGCAGATCTGAGTTCCATTTTCATTAACTCTCAAAAGAGCCTCTTATCCGTCACATGGCTATAATAACTGCACGCGTGAGCGTATGTATCACGAGCCTTACTCACATACTGCATGTCATTCAATAGGGTGTTGCTAAATTTCCAGAGTCCTGGTCCCCGAGGAGGTTTGTTGGGCCAAGATAGCGAAATATAAATTGCGTTATGGTCAGATACGATAGCATGGTAAATTTCGAATTCTTTACATCCCGAGAGAGATTTTTGCAACTAAGAAAAAGTGAATCCTAGATTTAAGTTTAAGAGATTTTGATTCGTACGTGAATTTGCGTAACTTTGGATGTCGCATTCTTTGAATATCCACTAATTCAAACATTTCCATCGTTGTCTGAATGAGATTACGGTAACTGGACGGTTTCCACGGTGCACCTCCGATCTTATCTTTTTTTGATAAGGTACAATTCCAGTCTCCCCCGACAATTAGCGAGGTGAGCTCTGATTTATCGATTATGCAATTGTTGAGCTCTTGCATGAATTGGAGTTGATTGGCCTGGTCATTAGGTGCGTAAATATTGCACAGTGATAGTTTTTGTCCATTAAGAGTGACTGTAATAACCACTATTCTGCCCGAGTCATCGGCATAAGAATAATCAACTTTTGGCTGTATAAAGAGATTAATTAAAATACACACACCTTTACTATGCGTGGTGCCATGTGAGAAAAATAGCTCGCCACCCCATTCTTTTCTCCAAATATTCTCATCGGCTCGTGCTGAATATGTTTCTTGTAAAAAATAAATGTTTGCTCTTTGATCTTTTAGGTATGAAAATATACTCCTCCTCTTGATTTGATCTCTCATTCCCCAAACGTTCAATGATAAGACGTCAAATTTGGACAAACTACCCGTATTCATATTACTCGATAGAAAAGAAAAAAAAGGAATTAAATTACGAGAAAAAAAAAATACAAAAACTCACTAAAGTATAAACAATCCAGACAACGCACACAGACAAATACACACAACAACACAAAAGAGAACAACTAAACCTTTTTGCAAGTAGGGTAAAGAGATAAGTCTCAGTTCCAAACAGAGTCCGTCCCCTCTCCCAAAATACTTCTAAAAGCAGGCTACAGATTCTCGAGGTCCCCTAATTCGATGATTTTGATGGGTCTCCCGTCCGGCGAAGTCTTCACATAAATTGTTCCGTTCATCGATCATGCGCTCAATAGTTCGCCATCTCTACGTTTCTTGTTAGCTCTAGACATGATGCGGCGACGATAGAAAGTTAAGTTTTTGTTGATGAAGATCCTTGTTGACTGTACTTTCGTTGCGTAGGAGGAGTCGGGGAAGAGGTCGGCCAGTTTGACGTGTTTAAGCTTTGTCCTAGCTCTGTAGAGATTCGTCTTGGCTTTGTGACTAATAAATTTTGCAATTATTGCTTTGTTGCCCCGAGTATTTAATTTATGGGAAATTGTTAAAATGTATCGATGGGCGAAGACACAGGAGACAACACCGAACAACAACGTATTTTACCGCAAACCCAGTTTTATTGCAATGCTTTTATTACTATTACATTGCTTTCTAATCATCGCTCCTTTAACGGTTAGCTCAACTTAGTACTAAAGCGTCACTGGGCGTCCAGTCCTTAGATCGGACATATCAATACTGAGGGACCTGTATCAAGAAAAAGCTCCATGTTAAGATGTCATCAAGTCATGCCATATGGTACAAGTAGAATCTACCGTCAAAGCGTGGTGGAAAGGTTGCTTTGCAAAGATATCGCCTTGTACTTAAAACACCAATAAATCCTTGAATTGTATAGAAATTACATCTCTAAGCAGGTCATCTTTTCACAAATTCCGCTTTTACCAATTATTGACTTTCATTAGGCTACTGTAGTGAGCTGCAGAATTATTGAATTGTTTGTGTGCCTGACCTGTACCTTTTTTTACATATTAACTGGCTGTTTGGCATTTTTAGCTGGCAAAGGTTATTTCAGGTAGCCAGTTCCCCCTTTTCTAAATATAAACTGTTTTTTACTTGCCCAATAAAATGCAATTGCTTTTCATGGGATCTGTGGTAAAACAATAGCTTTTTTGTTGCCTGAACGGGGACTAACGTACACAGGGAAACAAAATTGAATAAATGTGATTGAACTAGACTGTGCCTAAGTACTTAAATCTTCAAGATGGAATTAAAAGTAACAACTTTATCATTTCCTGAAAATACATTATCAGTAAAACATCAATAGGCTATTCCTGTCAATTTTAGCATTGCAACTCTTTTTTATAGTTAATCACTTACTGTCGGTTATTGTCGTTGTCAGTCTCATCCCTTATAAGGGCAACGTGGGACGCAAGTACAAACAACTCGTTTACTTTTTCCATATTTAACTAGGAAGCATTTTCGGGTCAAATTCTTCCGACATTTTGGAGAAGGTTTAGGTTTAAGAACTGTAAAAGACAGAACAATAGTTGGTTTGTACGTAAGTAATATGTGAATGAAAGAAAGAATGAAAACCAGGGAGAAGGGAAGAGGAGAAGCGGGCGAAGGAAAGGGATGCACTTAACTCCCAGTGAAATGAATTCTTTCTCTTTGCTTAAAGGATCTTGGAGCAAGTTCACGATAAAGCTTTTTTCTCTAAGAGAAACATGTATTTGTAATCATAGTGAAAGAGCAAAACCAGAAAAGGTGAAATACGAGTAATTCACGAAAGAGCCCAGCATATTAGTAGATGTGAGAGTTTTGCAATAATCCGCACCTAGATTTAGCATAATATGAAATTGAAAAACAAAAAAACAAAAACAAAAACAAAAAACTTCGAATGCACGTAAAGTATGCATTTGCTTCATTATCGTGTACTTACCTTTCTTTGATGGATCTTCAAGTTCTTCAACTGAGAGGACAACAAAAATAAATGTTACTGTTAGTTGTTGCTTTTTGCGATTCCCACGGATTGATGTTTTTAAAACTCATCATGAAGTAAAGCAAATAACTTTTGGCAAAACGCTCGAGACAAGGCCCGCTGAAGAGAGCATGAATTTTTAAGAGGTTTTAGTTATTTTAAGACAATATTGGCGTACAATTATCGCATATTAAAAGCTAAATAAGTGAATTTAGATCGGGTAAACGTACTCAGTTTAACACAGTTAAATGTAAAAAGTAAATTGTTGAAGTTGATGTCGTTCCTTGCGGAAGAATAGGCCTAGAAAATGTCGCCAACACAAGAGCAGAAAAAGCGAAGCATTTGTGACTTCTCACGGAAAGATTTTTCCCTTTTTTTTCTTTTTCTTTCCTTTTTTTTTCTTCGTTTTGGTAAAATGGATACAATCGGGAAAGGAATTGATCTACCTAAAGAAAGAGTAACCAAGAGAGTAAATTGCAGGCGAAGTTAACGCACCCGGTGCCAAGTCCTACACTTGCTTATATTTCTTCCTTAGCGCGCGCGTTTGACGTTGCGACATGTATCTCATGCCATGGGCAGAAAGGATACGCAGTAACAATTATAAGTGACATGTAAATAAGAGTACCCGAAAAGCAATACATGATGTTGTATTCTCCCTGAATCATTTGTTACAATATGCAGGAATTAAATTTGACTTACTGGTTTCATTAAAGTTCTCCGCTTCATCTTCTAGAGTTTCAAGCATTTCGTCATTCAATTGATTGTCAAATTCAGTCTCGTCCCCATATTTCGTTTTATATCGAATACAACGACAAAGGCGTAAGTAGCGATAGCAGTATGTGACTGAAAAGCACTTTAGGACATAGCCTTTTGGGCAAGAAGGCCAAGGACCTGAAATAAAACAGAAGAACACCAATTATCAATTGATAGATCTCTATGTTCAGACTTTTAACATGGTTTGTACTCTTTTGTGCAGTGTACATGGAATTTACCGGGAAAAGGGGGAGGTGGTGAGAGCTGGGCTGGATACGGCTGTAAATCTCCTAATCACATGATATTGCCTGGGTATTGTATCCTATACTTGATGCCACTTACGTTCTAGTCAAATGACTAACACCAGCTCCTGCTAGCGTTAGAAAATGGCAAGAACTACTTGTGTTACAAATGGATTAGGACGATGCCGACAAAAATGAGTACTTGGTACCTTACATTTTCTACCTCCAATGGAACTATGTGGAAAGGAGTAGAAAAGCGCCCGCCTCAATATTTCAGACTCGATCTATTAGAGTTTTTGTACTAACCTTTGGCTGGGTCTTCCAGATCTGGATGTAGAAACATAACAAAAAATAAGTTACCTCTATTTAATTCTCTGTTTGTTTGTTTTTTTCTGTTTGAAAATCATATTTTTAACATTCTTGCGCCTTACGAGTAATATTTGAAATGCTACATATGTCAACCCAAAGGATGATAATAAAATTCAAGACATACTGAGCTGAAATAAGGAATGAAGACAGGTAGTCTTATAGGCGAATCTTTGGTGACGTCATTGTTTACATTTTTCCTCATTAACATACGACTTTGCGCATAGAAGGCATCATGCTAGACACGATTTTACTACAAAAACTTAAAGAGCTTGTGAAACTTAGTAAGTGGTGAAATTTTTGGCTCTTTGGGTGTTATACGAGGAGAAATTGGCTTTCAAAAACATCAAAATTTCTGTGTGGCAAAAGCGCTAATGAGCTCATACATTCTTTGTAAAATTCGAGCTTTTAAACCCTCGTCGCACAAAAAGTATTCAATACCACGCGCTCAAATTCCTTGGGACAGTTAATCGTGCTGTGCCCTTTCAATATTCAGCATTAATCTCTTTGTAGCTCCTTCAGAAACTGTATCCCTTATGGTAATGAGGCAAATATTGTAAACAAAGATTCTCCCATATTGTTCTCATCAGGCTTACTAAGACGTTGGTCGCTATCGCTCAAAGAATAGAGTGGGATTCACATTTTTTTTTTTTTCTCGTCATACATGTAGTTTTAATTTAGAGTGTCTTTGATTTCGTGCCTTTTTTTCTTCTTGAATTCTCTATGGGTATGTGCTTATTGCCTAAGGTTAAGGTTGTTAAGCTCTTAAGAGGCGCCCTCTGTAAATTTCAACTATGGCCATTTGGACCAGAAAAACTCAAATTCCTCAAACTTTCTCAGATGAATGGTCTAGATAATGATTCACAAAAATATAACTTTCAGTTGAATTCGATTTGTATTTTAGCGCTGGGGCCACCACCTTGGTTTTGCCCATCTGAGAGGGCTTTCAGCGGCCATTTTAGGGCACATTTTTAACAATTTGCCATACGAAGAAAACGATATAAATCCGGGTAAAACCCTGTATTCGAGACAAGCAAATGTTTCTTATTACATCGAGAGGCAGTTTTGACAACTTAAAGAGCACTTAAAGAGCAATGTCTCACCTGTAAAAACATGCAATAAAATTTTGGGGCAGTTAAAACTGTAAAATGTTAGAAGAAGAAGTTTAAGCTGTGCTTTTGTCAACAAAGACCGCCATCCTAGTTAGCATAATAGGCACCTTAAGATACCAGGACGGGACGAGCTAGGACGGCTGCCGGAAGTAAACTTACTCAACCGGGCACGCGCACGAGAACTCTCGACTCATCTCTCTGCCGTCCTCGTCTCGTCGAGGACGCCATTTCGCCCGACTAGCCGTCGTATCGAAAACGTGAGTATTTCGCTCTTGTTTTGCCCCAGCAAATGTTCCAATCGACCTTATTTTCGGTTATATGATAAGAATGTTTATAAGGTTCACATTTTTCGTGATTGTAGTGTAGAATACTACGCTGAGATACGAAAAAATGTGAATAAAAATATTCCGCGTCTGTTCGTTTGAGTTTCAGTCACTGTTAATTCAGTCGCTGTCACGAGTGTGCAAGATCAAAACGAAATACAAACTATATGCATTGAGAATACATCAGTGTAAGTACAGTCGATAAAATGTCGTAAGAATGAATGCCATGGAAGCATCTATCGAGCAAATAAAATACACATTTTCAAACTGATGTTTAGTTGTTGTTTTTTTTATACTACCCGGAGCTTGATGCAAAGTTAGTTTTATTTTAATAATGCTTGTTACAATTACAGATGGAAATTGAAATGTTGACCAAACGTCAAGATTCTTCGGCGACAGAATTCTCAGACGTTCTGGTGGTAAAAAGCCATCTGGAGCGGGCCGATCAGATTGTTCGTTTAATTTTTTCATACGGAAATTCTGGTTTCTCTATTAAAGTATTGACAAATGTTTGCTTCGCTTATAAAGAAAAAAGATATTCAGCATCGCCGTAAACTATCGTTTAAGCTTAATAGAATAAGATTTCTACTTTGTCTTTTATAGTCTAAAGGATGTCATTGTTTCTGTGAATAGCTTGTACGAAGTTCGAATTATTGACGTCGCCGTCCTTTGCGAAAATACACATCTTAAGCATTTTGTCTTTGGCGACACAACGGGACCCGCGAAAGTTTCCCGCGTCCACTAGCGTTCCCGTCCTGGCCTTTCCCGTCCTCGTATCTTAAGGGCCCTAATAACGTGAAAATAACGATGCACAAAGAAAATAACGATATATTCCACTTACCTCGCTACATGTCGACAACTGGATGTTCCACGATGCCTCATGTTATATTTCTAGTATGTTTCAGCCACATTTTCGGTGATTAGTGTACGAAATCACTCTCAGACATCGCCAGGGTTAAGCAGATTTCAACTCTCTGAAGCCTGCTTCATAAGATCTATCAATATTATTTGTCTTTCGTCTCATAAGCCGCCGTTTACAAGAAGTTTAACAATTTGCTGAGATCCTTACTGACCCAGAAGTCTGTTAGCAGCCTTTAAAATCCTCCTCTTAATCGAGGATTCTCATCAAGAACTCGTTTAAAAGCTCAGTTTTGTTTTGATCTGTTGTGCACCCGCCATTATTCCACAGATTGTGTTACATTTGACAAATGCACATTCCAACAGGTAGGGGTAGGGTGGGTAGGAAGTAAAAATGTAACCGACATTAAAGCCATTTTACGCATTTCTGTGGCTAAACTAGTAACTGGCTTTTCCAGAATGATTTGAACATGAGCTTCTGCTTGCAGGCATTTTCTAGGTTATTTTTGCAGGGTAAGTGGGGGGGGGGGGGGGGGTCGTGTATTAAAAAAAAAAGAAAAAAAAGAAGACGATATACAGTATCAGATCAAAAGATTATGATATTTGGATAAAAAATTAATAGGATGCAAGACATTTAGGGGAAAAATTAATGGATAGAGCATGTTTAGATCAGATAAAGCGGGACAGTTTTGTCTTTCGCTGCCGGAAGTGCGCAGGAAGTAATGGTAAGCGACGTTTTATTTTTTAGCCGTTTCACTTTTGCATCAGAAAAGAAAATGCTCAGAAAATTACTGAAGGGCAGTTAAGGACGGTGCCTTCTTTTTTGTGGGCAAACGGTCTTTGCATTACGTAAGGCATGGTTTAAACGCCAGGCGCGCGCTTGGGTTGAAACTAGTGACTTAATTAACCCTACCAAGCGTGCGAATTAAAAAAAAAAATCCTATTGTGGCCGAAACAAATTTCGCACTAAAATTACGAGCCTGTACTGAAACCGGGATTGCCAGAAAAGCAGCATATCGCTAAGCACTAACTGTAAATGGCTTCCAGCTGAAAAACTAGATTTTATCGTATCCGTAGAAAAAATCACACTGAAATTCAACTGTAGATGGCATAATGCGCGCGCAAAACAACTGCGAGAGACGTCAATGTTTAACTTGGGAAGTGACAAGAAAAAATGTAACGGACACCGACAAAGTTTTCGAAAGGATGAAACAACTCATTTCACTTTCGAAAAAGGGGTGATTACAGCTACATTTTATGGTATGAATTGGAAGTGGCAAGCCTATTCAACAATGTATTAGTTTTTGGTTATGTGGAAAAGTTATGTAGACTGTATTTTGGTTAAGCCAGAGGAGTGCTGTCAGGGACCCTCAAAGCGCTGCTGCGACGATTCTGTTATTAAATACATATCAAAAGTGGTTTTTATGTTACCACTTACCACGTAGTTTAAAGATGTTTTTTAATATGTTTAGTTTTCTGCATGTAAAGGTGAACTTAAGGAGAATCTGTGAAGAAATATCTTTACCTTTTTTCAGAAAAATGCCACTGTCAACAATAGCTAATTATCTCGGAAAAATTAATGACTATCCCCAGTTTCCTTTGTGGATTCTAATAACCCTGGCTAAGATCTACTTTTTCCACGATTTCTTAATCTGGCGGAAACACGTTTGTATTTTGTACGCACCATTCGTTATGAGCCTGAGGCACCCCACAGCCGCTAATGTCGTTCAGTTCTGTGATGGAGCACAGCTGCATGTCTGCACAAGACTAGTTTTCAACCCTATGCAGGGCGCTTTAAAATACCCGCATCTATCAAGCGAAGCACTAATGTTGACGCTTAGCCTTTTAAAGACATCATAGATGCGTTTAAGGCACACAAGTTGAATGAGTCATAAGCAATTGGATGAGTTAACAGACACTTGTCAAAAATATCCGCAGCTTGATTCTCAGCGGCTGTTGGGTCTTCTTGGAGGACCTTCTCCTGTCTGTTTCTGAGCTTTGAAGCCATTCTCGAGAGGAAGGATTAAACGTGGCAAGGAGTCAGGAACTCATCACAGATGAACCGCCTAATTCTGGCCTCATCTTTTGAGCGCCTCATCTTCTGTGCTACAGTAATTGCTTTGACTTTTATGGTCGTCTCCTGAGCCGAGAAAAACTTTTCCCCAGTGTAGTTTTTTTTGTTTTTCATTGAAACGAGTGGCCTTTTTCGTCACTTTCAGGGCTCAGCCTTTAGGTTTAGTGTCTTCAGCAGGGACTGGAAGAGTAGAATTTGCTAGGACAGGGTGAACACCACGATTGTCGCTATATCATATTTTGGCGTTGTCAAATAGGGTTTCCGTTTCAGGAACAAGTCAACGTGAACCGTACTGTGAATTGTTCTTCAGTAATTTTCTGAGCATTTCCTTATCTGAGGCAAAAGTGGAACCGCTTAGAAAAAGGAGTTTCAATAAAACGCTGCTTATCACTACTTCTTGCGCACTACTTGTCAGTCCGTTGCCTTTCGCAGCATTTGATGGCATTTCGGGCAGCGAAAGACACAAGTATAACGCTGAACAAAAAAAAAACAAAAAACAAAAACAAAAAACAAGTAAGAGGCTTTTAATTGGAGTTCTATCCGTATTCTATTTGTAATAAATGAAAATTCTCGTCAAAAAATAATGGCTGTCAATGAGATTAGGATAGTTGTTTACAAATACAGTGTGGAATGTTGTGCCTCGATCTCTTTGCAGACACAAATTAAAGGTTGTCATGTAAGAAATTAAATTTCTTGCATCCTATTAACTTTTTACCCAAATATCCAATATCCTGAAAACCCCTAATAGGGCTGATGAACTGATAAAGCTGATCAAGATACACAGATCATAATCTTTTGGCCTGATACTGTCTATCGTTTTCTTTTTTTCTTTTTTTTTTTAATACACGACCCCCCCCCCCCCCCCCACAACCCCCCCACCTACCCTGCAAAAATATCCTAGAAAATGCCTGCAAGCAGAAGCTCATGTTCAAATCATTCTGGGAAAGCCAGTTACTAGTTTAGCCACAGAAATGCGTAAAATGGCTTTAATGTCGGTTACATTTTTACTTCCTACCCACCCTACCCCTACCCGTTGGAATGTGCATTTGCCAAATGTAACGCAATCTGTGGAATAATGGCGGGTGCACAATAGATCAAAACAGAACTGAGCTTAAACGAGTTCTTGATGAGAATCCTCGATTAAGAGGAGGATTTTAAAGGCTGCTAACAGACTCCTGAGTCAGTTAGGATCTCAGCAAATTGTTAAACTTCTTGTAAACGGCGGCTTATGAGACGAAAGACATACAATTTTGATATATCTTATGAAGCGGGCTTCAGAGAGTTGAAATCTGCTTAACCGTGGCGATATCTGAGAGTGATTTCGTACACTAATCACCGAAAATGTGCATGGCTGAAACATACTGGAAATATAACATGAGGCATCGTGGAACATCCAGTTGTCGACATGTCGCGAGGTAAGTGGAATATATCATTATTTTCTCTGTGCATCGTTATTTTCAGGTTATTATGCTAATTAGGACGGCGGTCTTTGTTGACAAAAGCACAGCTTAAACTTCTTCTTCTAACATTTTACATTAACTGCCCCAAAATTTTATTGCATGTTTTTACAGGTGAGATATTGCTCTTTAAGTGGAGGGTAGTTTTGGGACCTCGAGTGATGTACTTTTGGCGATATTTTCCTTTAAACTTCGCCTTTTTTCATGGCGCTTCATGAGTAGTCCGAAAGGGAAGAAATTTAAAATTCTGTAAAAAAATCAGGCGATGATCAAATTGCCAAAACAGCCTCTCAATGTAACAAGAAACATTTGCTTGTCTCGAATAAAGGGTTTTTACCCGGATTTATAACGTTTTCTTTGTATGGCAAATTGTTAAAAATGTGCCCTAGAATGGCCGCTGAAAGCCCTCTCAGAGGGGCAAAACCAAGATGGTGGCCCCAGCGCTAAAATACGAGTCGAATTCAACTGAAAGTTATATTTTTGTGAATCACTTATCTATGCCATTCATCTGAGAAAGTTTGAGGAATTTGAGTTTTTCTGGTCCAAATGGCCATAGTTGAAATTTACAGAGGGCGCCTCTTAAGGTGTGATATCGCTAAAGATTTCATGGTGTTATTTATAATTTGTGAGAATGAAACGCGTGATAATAACCTACCATATTCTGGTCCGTCGTTGTTCATTTCCTCGAGTTCTTGAGCTACAAGGTTAATAAGAAAAATGGGGTAAGTTGAACTCCTTCGCTACAAATTTATTGGATGTGTGAATGTGAATAACCGATTCTTTTTCTAGCTTTCTTTAAAGTTCTATTAATGTTTCTTGAGCTTTTGATTGTGGATATTTACTTCAGAACAAAAATGTTCCAGTTTACGAAACCTCCTGTCATTCGGGATGTCGTCGTGTGGGATCTTAAGATAGGCGAGCCGCTTCATTGCAATCCTTTTTCTCTGACTTTCTCTGGTCAAAACTGTAAGCGAAGGCAATTTCGCAGCCTTCCACGTTTTCCGTTTACTGTGGTTTCAGGTTATCCGTCATCTTTGGTAAGATTATAGTTTATATGTTTGTCATTGGAAGCTCTCTACTAAATGGTGACACTTGCGGCCAAAATTTTCCAAACTAAATGTGTTGTTTTATCCGCGCTCAGCAAATTTGACATAGTTCAGCTAATGCCACACACACATACTTTGTGACAAAAATAGTGATGAAAGAATGATGATTATAAGACAACATAAAGTGCTTCTAACTCACCTTCATATTCGTTTAGAGCATCTGCGGAGAATGGCAAATATTAATGATAAGAAAACTCTAAATCAAAAGATACAAAAATAAGAAAAAGCAAAAAAGCAAAAACGAAAACAATTGTAATGCATGAATCTGCTTGTTTACCTTCCTGCTCCTCTCGTAGAGAAAATGCTGCACTGGCCCCAAGAAACAAGACTGTGATGAACAAAATCTTCAATTCCATTGCTGGTAAGTGTTAAATTCAGCTGAAAATGGCCATAAGAGCAGTCTTTGCTGCTCGTTTTATGAGTTTTGATAGAGGGTCTAATATCATGGGACCAAAAGCTAATACTTTAAAACCAACCGTGTTCACTAGCATCGTTACTAGGAGGAAAATAAGTTTTCAAGGATCTTTGTTCGTTAGTGCCAGAAATAGAGCTTTGTGCATTCCAATGTACCTGTATTGAACTTCGCTATCTTTGATAATCTACTTGACTTGATAAATGACGATTTAAGATTGAGCATGTATTACAATCAACAAAGATTAGGATTTTCTGAAGGAACTATTTTTTTCGAATTTATGTTCCAAACTTACGTACAAGAAAATTTTTTTATCCTGTCCATAGGCCGCATAATTCAAAATTAAAACATAATTCGAATGTCACTTAGGAAGTGCATGAGCAGTTTCAGTTCTTTTTTTTTTTTCTGCTTTTGGTTGAAGTATTTTTTTTTTCTCAACTAATTAGTACCTTACGTTTCTGCTCGTAAAAATCACACAATTTTAAGGAAAAAAAATAGCAGCCATATCATTAGCCTTTTCTTTTTTTTTTCTGTGGCAACAAGGATATCTTATGATGTGTTTTATTTTGGCAACTGACGAAGAAAAAAATTGCAAACGTCCTAAGGATGATTGTACACTACGGGTGCACTTTAACTTCAATGACTGTGACGAAAAATGCCACCTCTCATGTTAAGTACCCGGTGGCCAGGTCATTTGAATTTCACATTACTCAGACACAATAATCGCATAATGATAAAATAGTGTTTGTTATCGTGCACTCTCAAAATCGATGTGAGCGTTAAAGGTAGCCTGACCGAGTGGTTAGGTGAATTTGCGTGAAAACTGAAGCTTGGGTTCGGAATTATACTTCTCCGATGTGGCTGTAGACAGCCAAATATTCCGCCCTTACAACGTAAAAATTTTTAACCATGCTATTTTCACTTACAATATTCGTCTAGGGTTTAAAAGGTTTTTTTTTTTTTTTTTTTTCTGAACATTCAAATGCGTCATCTAAAACCCAAAGGACAATGACTGCTAAGAGTGTGAATGAGTGACAGGATTAACGATAATTATATAGTCTCTTTGTGACGAAACGTCTATAAGTTGGCAATATTTATTTATTTTTAGGATTTTAATTTAATCCAGAATGAAAAGTTACACGATATAACACATCATGGAAACAACCAGAAGCAATGGATTGCACCCAGCGTTCACACAAAATATATGTTTATCTTCAGAGAAGTCACTCATAGCAAGCAATTTTGTTTGATCGCAACTCTCGTGGTTATCTATAGTCTAGGATTATACGTAAATTTGATTAATAATAACTTCTTCTGTTGCCAACAATGCCACTATCCTCTTCGTATGCGTAAAACACTATAAATATAGTTTAATAACAGAAGAAGTCACGATAATTTAATTTCGAACTGTCGCAGCAAGCACTTTTAAAAAGAACGTCAATAAACGGATGGTGTAATCTAATTGGTGCGAATATAGCTTTGATATGATCAGTTGTTGTATCACAAGAAGCAGTATATTAAATCACGAATTTTTTCCTCTTGTATTAATCAACATGGGTACCGGTGGCTTCGTTTCTCTTTGACATAGTTTATCTAATTGGGGTAGTGAACATTTAAATGAACACTGTCCTGACTGATTATCGAAAATTCTTTTGTTTTAAATACCATATTGTATTGTCAAATGCCACCCAATATAGATGACATGTGCACTGGTTAAAAAGATGCCACACAGCAAATGAAATTCGAAAAAGTACTTTAGGTAAGAAATACGTTGGATCACAAGGATGCCTTGCATTAGATTTGGGTTCACCAAAAGTTCGTTCATTTTTTGACAGGATATCATGAAAGAAATCGAAATCGCCATTCTTGTAAAATTTTGAGTCCTTTTACTTAAGGGTCACTGCCTGTAAATATGGAGAATCCGACGACAGGTCTAAAAATTCGGATTTTCTTTTATTGCGTCAAAAAGACCCTTTTGGTGAAGTATTTTCAGAAGTATACTTTCAAAGTTCCAGCGACTTCACATTTTTGTGAAATCTAGGAAAGTTCGAAATACCGCTCAATCAACCACGATGACCGATGGAATTTATGCAAAATTGCACATTTTCAACAAACCAGTACAGAAAGAAGGGAACTTGCCTGGATTTCATATTCACACAGTTTGTAATTTACACTTTGATCATTCCTCTGAGCTAAAAGTCATCTTGAAGTAAATATGTTTTGTCTACTTCTTGGCCGTTTGAAAACTACAACTATCGCAATTTAATCTACATGTAAAATTTAAATTTTCTGTAAATTTTACATGTTTTACACATGTAAAATTTCAACTGATTTTAGAGGGTCATAACTCTTCTAGTATACGAATCTCTCAACAAATAAAAGGTTCTAAAGGAAGAGCTATGCTATAGGTATACCATATCTAAATGGCTAGTTTGGCCCGTGAAAATTAAGCGCGCTAGACGAAAAACTATAAAGGGTATTTTGACCAATTGCGCCTTTTTTGGCCGGGCGAGCAAGAACTTCGATTTCGCAGTCATCTTTACGAACATAATATTTGATGGGGTCACCCAGTAGTTAACAGTCCCCGTAGTCCACAATCTTAGTGGAGAAAAAAACAACACATCAATTATTGAAGTTGAATTATAAAATTATTAATGGTAGCCCACATGTAAGTATTCATCCACAAAGTGTTATTTTTACCATTAATGCCAGGGGAAGTTTTTCATTGTGAATGTTGCAATGTTGCAGTGGATCTCATTATATTCCTGTATGCTGTTCTTAATACTGTACAGCTGTCATACGTTTAGCCGTATCTTTTTACAGTCACTTTTGGGAAGTGTCTTAAGGCTATGTAGAATTCCAGTATTTTTTAAAAGGTAGACAGTATTAATAGCATATTTTATGAAAAAAAAAATGAACTATTGATGGATGTACGGCATGAAGGCAAATAGCAATGCACGATTATGTTACAAAATACATGTACAAATTCATGCCACCACTGAGTCAATTGTAAACATTGTAATATTTAGATTTAGCCAAGCCTAAAAGTGGAGCTCCTGGGCCAGGTTGCTCAAAGCCTGAGTAAGCTAACCTAGCATTTTGATATGAGTTTTGCAACTTTGAGGGTTTTTTTCTGTTTATAATGTCTGGCCTTCTGTTTTGAGTTTCAATAATCTCAAACTACATAAAACATAAGCAGTGAAAAACATTAGTATACCTTCTGAACAACCCGGCCCTGATCAAGAAGTTAACCTAGCTTGAGCCCACGATCCAATAGAAAACCAGTACTTTGTCAGCGGTCAACTTTTTAAAAAACAGGTGACCTTGATGAGCTCTTAACCTGAGCCCGTGATATGGTCACATAATACTGGTCAGCAGATACCTTGTTTTGACAGCTGTCAATTGACCATGACATGGATGTCCAATATCATACATGTGTGATTAAACTGTGGCCGCCATGTTCCGCGGCGTCAGCTTTGTTGGGTGCACCTGCCATGATCCACACTGCTAGACATGTTGACCATGAAAAAATAGTTCTATGGTTTTCTATTTGTATGCGTGCATGTGGTTCTGTTTCTATAGTTATGGGACTCCGCTCGGTGGCGGCCCCTGGGAGCTCTGCTATAAAGGTGGCTGTGTCATACACTGTTTCACATAAAATGGAAAGAAGCAATAAGTTCATGGTTTATGGTTACTGTATACCTTGAGAGGTGTTTTGCATCCAAGAGAAGTAATGCTCCCCTTTCACACTGTACTGTAGCTACCTAAACCCCTATATCAAATTAAAGCTTATAGAGCTGGTTATCAAATGAGACCAAGAATTTTGAAATAAAATGAATTATCCAGTTATCCAGGCCCCCTAAGGGGAGTGTCCAAATCACCTTTGGAAAGCTACAGGTCAATGCAATTTTTTTGCTAATTTAATATGTTACTCAGATTCTAGACCCAAAGTGCTTAAACATTACAATATGTCTGCATTTTGCCATATTCAATTTCAGTGAACATAAAAGCTACAGAACAATTTTGAAATAGGATTAAAAAAATATATGAAGTGATTGTACAAAAATCACTCTTGGGAAAAAAAAAATTCAAAATAAAATATCCCCTGACATGTTTTTGTTGTTTACATGTCAAATTAGCTACATCGCTTAGATGCAGGCACATGGTAACCCTAAAGACACAGCATTTATGACAGAGTGATTCTAAACTATATCCTTATTCTAGATCTAGACTACACAATTATATCATGGTCACTGAAGACTGCATAACCTTCCTGATCTAAAGGCAAGGACAAGATCAGATCTACTGACTTTTTCAAAAAGAGGAAGCTTGGGATTGCATAACCCCAGATATGCATGTTTGCCAAGATGACTTGACATCCCAATTTGTTTATATTTTGTTTTTGTTTTTTTTAACCAGCACATTCAATGCAGACTGAGGACAACAAAAGAAAAGCCACTAACTGGAATGCAAACAGGTTTAAGACCTAAATGGAAGATCAAGATGTCTATAATTATTTGGACCAGGACAATAAACATAAACTGAGAAGAACGTTGAAGCCACTAGATGGAATGCAAACAATTCATAGACACTGCAAAAGTGTTACTCTTTTCTTTTCAGTCCAGACTGAAGTGTCATCATGTTCAAGATCATATATTTCATGAAAAGGTTGCAAGGATCATATTTGAAATAATTTTCCTAATAGGCCTATTGCAATAGTGGATGACATCACCCCAGCAAAGACAGGAAGATCTTCCAGTGTCATTTGTTGATTGCAATTATACAAAGTAAGTAAGAGAGATACCAAGTAAGAGAGACATGCTAATTAAACTTTGACAATCCTACCTACAAGACAACTCAGAAGACTTGCATGAACTCTTCAGATCACATGAAATACATCAAATTAATGGTTCTTGATCCTTCTCAAACAGTACTCAACAATCAATGACACAAGATGCAACTATGGTACTGACAAACATGATGCCTGTGCTAACCTTTCATGAAAGCATACACATTGCTGATGAAAACTTTAAATAAGCATAAAAGCAAATGACTTATAATTAATTAAATTAGGAAAAAAGTAGACAGTTCTAGAGCTGGTATTCTTGGTTTGCACTGTCGCACAAAAATTAATTTGAATTGACCATTCAGTGGACAAATTCAAGACATTGTGATATTATAGGAGATAAATAAAGAAGACACCTTTCCAAGTTTTAGCTCTACAGGCTGTGCATCTTCCCAAGCTTCAGATATTTGTTGAAATATTTTGCGCAAATTTACAGAGCCCAGTATGAAACTGCCATGTTGGTGTACCTCCATTGTACACCAACATTGCAGCAGGCAAATGTTGTAAACATCTGGAAGTTACTTTGGATATCTAGGTGGCTGATTAACTGAACTGAACAAGCAAACATCTAAATATTAAGCACTTTTCCTAATACTTTAACTTCTAAAAAGGCTAAAAGCCACGAGATAAGTAAGTATTTTTTGACAAATGCTTCCGTAGCTTCATGTTACGCACCACCATAACTCTGAAATTCAAAATGTGCTTGTTTCCAGACAAAGTAAGTTATTAAGGTGAAAAGTTGTTAAAAGATATAAATTTACACCCCTCTTATGCCTGATGAGGATAAAAACTTTAACTGGTGACTCTTTAGTTTTGGATTTTAGAAAATGATCATGTCACATGCAAATGAAGATTATCCTTGAGGTCAGATTGGGTAAGATTTGAGTCCTAGACTGAATGGTTTTTTTAGCATGAACATCTCAATATTGATTTTATTTCAAACAAATTAGAACCTAGAAGTTCACTAAATAGCTTAATTATTTAAGTACCTGTATTACCTGTAAGGCTTATAAGTTAAGGGAAAACAGCAAGTTCAACTCCTTCTACATGTACATGAGGGAGTTGTTTGACTCAAGAAAATAGCTTTTAGCTTCTGAACTTATTAGCTTGCAAAGAAAGTCATGTCTGATAGCACAAAGCCTAGCAGTTCCTTGGGAAATTCTTTGAAGAAATTCAAACTACAGAAGTACTGTGAGAGATTAAATTTTTTGGGGCTAGCGAGAATGACTTTTAGACAAGTACATCATAGTTAAAGCTTACTGAGAGGATAGGCCAAAAAATTGTTTTTCATTTCTCCACACCCTGCTTATACTTAGTTATACTTTGCGAGATGGTGCAAACCGTTCCAGCAGAAGTGAAGAGCACTAATTGTATCTTCAAGTTAGATACAAAAATCTCCAACTTTACACAAGGGTACACTTATCTATTAACTTTTGATATTTTTGGGGAGATATGGTAGAGATTTAGGAACTGACTAAACAAAGGATATAATGATTAATTATAATGCTGTCTTTCTGCTTAAGGAGGCAATAAGAATGTCACCAAGCACAGGAGACAGTTTTGTTACATGATCAAAATTTCCATTACATTGAAAATGCATGCTCTTTTGTCAATGATCAAATCTACAGGTGGATATACACAACTTCTCCCACTTCATATGAATGTCCTAAATATAATGGGTGACACCTCAGAATGTCTGAAAAATTAACTACCCTGAAAATTGATGCTTGAAGTACAAACAGCCTTATGCATTTTAAGCTTGCTTGCCAATAGGAGAGGAGTGATGTGAGTAAACAATTGAAAATCTTTTATGTTGTACTTTCTGGTTGTGACTCCTGCAAGTCAAAACTACATAAGACAGAAATACCACTAACAGCTTACTTGTTAGGGGTTCAAGCAAAGTTTCCCAATTATGTATTCTTAAAATGCAGGAAACACTATTTTTTAAAGAAATACTATTACAGTCAAACTCACAAAACCGTGATCACCTAAAATATGCCTGGAATGTTTATTGCATAATAACCAATCACAAGTGAGATCTCAAACCACATAAACCACAGAACAAGGATGTATTGCATAGGTCTTGGAACTATAAATTCATGTATAGTTTTGGTTTTTGCTTTGTCCCAGGATAAACACTCTGTCTTTATATATTACTGAAAGTCCACATAATTGCTATCCTTTTGTATCAAGAACCACATCCAGTATTTTAATAGTTTGTGGGATTTTGAAAAACAAGAATCCCCTGACGCTTACAGTTACTCAAGTAAAGCGATGGTTAATTTGACACAGCTATAAATAGGGATGAATAAAAATTTAAAATTTTGGTGGTTTCGCTAACTTTGGTATCATCTTTGGTTAAACTAGCAACTCAGTTTGCTCTCCAATAACTGCAAAGGTACCATGCACTTCAATTGTACAATTTTATAACAGTGGTTGGCCTTTTTAGGGACAACACATTATAGTACATTGGCCAAAATACAAATAGTCCAAAAACGAAGAACAGTCTAGAAAGTAAATTTAACAAAGCCTGCAATGATCACAGAATGATTAAGCCTTATTATTGTTTTAGTCAAGCAACACATACTTAGTATAAGCTTTTGCTGACAAGGATAGTACAAATCTGGAACGATATTCCCACAACTCTGGTTACCGTTGTACTATCTAGTGAAACCACAACCTGCATGCCTCTTGTATGATTTGTTTGTCAAATAGAACCAATAAATTGTATCCATTTTAGCATTCTGCAAACAGAATATAAATGGACATAAATAAATAAACAAATTAATTATTCAAAATTATTCCATTTAATTACTGTAACTAACATAATAGCCACCTAATTTGTTATAAACTACAACTAGATTCTAACCTGGGACCTACAGAAATTTGATTACCTATGATATTTTGAACTTTAACACCCAACATTTAAGTACATTGTATATGGGAGTAGATTCTTTTTCCTTTATGTTCTAAAGATACTAATTTATGCACTGCATCATTTACTCTGTACTGATGATACTGCTTACAAAATTCCAACAGTTTAGCTGTTCTATATATTTAAATGATTCTGTGGTTATTTTATGAAAGGGCCTGTACGGTCGAATATTCCTTGATGGCCTATGTAATTTAGTAATGTACAAAGATGTTCCGATTTCACTTCCACTTTGCTGGCAATCAAATTGAAAATCCTCAGTGTAAAACGCAGACTGTGGACTGCAAACCGGGGTAAAATGCAGACTGAGAGTAAAATACAGACTGCAGACTACAGACTCCATAAGTACATATCGTTTTATAATAATAGTATCAGGCGCTGGTCTTAAACATGATTATTCAGGCTAATTGCAGTGAAAGACTGTGCTCCGGTCAGCTGAGTCGCGCTCCGGTTAGACTGAATATCACTCCAGTTGGCCTGGACATCATTTAGGTTAGCCTCTAGTTAGCCTGTTTTCGCTTAGGACTCAATGGTCAGTCTACATTTTAGTCTGTAGTTTGCAGTCCGCAGTCAGCGTTTTACACTGACCGAATCAAAAATCTAGTGTAAAATAAGCCTACTTACACTGTAACATTGTAATCAACCCTAAAGCCTACCACTATCAACAATGAAAAATATCAGATGGCTTACCTCTTAATCTTTTCAAGAAAGTACCTATTCTTGTGTCAACATTTCATGGCGTTCAACTTCGAATTTTTCTGTTGCGAATCTTGTTAGACCTTTCGTGAACACGTTGCTTATGATCTGACATGCTTATAACTGAGCGTTAATTTTTCCGATACCTAATAAAAAGGAAAAATCACTTGAAACCTAAAAACTCAGATCAAAATAGTTAAATCCGACGTGTTTTGCAGGGTTATATACTTGCCACGAGCGGCGAATTAATGTCTTGTTCCCAGTGTTCCTCGGCCCCTCTCGAAAGGGGAAAATCCGCTGAGTGCAGGCGCAGGGCATTCTCGTCCCCAGAGCCTCCGTTTCTTTTGGTCACTGGGGACGAGAATGGGCGCAGGGCTACGTGAACGGCGACCCAACATGGGACGATTTGTGCAACGAACGTTCGAAGAGATCTAGATAGAAAAAAGTCGTGGGGGAGGGGGAAGGGGTGGCCTCTTAAGTTCCCCTGAAATCTGCCCATGAATTAAGGCTCAATTTTCGTTTTCATTATCACATCACCTAGACTGCGAGCAGTCTCTCTCGTCCTCGAAAATCCATGGGGAAGAACGCAAAACAAGTAAGCGCGCGAGCGTGACTCATGACTGTGAGCGTGACGCGCGAGCAACGATGCCGCGAGCCGCTAGTAGCGCGGACATCGGAAGACGGCTGCTAGCGGCTCGCGGCATTGCCATTCATCGCTCGCACGTCACGCTCACAGTCACGCTCGCACGCTTACTTGTTTTGCGTTCTTTCCCACGGTTTTCGATATAGCATGCGTGGGGCCGCACACACGAGGAATGGGTTCAATACAGAAAAACCCTTTCTCTGTTCTTCTCACACGTTGATTTATTTGGTGCATACAATTCAGCCCAATAGCCCTTTAAGTTTAATGCTTAGCTTTTTTTATTTGCATTACAATGTAATCCAACGCGGATGCCATGCAAGTTGGATTATAAACAATTTATTGGTTGAGGTTTTTGTGATATCCGGAATAATCAAGGTGGAGGTAAGTGAAGCTGATAACACTAACCGAGCCCTTGATTATTTCGGATATCACAAAAACCGAATCTAATCATTGTTTTCTTATACACTGATTTAAAGAAAATAACGCATTATCGCACCGAACACAGTTTATTTTCGACAAGCCATGTTCTTAGTTCGCTGTCCGTGAACTTGACGTTACTCTTGAAAATCATGCATGGCGCGCGCAACCTACAGATTATTCACTGATCTGCTAGCAGATTAGTGAATAATCTGTAGGTTGCGCTGTTTCCCAGAATTAACTGTAGTTTTTTTTTTTAGCTCTCTCTTATTTAGATTGAAACCCATTTCACGAAGGGGGAGTACCGTCAGCCAAACAGATGACCCTTTTTCCGCAGCAAGGTCAAGTGCCCGTTGGACTTTCTGTGGGGCTACCCCTCTGATATGTTCTGCCCTGTGTTGGAGCACCGTTGCTCTCTCACTCCTCATTGCCTGTTGTAATGGCTTGACCAAAGAATCGTCCGGCATCTGATGGGATTGAGCCACGATCTGTTGGACCAGCGGGATGGTAACTGACGGAGGAGGATTGCTCAAGATTTGCATCAAGACAAGGGTTTGTCATGCCAAGCCCCCAAAGGCTCCAATAATTCTTGAATATCAGGCAAAGTTCTCAAAGAATAGGTCCATCGGTGCTTGAGGCCAAAGGTGTAAGCAGCATAACACGCTTGAGGCTGAGAAAGAGCAAACTCTGCCAGCTTGGTAATCTCGCTGACCCAGTTGGTCACCTTCTCGCTAATGTATTCCTCTAGATATTCCCGTGAACCTATCACCGCACCCAGATGTTTTTGTCCCTCTACCGTCACATTGACAGCCGTGTCCTTGAACACTTCTTTCACGCTTGCCTCTTTATCTGGCTTTGAGATAATAATAATAATAATAATAATAATAATAATAATAATAATAATAATAATCTGTTTAATAAAGTTTATTCGGAATGTAGTTAAAAAAAACCAAAACACAAAAACAAAACAAAAAATAAATAAATAAAGACAAAAACCAAAAAAGAAGAAAGAGAAGATAATAATTCCCAAAAGGGAAATAGCGAACTGGACGAGAGTACCCATGCGAGGCGCTTCCCAGAATTACAAGTGATCATGCATGGGTCAAAATCGGTGTTGCAGATGTTCTTGTTTTAATATTTTGGTTCTGAACACAATATTCACCCCTATAAGGGAATCGAACTCCGCATGGCTCTTATGTAAGCGCGCGCGTCATGTGACGCTCATGTATCACGTGCGAAAAAGCAACAATAAATTAAAACTCTTTAACGGTTTTTTTTATCGATCTTTTTGTCATATTTTATTGGTCCTAGGCTTAAACACATGTTTGAAGATATTTGAATTCGTCACTACGTCCTACCAAAGTGTTTTAACGCGTTTCAATTAAGTGCGGAAGTTGTTTCCGTGTCTTTGGTTCACTTGCATCATTTTTGCCCGCGCAAGCAATGCTTACTTTCGGCAGGCAGTCATAACAAGCGCTACTGAGTCTTGGAGAACCTTTTGTAAGCCACCTTAAGCTGGCTCAAAACATACAGTGTCCAGCACTTTTCAAGAGGCAGATTTTGACGGGTCGTTATAACTACTCTTTATCCGTTGATGCAACACTTCTGGTATCAAAGAACTTTTCAATCATTGGTGAACATGTTGGTATTATTTTAAGGTATCAAAAATTGTGCTGTTACTCTTAAATTGCATTCTTGTTATCGATAAACCACGTATTCTTGACCTAAGTTCTGAGAGGAAGATTACCGATACCCGGATAATATGGAAACTGTTGCGTGTCTCTATGGTGTCGGCATCTGGTCTGCACTACATTTAGAACGCTAAACTCACTTAAGTGGCAGTCCCGCTAAAAGCGGTCCGCTCGACCTCGGGACCAAAAATAATTTTCCTTCATTTTTTGTCAGTGAAAAGGGTTTGACACATATATATAAAAAAGCAATCTGTTCTTTTCCAATTCTTTATTTTTGCTTTGCTACGAGCAAAAATTGAATTTTGGCCGAACTGAGGTCGCCGACCGTGATCAGAAAGGTAAAATTCAACGATTTTGTGAAGCGTGCTACGTCGCCTAAAATGAAGCTCACGAAATTTCGTTTTCATACGAATTTTAAGGTACATTCAGTACTTTGACTGACGAAATATTGAAACTTTTCGAAAAATTCTAAGCTTACCAGCGAGGCTGGAAGACACCCTACTCCGAGACCCTTGATCACTTACTAAAATTTAGCCAAATTTGACGGGGAAAATCTCAAAAGTTGGGTCTAAATGAAGCCTAAAAAGCACATCACAGTAAATTTCATACCTTAATAAACCGTTCTATAAGTTCAAACCGGTGGGTATCTCCTTGTATTGCACGCGGGAACAGATTCAAATCTGCCACAGTCAGTGTGTTTACATAGCCATCGCTCGTGTCAAAGTTCATTTGTATAACCCTAGCACCCGGTGAAACTACGTCTTCTTCCGTTCAGGTTCGCTTGTTGACCTTCTGAGTAGTGGCAAATAGCTTCCTTTAATACTTGTGTACACTCTAGATCCAGTTTTGAGGTGAAGGTTGCGTTAAAGTTGATCCATTCTCAAGACTTGCGAGACTCAAAAAGTAAATAATGGCGCCGGTCTGCACAAATTAACCGTAGCCGTCGTCCTGACCCTTCAATAAATTCTGCCGCAGAGGTAGCACTAGGAGAAGAAAAAAATCGTAAGTTTTCATTTACAGTTTAATGGCAACTGAATCCTGTACTACTGCCAATACTGACAGCTTGACGGCTATACGGCCGAATTTGAAAAACAACAACAACGAACACTTGCCGGTTGTATCGCTGCGAAATGAACCTGAATGAACACGACATGCTCGAATGGAACTATGTTTTGCGATGAATGATGGGCTTTACTTCTGTTTTATGCTTGATGCTTGTCTTTTAGTATCCTGCACAGCGCATGAAATAAACTTCGGGATCCGTTTATCGGGCCGTTTATACAACGAAAGCCGGCTGCACCGGCTTCGTCAAAATGTCACACAAGTTGTAACGTGCAAATTACCCGGGAGGGGGATACTCCCTTATATGGGCTATATAGGTATCTGCATGTGAGGCTCCAAAGGGTAGGGTTTTTCAGCCGTTTGGGTCACAAATAGGGTAGCGATTTTGGCCATTTTGGTTATCAATTGGGTATAGTTTTAGCACTCTAGTTTTGAATTGGGTATATTTCTTAGCAGAAGCTACTTTTTCATCATTATCAATAAGACCTTCAACAAAGGCCCTTCATAACGTATGTTTAGGGCAACTGTGTCAGCCGCAACGGTCATTAAATAGGCTATCGAATTTTTAGTCAGGTTATATATCAGGTAGCAAAAAACGCAGATTTTGGTCATACAGAGGGTAAGGGTTTTGGGAAGGGGACCGCACACCCCCACTCAACTTTTCTGGAAGTACCGCCCTCCCCCCGCCCCCCCCCCCCTTTGGCCAATTACCAGGGGCCGAGGGCAAATCCCCTACCCCGCGCGCGCCGATCATTAGATTTGGCAAGATTTTCTCATTTCAATATTGATAATGAAAAGGCCACCCATTAATTATTTGGACTAGTGCAATCTTTTCAGTATGACCGAACGACGACAATCATTGCACCTTTTCAATTTTTATCTACCTTTCCTCGGAAAATATAAGGAGTTGCTAATATATGAGGGCGGGAGAAGCAGACATGGACCTAAAATTCACTTTTCCTTTCCCATTATCAGCCGTTCGTTTTTCATAGAAAACACAATAGAAGAAAATCAAAGGATGGGACCAAGAAACCTTTCAAAAAAAAAAAACGTCCATATCGAAGCGCGTGCAGATGTTGAGAGGCCGATTTCTCACTTTGTGTTTATAGGACTACTACCCTTCCCATTTTTTCTGACGACATCAGATTTATTGGCCATAAAATAGTTTGTCTTTGATTTCTCCGCCTCGCGAAACGTATATTTAAGTAATGGGACATGCACTCTTACTGGTATGGGACTCAAGCGTTGGTGCCCGGGAAGTACTCCCTTATATGGGCCATGTAGGTATGGGCGGTCCCACAGGGTCTGGCTTTTCAGCCGTTTTGGTCATAAATGGGGTATAATTATCCACTTCTTTCAACAGCAGCAGGGACGTCGGAGCCGGAGGAGCTGGCAGGGGGCTTTACCCACCCCAATTTCAAGGAAAAAATACTTGAAAGAATAATTTTACAAATATTTCCAGACCCTCTACAAGTAAGCGCCTATGGCGCTCGCTTGTAAGCCCCCCCCCCCCCCCCTAACCCTCACCAATTCAAAATACGGTCCTCCATCCCTGAGCAGGGGCCCTTGATTTTAAACGATAAGCTCCGACCATGGGATTCAATATCACGATGCTCAAGGCCATGTGAGATCATTTTGAAATTCCCCTCAAAGCCAGAGAGCGGAAGTCTTCTTTAATGAACTTGTAAGCTAAAGAGGACATGGTGAAAGAATGTTATAAATAGATTCAGTAGCTCGTCAATCTCAGTACAGCGTCGACAAGTCACAGTGTAACTGTCACACAAGCCTTTTCTGTTGTAAAAAAACTGTACGGCCAGTGGTGTGGGCTGAACTACGGGCTGCTAGGTCCTATTCAGTGATAGTTATGAATATAAGTCTGTATTAACAATACTTTTGATTCAGGTATGTTAATGGTCGCGATACATGATATCTGTAGAAATGTTATCAAAGATGTATTTTTTCTCGGCTATTCTGATTTCTACAGACACCATGAGGATGTAACACTTGATGTATGCCGGACGCGATATAACACCTTTAATAAAAGCCTATCGCATTTTAGGACAATTACGTTCAAAGTCTACACCCTCGCTTGAGTCCCATACCAGTAAGAGTGCATGTCCTATTACTTAACCATATGTATCGCGAGGCGGAGAAATCAAAGACAAACTATTTTTATGGCCAATAATTCCGATGTCGTCAGAAAAAATGGGAAGGGTAGTAGTCCTATAAACACACAGTGAGAAATCGGCCTCTCAACATCTGCACGCGCTTCGATATGGACGTTTTTTTGGAAGGTTTCTTGGTCCCATCTTTTGATTTTCTTCCATTGTGTTTTCTATGAAAAACGAGCAGCTGATAACGGGAAAGGAAAAGTGAATTTTAGGTCCATGTCTGCTTCTCCCGCCCTCATGTATTAGCAACTCCTTATATTTTCCGAGGAAAGGTAGATAAAAATTGAAAAGGTGCAATGATTGTCGTCGTTCGGTCATACTGAAAAGATTGCACTAGTCCAAATAATTAATGGGTGGCCTTTTCATTATCAATATTGAAATGAGAAAATCTTGCCAAATCTAATGATCGGCGCGCGCGGGGTAGGGGATTTGCCCTCGGCCCCTGGTAATTGGCCAAAGGGGGGGGGGGGGCGGGGGGAGGGCGGTACTTCCAGAAAAGTTGAGTGGGGGTGTGCGGTCCCCTTCCCAAAACCCTTACCCTCTTTATGACCAAAATCTGCGTTTTTTGCTACCTGATATATAACCTGACTAAAAATTCGATAGCCTATTTAATGACCGTTGCGGCTGACACAGTTGCCCTAAACATACGTTATGAAGGGCTTTTGTTGAAGGTCTTATTGATAATGATGAAAAAGTAGCTCCTGCTAAGAAACATACCCAATTCAAAACTAGAGTGCTAAAACCATACCCAATTGATAACCAAAATGGCCAAAATCGCTACCCTATTTGTGACCCAAACAGCTGAAAAACCCTACCCTTTGGGGCCTCACATACAGATACCTATATAGCCCATATCAGGAAGTATCCCCCTCCCGGGTAATTTGTCACGTTACAACTTGTGTGACATTTTGACGAGGCCGGTGCATTTTTCGTTGTATAAACGGCCCGATAAACGGATCCCGAAGTTTATTTCATGCGCTGTGCAGGATACTAAAAGACAAGCATCAAGCATAAAACAGAAGTAAGGCCCATCATTCATCGCAAAACACAGTTCCATTCAAGCGTGTCGTGTTCATTCAGGTTCATTTCGCAGCGATGCAACCGGCAAGTGTTCGTTGTTGTTGTTGTTTTTCAAATTCGGCCATATAGCCGTCAAGCTCTCTGTATTGGCAGTAATACAGGATTCAGTTGCCATTAAACGGTAAATGAAAACTTACGATTTTCTTCTTCTCCTAGTGCTACCTCTGCGGCAGAATTTATTGAAGGGTCAGGACGACGGCTACGGTTAATTTGTGCAGACCGGCGCCATTACTTACTTTTGGAGTCTCGCAAGTCTTGAGAATTGATCAACTTTAACGCAACCTTCACCTCAAAACTGGATCTAGAGTGTACACAAGTATTAAAGGAAGCTATTTGCCACTACTCAGAAGGTCAACAAACGAACCTGAACGGAAGATGTATTTTCACCGGGGTGCTAGGGTTATACAAATGAGCTTTGACACGAGCGATGGCTACGTAAACACACTGACTGGGGCAGATTTTAATCTGTTCTCACGTGCAATACAAGGAGATACCCACCGGTTTGAACTTATAGAACGGTTTATTAAGGTATGAAATTTACTGTGATGTGCTTTTTAGGCTTCATTTAGACCCAACTTTTGAGATTTTCCCCGTCAAATTTGGCTAAATTTTAGTAAGTGATCAAGGGTCTCGGAGTAGGGTGTCTTCCAGCCTCGCTGGTAAGCTTAGAATTTTTCGAAAAGTTTCGATATTTCGTCAGTCAAAGTACTGAATGTACCTTAAAATTCGTATGAAAACGAAATTTCGTGAGCTTCATTTTAGGCGACGTAGCACGCTTCACAAAATCGTTGAATTTTACCTTTCTGATCACGGTCGGCGACCTCAGTTCGGCCAAAATTCAATTTGGCTCGTAGCAAAGCAAAAATAAAGAATTGGAAAATAATAAATTGCCTTTTTATATATGTGTGTCAAACCCTTTTCACTGACAAAAAATGAAGGAAAATTATTTTTGGTCCTGAAGTCGAGTGGACCGCTTTTAGCGGGACTGCTACTTAAATTTCTTGGATATCTATGTCGTCCGAGGATTGTAGTTGGTGCTCACTGGCTCATCTCTACCTCTTCCTACATGAAACATTAAAAGTACATCAATTGATCAATCTATTGATATATTAAGTTAGCGAGTAAAGGAATTAGAGAAAGTCGGTAAACAGTCCGACGTACAGTAATCCAGTCAGTCGGTCGGTCGCTTAGTAGGTCGTGCGTCCGTCATTTCGTCCTTCCGCCCTTCCGGTTGGTCAGCGTTTCTTCAAAGCCCTGCCCAGCTACCTGGTGCTAGCTAGGTGCTATGTTTTTCTACAAAAAATTGACACAGCTTTGCATGGCTGCGACTAGATGGATGATTGTTTGTACACATGTATTAAGTCTTGGCCAAACCGTGTCAGTTGTGATTATGGCACACTTACCTCGGTAATGACGCCTTTAGCACTTACACTGAAACCTCCTGTATTTGTTTCTGTTCGGGACAATTCACAGAATATTTTCAACACGTAGTCGTAAAAACTCAAAGCTTTAATCGCCATGCTCGACGTACAGACATCTCCACGGCTTGTCAACTTGATCTACGCCTACGGCAAAAAAATGTTCTGTACGGTTTCGACGGGAAAAGTACAAAACTGTAGCAAAAAACAACACTGTAAAAGTAATCCGCCCGACACGAACCTCTTTCAAAGACAAACCATGTGCGACTGAGTCACGTGATTCGACACAGTCAGACCAACTGTGCACAGTTCGACCCTGAACCAGTGTCAGCTTATAACAGACCTAGATCAATTTCAGTTTATCAGGTTCGGCCGCTAGTCGGCCTCAACAGTTTTTTATGCATCTGAAGGCCCAGCCAAACAGGCATCTGTATCTACTAACTAAGATGAACGTGTTTTAATCACATAAGGCGAGAATATCAAATAAGAAGTTTCATGGTAGTTAGCCTTTTACATGTAATTTCCAAGTTGTTTTATCCTCTGAGCCTGAGTGCACAGTCTTGGAGTGTTATTTGCTTGTTCATTGCTTTCAGATCTGACTTCATATGCAAGATCATACAGCAGCATTCATTGTAACTATAACTCTTTTTAGGTGTCCCCAATTAGCAGCAATGCTAAATTTCATTGACACGTAAATAAAGTTATTATTATTATCATAATCAAAACTATAACAAAATTCTCGAACGTGATTGGCTATCAGCAGCCCGATTTGAGTATTAATTGGACAGTGTATGCACCATGCTTGTAATTGGATAGTACGCGTCATTTTGCGCGCGCTGTTGTGGTGCACTTTGAGTAAACTGCTGTGTTTTTTAGCATTCCTAACGACGTTTATCGTTTAGCGTTTAATCGATGGTCTGTTCGTTTCTGAAATTTTGTCATAGTTTTGATTAATTGGTAACAGGACCGTGTCGTCCAATTCAGTCTGTAATCATAGCCGTGATTAACAAATCTGAAGGGTGTACCACTCTCACCGGAAACAACAACAGCAACACATAAGGCTATTAATTGCTCTCAACAGCTACAAGAACACAACAGCTGGACAAAAAGAGCAGCGACAACAATAATGAAACCAAGATGAAATACAAAGGCTATGACTGCATACCTCCCCATGGTACAGGATCTCCGAGACCTAAACCGAACGGGAAAAAACACACACACGCATCAATAAATTGACATTTAGTTTACTACAGATTGGTGTAAGAGTAAAACGCTGCGGTGTTGTGTTTCTTTGTGGTATGTTTAAGTTATAATGGCAAACCATAAACAAATACCACATAAACTATAACCGACGGCAAACAGTAAGGTTCTTGGCAAAGCGCTTCCTGTAACGGAGTTAGCTATCTAACGCAATTTAACCGAACCATTATTCAAGCCGAATGATCCACATTAGTTCTAGAATGTGTCTTATTTGTCAATGCCTTGAGACAAGAAAGGGTGAACGGTGAGACATGTATATAGTCCTTTTTCCCAGGGTTATACCTCTCAAGGTTTACACGAATTTTCATCCTCCAAGAAAACATTCAGGCAACGCTAGGAAGAAGCAGATTTCCTGCTTCAAATACGAATCTGCTATGAAGAACAGTCAAATATACATGTACCATTCTACACAGCGGAAAAATGAACACGCATGCCTCGTGTCTTATTACGCAGAAAGGAATGGGCGCAATGATATTTCACATCACTCTCAACGGCAACAAGAGCAAACCAGCTGGCCAACAAAAGCAGCGCCATATCTACAGCAAAACAGCAACAAAATGGTTCGTTTCCCAGGCTGAGGTAGTGAGAAGACAGTGGCTGTTTTCTGGTCGAAGACAGTCTCGATCTCCAGGAGGTTTCTTTCGTATATCTTTAATTAAAGCAAAAAGTGGTTTTTAATTTGTTACAGTGCCAAATTTCTTGCAAAAACTCGTCCATCCGTGTCGAATTTGTCAGTGATCGTCCAAAGCTTTTCAGAAGTCATTTCCAAAGCGTCTTCGTCTAATTAACAATGCCTTCAGTTCTGATTAGTAAAACTCGTTTCCGTCCATTGATGGCTTGAAATTTGGTGAAAAAGTTGCTTCAATCCTTTTAGCGTTGAGCATGCGCAGTCATTTTGCCGATGTGTCCATTCGCTCTATCATCATAAGTTTTTGCTAAGGAATTACCCGCTGTGGTCTTATGAAAGCTGTTACAGATTGAAATCCTTAGCAGCCGATCAACCATTGGCTTACCTTTGTCGATCACTTCATCGCTACGCCTCTTTGGATCTTGAGACAAAAAACAAACGAATCAGTTTATTTTCACTACCTAACTCACCTTGCGTATATATCACCGTGTCTTCGTGGATAGAGTGTTCATCAAAATTATGAACAATACAACCTTTCTAGATAGTGCTATATTTGACCAATTGTAATCTACGCAGATTTTTTGCGAGTAAACTTGGGGTGCTGGCTATGGGAGCCGGGCTAACCAAGGGAGCACTGTTGGAAAACGTGCAAACCTTCTCTCTCTGAAGCAATGATAACACCACATCCACATGATCAGTAGTGAAATTGCTTCCCCCAGATATTTAAACTATTGTTCAGGTTATCTATTCAGAGCCTCTCACGGCTGGAACTAGCCGATATTTCCGACTCTTCTAACGCTTTAACCTAAACTAAATAAAGATCACAAAAGGCAGCTAAGAAAGAATCCAGACAGCTTAAACCCGGGTTTAGAGGCTGAAGAGCGATATAACTTGCATCGAGGCGGGTATGAACACCATGTCAAAGATATTAGGTGATCAGAATACTGAGTACGCTCCATGAATTCCATTGTTCTGTTCGTTGTACTTTTGGTAGAGAAAAACCTTCAACGCTAATTTCTGCATCTTTAGGAGACAAAATATATTTTACTTTTACTACGTATACGCTATATATAACACGTATAAATCACAGATTAAGCAACAGAACTTAGAGAAAGGAAATATGACTTTTCCTGATCACATCAACGCGCAAAACAGGTCATTTCGCCGAGCCCTCCCTTTGTCTTAGAGCCAGCTGTCTTCAACGGAAATCTGCGCTACAGCAACGGAGTAATCTACATCTACAAAAACGGTTATGCCATATCTGCTAAACAAAGTTGTATAAGAAATAATCTGAAAGAAATGTATGTCCAAACCTAAAAAGTCCACTCTTAAGTTGTGGCGGCTCTCACCTTCAAGCGACCACAAACAAAAGAGCGATAAAACAAAGCGTCAACCACGTGATACCATGATCAAAAGATGTTGTGAGTTATGATGTTAGAATTTAGCTCTTTCATATGTTATCAGGCCTTTAAAATATGTTACAAACATGGCCAATACGGCATTGGTACAAGTAATATCGTTTGAAGAGTTGAAAAAAATACTTGAAATAATATTACGGAAGATGCTTCGAGACATAATCGTTTGGGTAAGGCTTGTTTCTGACTTGAGTTTTGTGAAGGCAACTTACTCAGCTGTTTTGTTGAATGGGCATTGAAAGACGAAAAATAAATATATAAATAAGTAAAGCCAGGGAGATTTCTACCTTGTTTTGATCGTGATCGATGTATGCGTGATATAAATCGGAATTTTACGTTAATTAAAGTAACGATATTCAGTACGTATCTGCTCCGAATATAAAGCAGTCGCTTGCTATCTTATCGTGACGGGGCAGTTTGTGTGCCTCTATGATACCCAGAGCTATTTCGACTGGAGTCTTGCACTCCTGGTAGGTTCATCCGAGCCCGGAGCAGGTTAGGGGTTAGAAATGCAGAGACTAGACAAAGAGTGCTTCGCTGGTCCACTAGTTTTAAGGTTGGGCGCAGGACTAAGAGCTTGTCTTGTAAAAAGCTTGCTGTTACACAAGCCGGACGCTTTGGCAACGAACCATCACAACCTGGAGATGTTACTACTGCCAGTTCATTGGAATGTGACAGTGTACGGTCCAATCACGGCGTCTACTGGCGATACGAGAGGAGTTGATCATGATGATGATGATGATGAAAATTCAGTATAAACATTTCCCCCGAGAATATTGCCTTTTGCACGATCTAAGTGGGGGTCTTATAGTTCCAAAAATAAACGCTAAGCTAGTGGCTTCAAGTCCCAACGAAGGCAAAATTAATATATTAATTTCCTCGTTGGAAAGCAAACGCGCATTCGCATGCCTCTCGATTTTCTTTAATACCTCTATGATCAATTTTTAACAAACATATATCCTAATATTTGTAACAGTTTGTGGACACTGCTCAATGGCCGGCATCAGCATCAAGAATGAAGCCATGGTTTGGTCACTTCGGGAGGAATTGATCCCATAACTGCCCGTAACGCTCTTGGACTTGACATTGTCCACTTATAAACCACGCTACAAAGTGTAATCAACTGGACACAGTAAAGTACTTGTATTTTATTTTTCCGACCCTCCACAATTTGCCTTTCCTTAACTATTTAATTCCTGTTTATAAAGCTTGTCGCTTTTTCTATGGGAGAGGTTTCAAGGTTTATTCAACGAAAGCACCCCCAAGAGGAACCAGCGAAGTCTTTCAGCTGGTTTAGCTCATAAAAAGGTTGGCAAACACATAAAAATAGGTACCAAATGGTACATGTATGGGATGCAAACTCATTTGCATTAACGGACACGAGCCGATGACAATGGTGCGGGATTCCACAGGTCTCCCACACTAAAAACTGAATTCGACGAGCTTAAACTTAACATGCAGGAACGATTTTGTTATAAGCGCGAGGATCATGCACTTGAAAAACGTTTTACCAGATATGGGACCGTATTGTTTTCTGGTTAACAGATCACTGAGAGGCTACAGCCGTACAGTGTAGGACATATGTTTCTAACCGATAGCCTAACAAGATTTTATTATTTGCTAAACGGATGCTTTATTTTCCTTGATAATGTTTTGTCGGGAAGTTGGAAGAAACTATCTAGGTTAGTTATTCTAAAATAGGGGTCGAACATCCGGCACAACCCATTGCATGATTGTTGCTGTTTATTTAGTCGTGATGAGCATTATATAGTGTTCAAAATATTTTCTACCCTTTTATTTTTTGGAGAATATATGGAGGCTGAATTTTGGGAAATTTGCGAAGTAATAAAATAAACCCGAGGCTAAAATTTTGAAAAGAATATAGGTTTGGGTGTTGAAAATTTGTACTAATACAATAATGTGTTTTCATAACTGGACCATGTAAAATTCTCGCTATCTCTAAACGGCCCAACTAGCCAAAAAATATAAATAATGATAATGATAATGATAATGATGATGATGATGATGATGATGATAATTATAATTATAATAATAAAATCAGCCCCAGCCGTATGTTCGATATTTTTCTGAAATCAAACAAGAGTCGACTCCATGGCTGCACTTTGGGTTAAACACCCCCTGTTTAGATCGCTGGGAGTTGGGTAAAAAGATAAAATTTTTGTTTTCCAACAATGTGTTTTATTTACATGTTTTTATTAAATTATATTTTTTTGTTGCCATGTGTTTTTTATCACCACAGTTTGCGTGTTATTTCTTGTTAAGCTACTATGACCAAAGGAACAGAGTTTTTTTCAAAAAAGTTAAATAGTTAAAATACTGATATATCGAACATGGCCTATTTCTTGGGGTCCGGGTACAAAACTTGGACCCCTCCATCTGGACCCCCTGCTGGACTTCTTTTGGACCCCCTTTTGGACCCCATCTGGACCCCATCTGAACCTCTTTCTTGACTCTCTTCTAGCCCTCTCTGGACACCATCTGGATCCCCTTGTGAACCCCATTCTGAACCCCTATTTTTCCTTGAGAAAATATGAGCTCCTGATTAAAATTATTAGACTTAGAACACACGACGAAGAAGTCTACTTAATTAGTGCAGCAAAATGCGACGAATTAATGTATCCATGCAGCATTGTGTCTGGAATATTGACAATTGCGCAAAAGAATCGCAAAGCCACGATTGCGCCATTATCTCTTTACGAAAGCACCGCTGACCAATTTTTCCTCGACGGTGTAAAGAAGAAAATGGAGGTGCGTGTTCTCTAAAATCATTAAATGGCAACAAAATAGTATTTTCTTTCCATACATCTAGACATCGACAGCGAAAATGTCCAATCCATATGGCCGCCATCTTGATTGGAACATTCGTCGTACCTACCATATATAGCTTTTAGAAACCACACAATGTGTTTGAAATTCATATTTATACATTAACAATACATTTTTCAGATGAAGCATCATCCATCGTCAGTTTACAAGAAATTAATTCTCTGTGTTAACATTGTAATTTTTTTTATTCTCGTTTTTTTCTGCTTATTTGTTACCATTAACCTATTTTACCTTGGCTTGTAATTTTAATAATTTTAACGTCGGAATAGGTCTCAATTTGCGCTGAAATAACGATAAATCTGATAAGCCTCCATTTTCAAGGTCAAAGAAAATTAGTCAGCAGTCAAGATCAAGAGAGGATGGTGCAGTATCAACACCTAGAAATACTGTACTTTTATCCTTTTTTACTATTCTTTCCGTGAAACTGTTATTTTAGGCACATCGCTGTACGAGTTTGCTCATTCTTCGTCTTTGTCCTCATCTCACTGTTTAAGTAGACTTCATTATCGTATGTATAATTTAGATCGGGAGCCCATGTTTTCCCGAAGAAACATAGGGGGTCCAGAATGGGGTCCAGATGGGGCTCCAGATGGGGTCCAGATGGAGGTCCAGATGGGGTCCAAAAGGAAGTTTCAGAAAGGATCTAGATGGGGATCCAGATAGAGGGGCTCATGCTTTGTACTGACCCTATTTCTTTTACGATATGAGGGGGGAATTTGCCGTCTTTTAGGAATTGGGCATTTGACACCACATTAGAGTGTTAGTGGGAATTTGCCTTGAAGTCAAGATTTCGCTAGAAATCAATAAGAGACAACAGCGTTCTTTGCGATATTGCGGATAAATTGTGGATGTGTTTCAGGAGTCCGCGCGGCCATATTTTATCTAGCGGTTTTCTTTCGACTACAGACTAAGCGAACGAGGGACACAATTTTACTCTAAGAAATCATGAAAGCATGCCTTTCTTTCCACCTTTTTTGTTGCATTAAACTTTCTTGTTGGCAGTTTAAAACTCAACTCTGTCACGCTCTCTTGTTATCATGTCACCAGCGCCCCATAAGAGCACAGAAAGTTAGGTAAATTACTCAACTGGGTAGGAAATTTGAATATGGACTTCATGACGAGTTTTGGAACATCAAGGTATTATTTCACTTTGAAATGGCGGAGCCCGTAATACGAATTTAAATGATTTGAAAGATCCTAAAGATGGCTCTTTGGCGCGGAAACAATTCAGAAGATATCGAAAGTAACTATGAAAATGATTTCCTGAATTTTCTCGAAATGCGAAGCGATAATTATCGGTAAACGAACGTTCGTGTCGCTTTGCACGTGTTCGCGATTGAAAGACATGTTGCGACTGAATACTCCTCGCTCCCAATGTGTGGCTTCATAGCTCAGTTGGTAGAGCATCGCACCGGTATTTCGCGGAGGTTACGGGTTCGAATCCCGTTGAAGCCCTAATTTTTTTTTTTTTTTTTAGGCTTCTTCTTTCCAATTGCTTAAATTGGAAAATTTACTGCGATGATTATTCTCCACTTTCATCTACAGCCGCAGTTCAAATATGATTTATTTCATATATACTTCACATCATGAATACTCTTCGGATTACCAGTTTACGTTTAGACTCTCGCTTATTTATTGAATCATTTGTATTGAGTCAACTTACCAAGCGTACAGCTCAATAACTTTAATTTGGATAACGGCTTCGTTTTGTTGAGTTTCGTTGCGGACTCGAATTTGCATATGTGGCAGTTGCCATGGTGACTGAAAGACGGACTTTCTGTTTACGTTTCGAAATAAAATTATTCTCGGTTTTCTCGATTCCTATTCGGTTTTCATGATGTGTTTCCTCATATTTCAAAGAAAAAAGTTTCTTCGTGAAATTCAAACAGCAGATTAGTTTCACCATATTTTTTAAAGTTTTTCTCACTTTTTTTTTTATCTTTTTTTTGCTAAGTTCTCTTGACTAAAAGTAATTTTCTTTGCATTGCTGGAAAAACTTGGCTAGGTATTGAATAAAGAATACGATGTGTATTGTTGGAAAGCTGTTTTTGTGGTACCAAACCAAATACATCCTCAAAATAAAGGTTATCAAAACAAAATAGCTGAAAAATATGAAACTGAACGTAAAATAAATGAGGATTATTTTTTTTTAAAAAATGGATATTTAGCCCTGGTCAGAAATCAAATCAGTCTGTAGATAGATTAAATACATAAGTAACCAAAGAAATAATAAAGATTGTTTCGCTCTTTGTAATCACGAAGTAAAAAAAAAAAAAGAAAAAATATTGACGTTTTCGGTAAGTACAGAGTTGAACTCTGTGTGGTATAACTTTTCTGACGTGACTCGTTCTTGCTATAACAATGTCAATCACTCGTCATGTGTCATCATGACAAACGGGTTACGGTTAGGGTTGTTGAATCCATTCAAGTGCACGTGACACGATGACGTCAAGTGAAATGGCCTACATTGTAAGCGTGGTCTTTGGCTGTAATAGAGCTGATAAGACTACTCACATTAATCATTTGTTTCAGTTTACAAGTAGCTTGCGCACAACTTTTGGCTATACAAGTAATGTGTGGATCATACGGTTGCTTTCAAGCACTTAGCTTTCTGTTCAAGGGAAATAAATATCTCTAAACTTTGAAAATATTGATATTGACAGGCCATTGCACAATTCAGGTTTCTCACAACAATTTTTCAGCTCTTCCACTTCGATGGATCAATACTACCAATCTCTGCTAGTTAACACTACTATGATAGACACTTTGCATAAATGGCGCCTAATTTTCAATAACAATACTGCGCACATCCTTAATTAGCCTCGTTCTTATATTTCCAGACAAAGTGTTTTTCACATGAATGTGAGGCTTAGGATGTATAGGTATTGTTATTCAAATTTTGGCGCCAATTATTCAAATGGTCTATGGCGCATTAAAACAGAATCAATTAGTTGCCAGGAATTGATAGACTGTGGCGAAAGTGGACTTGGACGTGGAAATTTCCTTCATGCCTGTTCATTGGAGATTTAAAGTGGGGTCCCGAGGTTCATCTGCTATAGCCTAGCAAGTTATCGAAAAAAAATCGAGAATTCACTGCCTTTCAACATCAAGCTTCGAGAGATATAGACACCCACCAAAGAAATACAGGAAATATTTCCTCCTCACGTTAAATAAAAAGTGCCTCAAAGGTAGCAAAAATTACAGCACAAAAAATTATTAAAACGTATCGATGGGCGAAGACACAAGAGACAAGACCGAACAAAAGTGTATTTTACCGGAAACCTAGTTTTATTGCAATGCTTTTATTACTATTGCAATGGCTTCTGATTATCGCTCTTTTGGAATTTAACTTCACTTAGCACTAAAGCATCGTTGGGCGTCCAGTCCTTTTCATGGGACGTATCAATACTTAGGGACCTGTATCAAGAGAAAGCTACATGTTAAAATGTTAGGTAGATAGATAGATAGATAGATAGATAGATAGATAGATATTTATTAGCAAACTCATTGCAGCCGCTGGAGCGGCTGAATTACGAATTACCTTACAATAAAAAAAGAATTATATTATACAAGGAAAAATATGCAAACTATTTATAATTTAAAATATGGCTCATAATAAAAGTGTTCCTAAACCTATGTGTCTTACAAATCGGTAGCTCAAAGTATCCCCGGGTTCGTGTGCAGTAAGTGGACTCGTTACGTGGCGCCACAGATTATGTAGCTTATGGCATGGGTCTCTCATGATTTGATCAAATAAAGTTTCGCTCAGTGCCTGTCTCCTCTCATACAGTGAAGAGATGCCTGCAGCTACTAGAGCCTCAGCATGAGATAGGTCAGGATATATTCTCCGCAGTGCGCGCTTTTGCAGTCTTTCTATGTTATTAGATAGGTACTGCGGCAACGCATGATGGAAAACTGAGCACGCATACTCTAGGACAGGACGGATGCATGTTGTATAGAACAGTAACACATCCTTCGGGTTGACCTTCGCGCGTTTTAGCTGCTTTAGGAAATACAGGCGTGTTGCGGTCTTTTTGTTATCAAGTCATGATCACGTCATATGGTACAAGTAGAGTCTACCCTCGGAAAAGGTTGCTTTGCAAAGATATCGCCTTGCACTTAAAACACCAATAAATCCTTGCATGTCACCTCCGCTTTTACCAATTATTGACTTTTATTAGGCCACTGCAGTGAGCTAATAATAATAATAATAATAATAATAATTTATTGATTTATAGTGCGCTTTTTAACATACCAGGTGATCAAAAGCGCATAGTTAGTACCCCTGTTGTTTTGTTTGTTTGTTTGTTTGTTTGTTTGTTTTCTCTTGTTTTGTATAATAATATTATAAACTGCAATTTATTCCCCTATTAAAATGCTATTGCTTTTCTTTGGCTCTGTGATAAAGCAGTTTTTGTTTTTGCCTGAGTAGGGGCTAACGTGCACAGGAAAACGAAATTTAGAAATGAATGCGATTATATTGGACTGTACCTAAGTGCCTAAATATTCAAGATGGAATTAAAAGTAACAAATTGATCACCTCCTGAAAATACATTCTCAATAGAACATCAATAGGTTTTTCCTGTCATTTTTAGCATTGTAACTCTCTTTTATAGTTATTCACTTACTGTCGGTTATTGTCGTTGTCAGTCTCATCCCTTATAAGGGCAAGGTGGGACGCAAGTACAAACAACTCGTTTACTTTTTCCATATTTAACTAGGAAGCATTTTCGGATCAACTTCTTTGAACATTTGTGAGGTCTAGGTTTGGGAACTGTAAAAGACAAAACGATAATTAGTTTGTAAAAGCTAACTACTGTTATTTAGCTAGTTAGTTAGGTAGATTGTTATTTATCTAGATTGCTATTTAGCTAGTTAGGTAGTTAGCAGATAGTTAATGAATTGCTGGTTAAATGATTAAGCTTTTATATATTCTTATAATAAAGTTTCCATATAACGCGCGCTCTGATTGGCTGAAACAGCGTGCTTTATCAGAGAACAGAGCACGGTTTGATGACGGTAAGTTGGCTTCCAAATTTTTGCTTCGGAATTTTGACAAATTTGACCCAAATTAAACATCCCCTGTGACTCAGACAAACGCACTGGAAGCGAGCTATTTTTCTGCAGTAAATATGGCTCACAGAGACCATTGTTAACAACAGTAGTGTTAAAACCGTACTAAAATAACAAGTTTTGCTAGATTCCCGCCGACAAAACATGTACAGCTGTAGCGAAATTCACAAATTCTCAACCTAAACAGTGCTTCAATAAAGACATTAATTTTGTTACGAAGGCAGAAATTATACTAAGAAGTAAAACAACGACAGAAAACAATTGAACTGTCTCTGTTTATGATGAGATTGAAGCTTTATTTTTGTAAATTTACAATTAAAAATGCTCATTTGCTCAAACAACACTTACATGCAATGTAGTAACGCTCGTTCTCCGGTCATCTCAGCGAAGTAAACTGACAAGTGGTCAGTGCAAAACTTGCTCTGATATTCTCTTCTGTGTTCGAAGTAGAACCAGTGGGAGCCGTTAAGTCTTTCTAACTTTTACGCTAGTTCGGGCAATCTTGCTGCATGCGGCTACAAGCCGTAAATAACTGTAGCTCCTTTCAAATTCAACCCGGCATTTCGCATTTACATCCACAAGCTTTGAGCTCCGCGTTTCGTAATTTCCACTGGAAAAGTGCTCGTTTTCATGGGCCACAATACGGCCGGATTCCTCTGGACTATAAACCTTTACCTGCCTTGAGATCCGTATTTAAAAATTAACTTAAAAGCGAACTTTGAAGGCATCGTTCTTCTCTCGAGAGCCGCTCAAACTTCTCGAAACTGAAAGCTTAGCTGAAGTTCAGTTTGTGATTGACAGCTGTCGCTTCGTTAGCCAATCAAATTATTTGAACAATTCTAACAAGGATTGTGATTGGCTTATTTTAGCGTGCTTTATCAGAGAACAGTGAACGGCTGACGCGACTTTTGCTCGTTTGGAAAATAAAGTTTGGTTTGAAAATTCAGCCGAATGCGTGGGGAAATTATCTGATTCTTCATCATAAAACAAATAAAGAAGCCTCGACTGTGCTCTGTTCTGTTGTAAAACACTTAGGAAGCGGTAGAGCACTCAAGAAGTAGGGAAAAACACTCGACTACGTCTCGTGTTTTCCCCTACACTTCTTTCGTGCTCTACCGCTTCCTGCGTGCTTTACAACAGAACAGAGCACAGTCGGGGCTTCTTTATTTGTTAAATATATTTTATTTGCATAATGGATTGACTAGCACGTATGGTTGGTCAGTTCCCTTCTAGCCTTCCTCACTGCCTTGTTATGTGCCAAGATTTTTTAATTAATGTGGTTATTACAATTATTATTAATATTAATATTATTTTGTTTTATCGTTTATGATTTTTTTCTTTGTTATATAACTGCAGTGAAAATTGAATAAATTGAGTTAAATAAGAAATATGTGAATGAAAAAGATAATGAAAAGCAGGGAGAAAGGAAGAGGAGAAGAGGGCAAAGGAAAGGGATGTACTTAACTCCCAGTGAAATGAATTTCTCCTCTTTGCTTAAAAGGTCTTGGAGCAGGTTTACGAAAAAGCATTTTTCTCTAACTGAAACATCTCTTTGTAATCACAGTGAAAAGGCAAAACCAGAAAAAGTGAAATATGAATAATTCACGAAAGAGCCCAGCATATTAGTAGGTGTGAGAGTTTTGCAATAATCCGCACCTAGATTTAGCATGATATTCGGATGCAAGTAAAGTATGCATTTTCTTCGTTATCGTGTACTTACCTTTCCTTGATGGATCTTCAAGTTCCTCAACTGAAGGGACAACAGAAATAAATGTTACTCTTAGTTGTTACTTTTTGCGATTCCCACGGATTAATGCTTTTAAAACTTATCATGAAGTAAAGCAAATAACTTTTGGCAAAACGCTCGTTTTCGAGATAAGGCGCGCTGACGAAAGCATGAATTTTAAAGAGGTTTTAGTTATTTTAAGACAATGTTAGCTTACAATTATCGCATATTAAAAAATTAAATAAGTGAATTTAGATCAGATAAACGTACTCAATTCAACACTGTTAAGTATAATCAGTAAATTGTTGAAGTTGATGTCGTTCCTTGTTGCAGAATAGGCCTAGAAAATTTCGCCCACACAAGAGCAGCAAAAGCGAAGTATTTGTAACTTCTCACGGAAATATTTTTCACTTTTTTTCTTTTTCTTTTCTTTTCTTTTTTTTTTTTTTTTTTGGTAAAATGGATACAGTCGGGAAAGGAATTGATCTACGAAAAGAAAGAGCAACCAAGAGAATAAATTGAAGGCGAAGTTAACGCACCCGGTGCCAAGTACTACACTTATATTTCTTCCTTAGTGCGCGCGTATGACCTTGCCACATGTATCTCGTGCCCTGGGCAGAAAGGATACGCAGTAGCAATTATAAGCGACATGTAAATAAGTGTACCCGAAAAGCAATACATGATGTTGCATTCTCCCTAAATCATTTGTTACAATGTGTAGGAATTAAATGACTTACTGGTTTCATCAAAGTTCTCCGCTTCATCTTCTGGACTTTCAAGCATTTCCCCATTCGATTGATTGTCAAATTCAGTCTCGTCCCCATATTTCGTTTTATATCGAATACAACGACAAAGGCGTAAGTAACGATAGCAGTATTTGACTACAAAGCACTTTAGGAAATAGCCTTTTGGGCAGAAAGGCAAACGACCTGAAATAATAAAGAGGAACATCAATTATCAATTGATAGCGGAGCTCCGGCGGCCCGAAGGGCCGCCAAGTGGAGCCCCATACTCATTAAGGAAAGAGAAGGAAACCCACGAATGGATTTTCTCATTGTTATCATGGCTAGCGGTATTGCTCGTGGGCGCGTACGCACGACGGCGACGACGACGACGGAGTCGCGCAACATGGCGGCCATTCTCCAGCTAAAAGGCTGACAGAAACATTTATGGCCTCCTTTGATATTGGACATCTATGTTACGGTCGGTTGACACCTGTCAAAACAAGGTATCTGCTGACCAGTATCACGTGACCATATCGCGGGCTCAAGTTTAGAGCTCATCGAGGTCACGTGTTTTTTTTTAAATTGACCGCTGACCAAGTGCTGGGGTTTTTGATTAGATCGCGGGCTCATGTCAGGTTAACTTACTGTAAACGGAGCCGGGTTGTTCGGAAGCCGGTTAACGCTAACCCAGGATTAAAGTTAACAGAAGTATAAATAGTTATTTTATACAAATATTTTGAGATGATTCAAACTCATAACAGAAGGCCAAACAATATACAGAAAACCTCACTGTAAAGTTACAAAATTCAAATCAATGTTTTCGCTTAACCTGGGTTATCTTAATCAGCTTTGAACAACCCGGCCCAGGAGCTCCGCTTTTAGGCTTGGCTAACTCTATATATTAGATTCCTATCTTTAGCGTTTAACATAGTTTGCACTCTTTTGTGCAGTGTACTTGAAATTTACCGGGAAAAGGGGGAGGTGGTGGGAGGCGGGCTGGATACGGCTGTAAATCTCCTAATCACATGATATTGCCTGGGTATTGTATCCTATACTTGATGCCACTTACGTTCTAGTCAAATGACTAACACCAGCTCCTGCTTACGTTAGAAAATGGCAAGAACTACTTGTGTTGCAAATGGATTAGGACGATGCCGACAAAAATGAGTACTTGATACCTTACATTTTCTACCTCCAATGGAACTATGTGGAAAGGAGTAGAAAAGCGCACGTCTCAATATTCCATACTCGATGTATTAGAGTTTTTGTACTAACCTTTGGTTGGGTCTTCCAGATCTGGATGTAGAAACATAACAAAAAAAATAAGCTGTTATCTCTATTTAATTCTTTGACATTCTCGCGCCTTACGAGTAATATATTTGAAACTCTACTCACGTCAACCCAAAGAATGATAAGAAAATTCAAAACATACTGAGCTGAGTTGAGGAATGAAGACAGTTAGTCTTATATTGTTATCATCAGGCTTACTAATACTTTGGTCGCTATCGCTCAAAGAGCAGAGTGGGAATCACATTTTTTTCTCGTCATAAATGTAGTTTTAATTTAAAGTGTCTTTGATCTCGTGTCTTGTTTTTCATCTTGAATTCTTTACGAGTATGTACTTATTGCCCAAGGTAAGGTAAATGTTGGTAACGCTTTTAAGGTGTGGTATTGCTAACGGTTTCGTGGTGTTATTTCTAATTTGTGACTAATGAAATTCGTGATAATAACTTACCATATTCTGGTCCGTCGTTGTTCATTTCCTCGAGTTCTTGAGCTACAAGGTTAATAAGAAAATGAAGTAAGCTGAACTCCTTCACTACAAATGTATTGGATGGGTGATTATGAATAACCGATTCTTTTTCTACCCCTTATTACCGTTCTATTAATCTTTCTTGAGCTTTTGATTATGGATATTTACTTAGAACAAAAATGTTCCAGTTTAGGAAACCTCCTGTCATTCGGGATGTCGTCGTGTGGGATCTTAAGTTAGGCGAGCCGCTTCATTGCAAATCTCTTTCTCTGACTTTCTCCGGTCAAAACTGTAAGCGAACGCAATTTCGCAGCCTTCCACGTTTTCCATTTACTGTGGTTTCAGGTTATCCCTCATCTTTGGTGAGATTATAGTTTACATGTTTGTAATTGGAAGCTCTCTACTAAATGGTGACACTTGTGGCCAAATTTTTCCAAACTGAATGTGTTGTTTTATCGCTCAGCAAATTTGACAGAGTTCAGCTAATGCCACACACACATACTTTGTGACAAAAATAGTGATGAAAGAATGATGATTATAAGACAATATAACGTGCTTCTAACTCACCTTCATATTCATTTGGAGCATCTGCGGAGAATGGCAAATATTAATGATAAGAAAACTCTAAATCAAAAGATACAAAAATAAGAAAAAGCCAAAAACCAAAAACGAAACCAAATGTATTGCATGACTCGCTTGTTTACCTTCCAGCTTCTCTCGAAGAGAAAATGCTAAACTGGCCCCAAGAAACAAGATTGTGATGAACAAAATCTTCAATTCCATGGCTGGTAAGTGTTAAACTCAGCTGAGAATGGCCGTAAGAGCAGTCTTGCTGCTCGTTTTATGTGTTTTGATAGAGGTTCTAATATCATGGGACCAAAAGCCAATACTTTAATACCGTGTTCACTAGCATCGTTACTAGGAGGAAAATAAGTTTTCAAGGATCTTTGTTCGTCATTGTCAGAATTAGAGCTTTGTGCATTCCCATTTATCTGTATTGAACTTCACTATCTTTAATAATCTACTTGACTTGATAAATGACGATTTAAGATTGAGGCAGGTACAATTCACAATCAACAGATATTATGATTTTCTGAAGGAGCTATTTTTTTCGAATTTATGTTCCAAACTTACGTACAAGAAAAAGTTTTTATCCTGTCCCTAGGCCGCGTAATTCAAAATTAAAACACAATTCGAATGTCACTTAGGAAGTTCATGAACAGTTTCCGAGTTCTTTTCTTTCTGCTTTTGGCGAATGAAAGATCTGACAATTTGCAGGTTAACGTTTTAATGAAGTCGAATGTGGCAAATCTTTTTTTCCAGGTTCTGTAATTACAGTATATTCGAGGGGGATTCTTTCTGCCACCTTTATCGTGAACAAAGTTAATATTGGTAGAATGAAAAAGAAAGGGACTTTGGTTGAAGTATTTTTTTTTTCTCTCTCAACCAACTAGTACCTTACGTTTCTGCTCATGAAAGTCACACAATTTTAAGAAAAAAAAATAGCAGCCATATCATTAGCCGCTTTTTTGCCGTAGCAACAAGGACATCTTACGATGTGTTTTATTTTGGCAACTGACGAAAAAGAAATTGCAAACGTCCTAATGATGATTGTACACTACGGGTGCACTTTAACTTCAATGACTGTGACGAAAAATGTCACCTCTCATGTTAAGCGCCTGGTGGCCATGTTATTAGAATTTCACATTACGTAGATACAATAATCTCTTAATGATAAAATAATGTTTGTTATGGTGTACTGTGAAAATTGATGTGAGCGTTAGGGCAGCCTGACCGAGTGGTTAGGTGAATTTGCGTGAAAACTGAAGCTTGGGTTCGGAATTATACTTCTCCGATGTGGCCAAATATTCTGCCTTTACGACGCAAACATTTTTAACCATGCTATGTTCACTTACAATATTCGTCTAGGGTTTAAAACGGTTTTTTTTTTTTGGGGGGGGGGGGGGGCATTCAAATGCGTCATCTAAAATTCAAAGGACAATGATTGCCAAGAGTGTGAATGAGTGACAGGATTAACGATAATTCTAGTCTATTTGTGACGAAACGTCTATAAGTGGGCAATATTTTTAGGATTTTAATTTAATTCAATATGAAAAGTTACACGATATAACACATCAAGGAAACAACCAGAAGCAGTGGATTGCACCCAGTGTCCACTCAAAATATATTTTTATCTTCATAGCAATCGCTCATAGCAAGCAATTTTGTTTGACCGCAGCTCTCGAGGTTATCTATAGTCTAGGATTATACGTAAATTTGATTAATAATAACTTCTTCTGTTGCCCACAATGCCATTATCCTCTTCGTATGCGTAAAACGCTAAACTTCCCATAGAGAATATAAACATAGTTTAATAACAGAAAATGCCACGAAAATTTCATTTCTAACTGTCGCATCAAGCACTTTTGGTGCGAATATGGCATTGATATGATTGTTGTATGACAAAAAGCAAGATATTTTTAAATCACGACTGTATGAAAGAATTCCCCGCTTTCTTCCTCTCGTATTAATCCACAAGGGTGGCTTCGTTTCTTTTTTACATATTTCATATAATTGGGGCAGTCAACATTTGAATGGACACTGTCCTGACTGATTATCGAAAGTTATTTTGTTTTAAATACCATATTGTATTGTCGAATGCCACCCAATGTAGACGACATGAGCACTAGTTATAAACATGCCACACAGCAAATTAAATTAGAAGAAGTACTTAAGGTAAGAAGTGCATTGGATCACAAGGATGCCTTGAAGTAGATTAAAGTTCACCAAAACTTTAAAACAGAATATCAAGGAATCGAAATTGCCATACTGGTCAGTAAAATCTTGAGTCTTTTTACTTAATATATTTTTTTGCTTTTAGCATTGCTAGCGTTTTTTTTTTCTTTCCATTGCAAGATAATAAAACCATTTTATACCAAGCTTCTATTTCAGCAACGACACCATCCCGCATAATTTTTTAAGAGAAATTTCAGATCCAGAAACTAATTCTCTATTTCTTTGCGTTCTTAAAAATCAGTAAAGAACGAGCCGGAAAATAGCTAGTGATTGGTGAGTTTTCTATTTTTTGTCGAACTCAAGAATTCTAAATTACTGAATACAGAGAGTCGCTTTATATTAGGCTAAAACTATTAATTTCAGTTTCATTTATGCGTTATATATAATTAATCCAGTCAATAATAGCCGAATGATGTACTGGACCAACAATATTAGTTGCTAAACACACTATCTAAAAACTGCGGAAGAAAAGCGACGTAAAGCTGTCGTTACGGTCATCCTTCGGAGATCCTGCAAGACCTCTGCGATTCTTGATATCTAGGAACGCTTCTACATTGTTAAATGAAATATATTTCGTTGAAAGAAACACTACAGTTCGTTAATTGTCAGTTAAAGAGTGGTTGGGACCACAGCAGTGTTTTTGTATTGCGCTTACTACTTAGTGATGAATTAAATTAGTTCTTTATTTAAGCAATATACTACTCTTTCTATGGATTACCTGCACAATACACCCACATGGGATGTTGGGAGAACACTTGAAAAGCTTGTAAATTACGAGCGTTATTTACAAGCTTTTCGAGTGCTCTCCCAACATCCCAAGTGGGTTTATTAAACTACTAATTGGCCATAGAAAGAGTGGTCTATTGCTTTTATTACATAATTATGGTAAAAGTTTGTCAAAGAAAAGAAAATGTATTGTACTGTCGTGATCAAGTTGCCTATTCTCAACAAATTCATGGGATGACGCGGCAAACCAATCATGGCGACTGAAACAATCAAATCACGGACTCAGCGCCGCACACTAAACCCGCCGGGCAAAGCAACGAAAACAGTAAGCACAATCAAAACTTTTATAAAAGAAAAGGAAACGTTTATTGGTGTAAGGCAGAAAGTTTGTTCATTAATTCAAAAGTACTTTGACAGGGAAATTCTGGGATTTGTGACCGGTATTGGCTGTCACGAAAGTAAAAAAGAATAGAAAAGGTTTGCAAGTAGTATAAACTTCATACGCTTCATACGCGATTGAATGACTTTCAAAAGTTACTTGGAAGGTCAGCGGAAACCAAATTTATTTACGCTTAACGTATTGCGCGTGTATTGAGCTTAATTTAACTTAAGACTGTTGAGGAGCTTCATGTTAAATCGAAATAAATTTTTTCCGCTTTTTTAACAACTCAAATGAAGATCAGTCTAGCCCAGCTTTAGTCAGAAATGCGTCCTCTACAGACCGTGGGAAGCACTAAAACCACTTAAAACGTCCTTCTTAACTCGAGTGTTTTGGTGCTGTTTTTCCTTGACAGTTTCCATTTATATGTTAATTAAAAGACTTTCGTATTATTGCTATCTTAGCTACTGAACGCGGAAACTGTTTATCATTCTAGCGCAAGTGTTCTGAGTTCTGTGATATCGGAGACCATGTGTTTACCTATACAATGGAAAATAGGTTTAGCAACTCCACTGAACAATCCGAATGCCTTGGTACACTGCCTAACCCATTGGCCGAGACCCGGAGATTTTTGGACAATTCTAGACAATTTTGTTGTCAGTTATCAGCTAAATTGGCTCCAAACTACTCAAAACGACATTTGCCACATGAAAGCCACCTTTTTTTTTCCACCAATTTTGCACTAAACTTTATTTTTGGCAGTTTAAAACCCTGTGTATATAACCTTTCAACCTTGACACCTTTTTGTTACAACAGTGTCAATCAATCGTCTCGTGATATGATATCGAACGGGTTAGGGTTAAGGTTTAGGCTTTATTGCTTTAGGGTTTGAGTTTAAGATTTAGGGTTAGGTTTGAAGTATATTGAATCCATTCAAGACCACGTGAGGCGATGACGCCAAGTGAAATAGACCCATCAGAGGCTTACATGCAAGTGTGGTTTTTGGGTCTAATCCAGTCGATAAGACTGCTTACATTAATCATTTGTTTAAGTATACGAGTGGCTTACGCACAACTATACGGGCTGTACAAGTAATGGGTGAATCGTTATTTTCGAGCACTTAACTTTCTGTTTAAGTCTCAAACATATCTCTAGAGTCTAAAAAATACTGATACTGACAGGCCATGGCGTAATTTAGGTAGTTGACAACAGTCAACACTTTACACTTATCGCGCACTAAAACAAAATTAACTAGGTGACAAGCTTGATAGGATTTTGGGATAGTAGACGTGGACGTGGACATGTCCTTTGTTAATTTTCATTAGAGTTTTAAAGGGGTCTGCAGGGTTTATCTGCTATAGCCTAGCAAGCTAGGACCATGTCAGCGAGGTCCTCGTGTTGTAGATTTTATCCAAAAAATAATAATTTACTGCATTCCCACATCAACCATCGAGAGATCTTCGAGAGACCCACCAAACGAATAAATTAAAGGAAATATTTTCTTCTCATGTTAAATAAGAGGTGCCTCAAAGCTAGAAAAAAACATTCAAATGTTTCGATGGGTGAAGTCACAGGAAACAAAAACGAACAAAAGAGTATTTTACCGTAATCCCAATTTTATTGCAAAGCTTTCATTACTATTACAATGTTTTCTAATTATCGCTCTCTTCGCACTTAACCTAGCACTAAAGCATCATTGGGCGTCCTGTCCTTTATCGAACATATCAATACTGAGGAACCTGTATCAAGAGAAAGATACATGTTAAAAGGTCATGTCATACCAAATGGCACATGTGAAATCTATCCTCAAAACATGATGGAAAGGTTGGTTAGCAACGATATCCCCTTGCACTTAAAAATAGCAATAAATCCTCTCATCTTATAGAAATTACGTGTTCGAACATGTCATTTGTAAAAAAAGCTACGCTTTTACTAATTATTGACTTTTATTAGGCTGGATTATTTTTATTCCTATTTTCACGTCTGTGTCTATTTTGTTGTTGTTTTTTTTTTGTTTTTTTTGTTTGCCCGACCTGAACCGTGCAAAATACCTTTTTGTTTCAACTGGCTGCTTGGCATTTTTAATCCTAAGATTTTTTCAGGTAGATAGTACCCCTGTTTCTTTTTGTAAATAAACTGCAATTTATTTTCGTATTGAAAAGGTCATTTTATAACATAGCGCGCACGCTGTTCTTATCTAATTTCTATTGAGCCATCATGCATGGTAAAAATTTCTTTTTGCGCACGGCCGTGAGTAAATAACATGACGTGTGCAGTTTCATTGTAGCTGCAAGATTTCCGTCGAGTTTAGCTACTAGTTCCCTTTGTTAAAGTGACGGCAATATGAACATCACTCTAAACAATCCAAACCCTACTTGGAGCCTTTGACTTTTGCCAAGCTAAGGCGTTTGCCGAAAATTGAGTATTTTGACTTTTGTCTATATTTTCATTGAGTATTTTTAATTTTGTTTGCGAACGTAAGCGAATTTTTCATTGATGAAGCGCTTTCGTTCAACTGTCGCTCGACTGATTGTGGCGTATTTTTAAGTAGCCAATAGGATCCTTTGTTTTCCTTCACCGTGCATTGTGAGAACTTTGTAGTCAATCGTAAATAAAACATGTTTTAGTGCCCAAGTTGTTGTCGCTATGTTATAAAAGAATTGCTTCATGCTTTTACCTGTGCATATATCGAGTTATGGGTGCACTTGTAAAGTTTGGAGAGCACTCAAGAAGCTAGAGTTTCCCTCGACTGGGCCTCGAGTAAAGCTTACGCTCCTCTCGTGCTCTCCAAACGTGCCGCGTGCATCCGTAACTCGATATACGCACGCTAGGCATGAACCAATTCTTTAGTCTTTCGTAGGCTCCGGGGAAAAAGAAAGGTTTTTGTTGTTGCCGTTGTCTGATTAGGGACTAACGTGTATTATACTGAACTTTGCCTGCGTGCTTTAAAAATAATTATGATGCAATCAAAAGTTAGAAGTTGATCATGTCCTGTATCTTTTGTTGGGTTGTTCACTTACTTTATAGTCGTTTTCACTCTCGTCTCCATAATGATATGGGCAACGTTTAACGCAAGAACAAACAATTCGTCGGCTTTTTCCATATTTAACTAAGAAACATTTTCGGATCAACTTCTTCGGACATTTTGGAGGTTTAGGTTTAGGAACTGTAAAATACAAAACAATAGTTAGTTTGTAAAGAAATGATGAAGGAAGGTATGGAGAAAGCGGAGAGAGGGAGGGGGGAGGAATGCTCTTAAGTTCCGGTGAATTGAATTCCACACTAGGAATCCTTTACTTAAAAGATCTTGGAGCATTTTTGTGAGAAAACATTTGTTTTCCATGTGCAACATCTACTTGATTTGTAATAGCAAGTAAAACAACAACAACAACAACACCAAAAAATAATAATGATAATAATAATAATAATAATAATAATAATAATAATAAAAAATAGAGCAGGTAAAATATTAATACTTCCCGATAAAGACCTGCAGTCAGAAAGTGTCAGGGTTTTGTAATAATCCTAAACTATAGATTTAGCATGGCAACAAAAAGCCCTCGGATGCAGCTAAAGTACTTGCTTTATTATCGTGTACTAACCTTTCTTTGAGGGATCTTCAAGTTCTTGACCTGAGGTAACGACAAAAATAAATGTGACTTTTAGTTGTCTCTTTATGCGTCGGTATTGCAGAAGATACAGTATAGAAGCTTGAGTGACCTGTAATTACGTGTACTCGAAAAGAGAAGAATGATGCTTATTTTCCCTGAATCATTTGCTACAATGCACAGGAATTACAGTCGACTTACTCATTTCATCAAAGTTCTCTGCTTCACCTTCTGGGGTTTCAAGTATTTCGTCATTCAATCGATTGTCAAATCCAGTCTCGTCCCCATATTTTTTAAATGGAACACAGCGACAAATGCGTAAGTAACGATAGCAGTATTTGACTATGTAGCACCTTCGGACAAACAGTTTTGGGCAGAGAGGTTTACGACCTGAAGCAAAACAGAAGAAATTCAATTATCAATTGATAGATCCCTATATTCAGACCTTTAAGCTCGATTTTTAACATGGTTTGCACTTTTTTGTGTAGTGTACTTGGCGGACACAAGCCAACGCCGCCGACGGCGTCGACCACTTGGAAATTACCGGGCCAATGGGGAGGTGGTAGGAGGATGGGGAGGGGGGGGGGGGGGAGCTGGGTTAATCTCATGATCACGTAATAGTACCTGGGTATTGCATTCTATGCTTGATTTCACTTAAGTTCTTGTCAAATGACTAATGACGCCAGAAAATGGCAAGAGCTACTTGTTGCGAATGGATTAGACCCACGCTGACAAATATGAGTTCTTGGTACCTAGCGTTTTCTACTTCGAAAGGAATGTGGAAAGATCAATATACAGCCTTAATATACAGTACTCGATGTATTAGCGTTATTGTACTAACCTTTGGTTGGGTCTTCCAGATCTAAACGTAGAAGTAAAACAATACGATAAATAAGTTGCAATCTAATAATATATTTGGAATTCTATACATGCCACCCAAACACACCAAGGTGCGTAAAGAAAGGAAGACAGGTACTCTTGTATTGTTCTCATTAGGCTGACCATGACATTAATGTTGATGTTATCGCTCAAAGAACAGTGTAGGAATCACTTTTTTTCTCATCGTAGTTTCAGTTTAGAGTGTCTTTGATCTTGTAATATTGTTTCACTTTGAATTCTGTAAGGTTAATGTTGTTAAGCTTTCAGGGTTATGCTAACGGTTCCATGGTGTCATTTCTAATTTAAGTTATAAAGCTCATGATAACTTACCATATTCTGCTTCATCGTTGCTCATTTCCTCGAGCTCTTGAGCTGCAAAGTAAATAACAAAATGGAGTTACTCACTACACTACAAACGAATTGAATGTGTGATTATCAAAAACTGAGATGTAGTTTCTAGCTTTCTTTGCAGTTCTGTTAATCTTTTGAAATTCATTCTTGAGCTTTTGATTTCGGATGTTTTTTTTTCAGAAAAGAAATGTCCCAGGTTAGGAAACTTCCTGTCATTCGGGGTGTCGCCGTACCGGTGATCTTAAGCTAGGCGAACCGCTTGATTTCAATCCTTTTCTTTTTTTTCCTGACCTTCTCCGGTCCAAACTGCGAGCGAAGACAAGTTCGTTGCCTTTCTCGCCTCTGTGTGAGAATAATTTGCATGTTTCCCATTGGAAAGCATTCAAGACCTTTCCAATATCTTTTGTTTGGAAATAAACGCCGGGTAACACTTGTGGCCAAATTTCACAAACGGGACTGTGGTTTTTTATTGCCCAGCATACAGAAAGAGCCTAGCCGATGCCACAGACACATATTTAGTATTAGAAGTAGTTATAATTTTAAAAGGAGGAAAGAATAATGACAATGAGACGACAAGACTCGTTGTCAACTCACCTTCATATTCATTTAGAGCATCTGCGGAGAATGGAATGGCAAATGTTAATTATAAGAAAACTCTAAATCAAAAGATACAAAAATAAGAAAAAGCCAAAAAAAAAAAAAAAAAACTTTTCTGATGCATGATTCTGCTTGTTTACCTTCCTGCTCCTCTCGTAGAGAAAATGCTGCACTGGCCCCAAGAAACAAGACTGTGATGAACAAAATCTTCAATTCCATGGCTAGTAAGTGTTGAAACTCAGTTGAGAATGGCCGTAAGAGCAGTCTTGTAGCACGTTTTATGTGTTTTGGTAGAGGTTCTAATATCATGGGACCAAAAGCCAATACTTTAGTGTTCACTAACATCGTTACTAGGAGGAAAATGAGCTTTCAAGGATCTTTGTTCGTTTGTGTCAGAAATAGAGCCTTGTGCATACCCATGTATTGACGACCTTCACCAGTACTATCTTTAATAATCTACTTGACTTGATAAATGACAATTTAAGATTGACTACGTACAATTTCCAACAAAAAGTATTCAGTTTGATTTTCTCAAGGAACTATATTTCGAATTCAGTTTCTTGTATCTTGTCGATATAGAGACAGCATAATTCCATAATGGAACATAATTCGAACGTCACTTAGAAAGTTAATGAGCAGCTCTTTTCTTTTTGGTTTTAGCTGGTAGCTTAAAAAGATGCCTTAGAATTATCATTTCTAAGACGATTTTTTTTTCGCTCAGTTACCGTAACCGTAAACCTAGTTGAATACAAGACACGGGTACACAGGTTGGAGTAATGTCTTCTCTCGATAGAACAGTATCTTAGGTGTCGTGTCTGTTCGTAACAAATTATACACAACCTAAAGAAAAGAAAATTAGCAGCCATCATTTAGCCATTTCTCTCGCAACAAAAACATCTTACCATGTATATTATTTTGGCAACTAACCAAAAAAGAAATTACAGACGTCCTCTTGATGACTGTGCAATGACGGGGGCACTTTAACTTCAATAACTGTGACGAATGCTTACCTCTTATATAAAATGCCTGGCGGCCAGGTCATTTGAATTTCACAGTATTTAGACAAAATAATCTCGCAACAAGATCTCGGAAAAATATTTTTCGTGGGCACTCTCATAATCGATGTGAGCGTTGAAGGTAGTCTGAGCAAGTACAGGTAGGCTTCAAAACTGGAAGTTGGGATTGGAATTATATTTCTCCGATATGACTGTAGACAGCGAAATATTCTGCCTCTACAACGTTAATACTGATATTGTTTTATTTCTCTCAATAAAGCAGTATCTTAAGTGCCGTGTCTGTCACGTGTCGGCGACTAACGAAAAAAATAAATTGCAAATGTCGTCTTGATGACTGTACACTACGGGGGCACTTTAACTTCAATGACTATGACGAATGCCACCTCTTATGTAAAATACCTGGCGGTCAGATCATTTGAATTTCACAGTTCTTAGATAAAATAATCTTGCAAAAAGACCTCGGGAAAGTTTTTTTCATGTTGCACTGTCACAATTGATGTGAGCGTTGAAAGTAGTCTGAGCAAGTGGAAACAGGCTTCAAAACTGGAGGTTGTGGTAGGAATTATACTTCTCCGATATATATATATATATATATATATATATATATATATATATATATATATATATATGGCTGTAGACAGCGAAATATTCTGCCTCTACAACGTTAAACATATTATGTTCACTTACAATATTCTTCTCAGTGTTAAATTAAAAACGTTTTCTTTGTTTGGAAATAATTAATACGTCATCAAAAATCTAAAGGACAGTGGTCGCTAAGATTGTGAAGGAGTTGTAAGATTACAGACGCGTGTCCTACGATATTTATACGATCCATTCGTGACGAAACGTCTTTGACTTAGCAATATTTCTAGGATTTTAGTGTGATCCAACTGAATATTTACACCCAAACGTACCTTCATGGTGCGTTTCGGCGGCATATCGAGCGAGTTTGGTCGAGACATGGTTCGTATTTTGGCGAGACGTAGTCGAGCCCAAATACCCATGGCGAAACCAAACGAACCTGATATGCCGCCGAAGGGTACCGAAAAGTTATGATTAGGTAATTAGTGTACCCAAATTCGGCCAAGTGAGCATGATATCGTAGCTCTATTTATATTGCAGGACATCGGGACAGTCGGCAGGGCTTCTGATCGGCTAATTACGAATTTGGGTACGGTCAGAGACTGTTACACGATATAACACCCTGAGGAAACAGCCAAAAACGATGGATTGTGCCCAGTAATCACCCAAAATAGCAAGCACTTTTGCCGTTTTGCCGTCAATTGGCAACGTTGTTATCTAGTCTCTCTCTCTCTCTCTGCCTCTCTTTTTTTTTTTGTTGCCCTCGATGTCGCGATCCACTTTCTATGTATAAAAAACTAAACCTTCCATAGAGAACAAAAATATAGTTTAACAGCAGCAAAAGGCAACTGCAATTTAATTTGCAACTGTCGCATTCAGTACTTTAAGAAGAACGTTAATAAATTGAACGCGGATGGTATACTGCCACTGGCACAGATATTTCAATGATTGTTAAATGACAAAGAGAAAGGATTCAGTTCCGACTGGATGAAAGAGTTACTCAATCCCTTCATCTCATAGTTATCAATACGGGTGGCGTCGTTTCTTTTTTCCACATGAAAATGTTTTTTTTTTTTTTTTTTTTTTTTTTTTTCTGGTGGTATTACGTACATAGTTTTCAAAAGGGGACACTGTTCCTGCTGATTGTTCAGTTAAAGTTCTCTTGTCTAAATATTATATTGTATTGCCGAATGCCACCCATTATAGAGGACATGTATACTGGATAAAAACATGCCACACAGCAAAATAGAGACAGGCCACTTCTTCCCACTAGGGAAGAAGTATATTGGATCACAAAGGTGCATGGAAGTAGATTACAGTTTAGCAAATGTTTGTTCATTTCGCGACCAGGATAACAAGAAATCATTCTTGTCAAATTGTGAGTCTTTTTACAAGATAATAATAAAGTAATGTTATACCAAGCTCTCTTTCAGCAGCGACACTACCCCTAATATTCAAGTGAAAATTCAATTCAGATCCAAAAACTAGTTCTTCATTTTTTGTTTTACAAAAATCTGTAAAGAAAGAGTCGGAGAATTGCTATACATATAGTGATTTGTGGGTTTTCTATTTTGGTGGAGCTCAAGAATTCTAAGTGACTGAATACACTATTAATTTCAGTTTCACGTACGTATGCTTTGATAATTAATCCAGTAATTCTTAGCCGAATGATATAAGACCTAGACACACTGTTTACTAACGTAAGAAAATAAGGAGATTAAATACGTGTAGAATAAAAATAAAAATTACCGGTCACTCTATATTGTTTAAGAAAAATTGGCGAAGGCAAGTAAATTTAGCTAACCATGGCCAAACCAAATACCTTAGGAAAAAAAAAAAATGGAGAAGTTTTCAGGGTTTAAAAGGTTTTTGATTTCTGTTACTCGGAGGCACCCGCCATATAACCATTAGTAAAATGAATTGAGTAATTGTTAAATCCGTTTGTGGGTATAAAACTGTCGTTTCAGTTATCTTTTAAAGATGCTGTAAGATCTCTTCTTTGATTCCTGACACCTAGCAACGCTTTTAAGGTGTTGAAAGGAAATATATTTCTTTGAAAGAAATATACTTAAGTTCTTCAAGAGTTAGTTGGGACCACAGCAATGTTTTTGTATTGAGCTTAGTATTAGTGACGACTAAATTCGTTCGTTATGTACGCAATAGAACACTCTATCTAATTATTTACCGACTCAATGATAACCCACGGGGGATGTTGGGAGAACACGAAAAAGCTTGTAAGTCACTTTGAGTGTTCTCCCAGCATCCCAAGTAGGTTTATAGCTGGGTTTCACATGACGTCACTAAAATTCAAACTACAAAATTATTGATCTTCCTGAGATTTTACTTTAATGATGTATAAGAGAGCAGCTGAAAACTAATACTCATACAAAATTTTCGTTCCGACTGGGTTCTTGGTTTTGTGATAAATTAGGCTTGAATTTCTAAGCTTTTGCGTGACGCGGCACTTACATGACGACCTAGAGAGCTGTCATGATGGTTAAAAAAGTGACTTATTTCGGAGAATTTGGCTATCTGAACAGTTCATGTCTTAGAAAAAGTATTATTTTAATGTTTTAGAGTTCCTCGAGGGATAAATTCACGCATTTGTAGCAAAATTCAGTGACAGATGTTTCTGTTGGTTTTCGGCCGCCATGTTGGTGCCCATACGGATGGGCACCAGAATGGCGTCTCCGTACAAATCTCTATAAATTTGGGTAAAAAATTTCTCCGCATATCTCGCATAAGAAAAATTGCTGTGACCAGAATTTGGCGAAAGTCTTTGCACATTTACTTTCTTTCATTTCCCAGATTCTGGACTTTATCTCTTGAACGGTTTTGATTTTTATTTTGATCTATTTTGAACGGCGTGACTCTGAAAACCAGCAATTACTCCGGTAAACCCATAGAAATAGTTCAGTGCATGTTGCTTTTATGAAATAACTGTGGAAAACGTTTGTCAAAGTGACGTGATCGCGTTGCCTGTTCTTAACAAATTCATGAGAAGACGCGGCAAACCAGGCAATCACTGAAACTGAAAGAATGAAAGTACAGACCTCAGCACTCACATACGCCGCACACAAAATCCTTAGAGCCGAAGCGACGAAAATTGTTGGCGCTGTAAATGTTGGAGCAAAAGAAGCTAGGAAAGGTAAAAGACTGTACGATAACTTTCAAGATGTTTTGGAAATGGGATAGAGGAATAGCTCTGATTCAGAATTTAACTTTTTATAATGAAAGCAATGAAGTTCATTTTTCTCTGTAGTTTGCCAATTGCTGGAAACTACAGCTTGAAAGATTAGTGGAAAATAGATTCATTTACGCTTATCACCGTGTTAAGCATGCATTGAGCTAACTTAAAACTGCTGAAAAAATCTTCATGTTAAATCAAAGAAATCTTTTCCCTGCTCTTATAACAACCCAAAATGATCCGTCTAGCCCATGCAGCTTTAGTCAGAACTGTATCCTCTACAGACCGCGAGAAGCCCTTAACACATCCTTCTAAACTCGAGTGTGAACGGAATCGGCGGCGTAAAATTTTTGCCATGTAAAAAAAGACGAGACATTAAGTGTTAAATCGCAACAAACTTCTGGTCCTGTCTTTTCATGTGTATGTTGAATGAAAAGATATTAATTCGCGTTATTGATATCTTAGCTGGTGAACACGGAAACTATTTATTTTGTCCTCGCTAGTGTTTTGAGTTCTCTGATTCTCTTTAGGTCTGCATGGCTTCCTCTGGTATCAGTCGCTTTGCAGAGTTTGACACTTCTGTAATTAGATATATATTTGCAATCTGCTCATTCCGTGAACAGGTTGCTTACTTGAATTCTACCCCTGACGCTGAGCCCGGCTATTTTGATTAGAACTGTTTACAAATACAGATGTTACTTCTTATCACGGATATCATAGGAAAGGCTGGAAAGTGGAAAAAAAAAACTGTTCTGGATCGACGTTTTACAACACAAAATTAACACAGACAAAGTGACGCAAATAATTTTGTGATTGTCTAATTCGCAAATAGAATTTTAAAAAAAAGTTCTGGAAACAAATATGATGATTTCCTCAAGGAACTGTATTTCATGTTCCAAACTTATGTGCGCGGAAAAGTTTTCATCTTGCCCATAGACAGCATAACTTACTATTAAAACATAATTCCAGCGCTACTTAGGAAAATAAGGAGCAGTTTCAGATCTGTCAATTTGTTGATTTCATGAAGTCGAGTTTCACAAAGGTTCTTCATGAATTTGAAATGAAAAAAAAAAAAAAAAAAAAAAACAGAACAGCAACAGCAACAGCGAAATTTAAGAATTATCTTCTCTTTGGGAATTCTCGTCCGCCTAACCTTTTTCGTGTACAAGGGCAATATTAGTTGAATAACAACACAATTTGCAAGAGGAAAAACCACGAGAAACGAAAATGTATAGGTTGGAGTATATTTGTTCAGGGAAAGTTAATGCGTCAACAAACTAGTACCTTAGGTGTCGACTCGTAAAAAACACACAATCGGAAGCAAAGAAAATTTAGCAGCCAGCATGAAACCGTTTTCTCTAGCAGCAAGTCAGACATCTTACAATGTATTTTACTTTGGCAACACAAAAAGAAATTACCAAGGTCCTCTTGATGACTGTGCACTGCGATTACCCTTAAATTGCTGTGTCTATATAAAGTACTTAGCGGCCTTGGTCATTTAAATTTCCTAGTACTTATATAATATAATCCCGCAAAAAGATCTCAGAAACCGTGTTAATTTGGTAGGGCGCCCTCTCATAATCGATGTGAGAGTTGAAGGCAGCCTGACCGAGTGATTAGAATAACTGGGCTTGGAATCCAGAAGTTGAGGTTAAAATCTAGGTTCTGCTCCGAATTCAAGTTTTCCAATATGGCTCTAGACAGCCAAATATCTTGTCACTACTAAACTTGAAATTTTAATCATTTCAGTTCCATTTACAGTATTCGTCTCTGTGTTTAAGGTGGCTCAAAACAGTTCCGAAGACTTAGATTTTGATGGGTCGTTATGATCACTCTTTATCACTTGATGCTACAACCATGATATCAAAAAACTGTCCAATCATTGGTGAACACGTTGTTATCATTCTTGTGGCGCAATAGGTTACCATAACAACAGTATGACCTCCTACAAACACCCTTAATTACAGCTTCACCGATGTCACGCTTTTCCAATTTTCCATTATGAAATTTTGAAGTTTCATAGACCCTATTCATAAATGGCTGCCAATGTAAAATTCTTTTGCACGCATTTGCATTAGTGCAACTAACCTCGTTTAAGAGCAAAAATTCTTTTGCATCATCAACTCAAAAGCGAGGTTTGTTGGGCTAGTTTTAATACTGACGAAAGAATTTTTAAATTGGTAGCCATTTATGAATAGGGTCTATAATCCTTTGCACAATCGTGGAATAGTGGATTCCAAACTTTGGCGCAACTTGTATCAAATGGGACGTATGACAAATCTATGGTTCGGCTGCTCAAGTTTTCTAGCGAGCTAATGTAGGAGTGATATTTCTTCGTTGTTCCTCTCTTCAGTATAGCTCTTATAGAGTTAGATATCCAATAGCTGAAATTACAAATCAAAATGACTTTCTCAAAGACATCAAATGTCGGGAAAACACACTCCTTATCTTCGAGGTCTTCGATTTGAAAAGTCAGGGGTTTAAGAATGTCACTCATGCTCTTCTTTTTATTTTTTAGCTCTTATTAACCGAGCAGGAGGTCTGTATGGGAGAATCTTGGCCGAGGTCGTGAGTACAGAATTTCTTCCATACAGACCGACTTAGTTCGGTTAATAAGATGTTTATTGTATGGCAAAGAAGAATTCGTTTAATGTAACTGGTTTGCGAACATTTTGCTTGCGAACGGCGATGAACTTAACTTAAACCTGCCGAAATTTGCTCGTCATCTTTACTTTTTTTTTTTTTTCTGTCATCAGGCTTTTTGGCACTTTCATAAATGATTCAGCAGAAAATAAAAGAAAATGGTGAATATTCTTGCATTTTAGTTTGCAACTTTTTCACATCAAAATGTAACCGGTCTAGGTGCCGGTCTGGATGGGAAAATCTAGACCACAGTCAATATCGATTTCAGCTAATCAAATTCGTGAATTCGGTAGTTCCCAGTCCTTGTGAGACACAGCTATATAATAAATTATAATAATTATGGTTAAAGCGGTTAACCGAGGTTTTCCCGTGAAAATTACACCCTCAAATCAATATGATTCTGAGTTGAGGACTGAATGATACTTTTTTTTTTTTTTCAAAACCACGGTATTCTGCTTGATCAGGGTCCACCATTATTTAGCACAGGTTGGCATTATCCTTAGCGCTGCAATGAAAAATAAATATTAACAAAAAGAAACTTTAACTTTCAGTAGCCATTTTATTTTCTCCTTGTTCAAAAGCGGAGTATTCGATGTCAAATTTTCTTGCCAGTTCGAAAGTACTGCTGTTTCTTTTCAATGTTTCATGTATTTTTCGAAGGAAATGCTTGTTTCTTCTGCTTGTTAGGTTGTCTATGTAATCTTGACACTTTTTTTGACATTGTCTTGATTCGACGACGTGGAGGACAGAGTCCAGACATAATTACAACGCGCCTTCTAATGAACTTATCTTCTTTATCGGTAGCTCCTATAATATCCCATTTTTACTTCATCCACTTAATAATTTCAATTTAAAAAATGTGAAACGATCCATTTGATCTGTAGTTTTAGTCGATCTAAGTAGTGTGAATTCACTTCGTGTCACTACTAATGGTCTCAACAATTCCTGAACTATCCCTTTACTGCTCCAAAACGGTCTGCATCTTTGAGAGAAAGGAGAGGTCGGCGGAAGCCGGGTTACATGTCAGAGCACCCAATTATCTCGAATTTCCCTGAGGAAACACGGAAAGTTCCCATTAAAGGGACACGGTCAGCTTTGGGACCGCACTCACCTGGACACTAGTTTTCTCACTTTGAAAAAAGTTCACCTCAACCTGAAATCAAACTACATCCAGAAATCCGCTTCAATCTTCGCAGTGTTTTGCTTGATTTCCAATCGTTTACTGAAAAGCCTGTTTTTGAGTGTGCTTTTGCTCATCGTATGATATTATTTTTATCATACTTGATTGAAAACAGTATGGATCGCGTCTCTGTGATATGCAAATTAACTATGAAATGGTATCTAATGCGCATGTGCTCCAGCTGACTGTGTCCCTTTAACGGTGAAGATAAATTAAATTATTATTCAACGCATTTTTTCTGTCTTTCCATTGGCCGAGAACCTACCACGTGACTTACAAATAACGGCGTACAAATAATGGTCCGCTCAGGAGTAATGCCGAGTAAACGTGTTTTGTTGATCTCATGCTCTAATGCAAATTATTATCACTTTGTCGCGCATTGTGGTGCATTTTGCAGGCTAAAATGGAGAATTTGGCGGGCTAAAATGTATTTTAGCACGTTGAAATAAACCAATAATTGTTCAGACTGTTTTGTTGTCATGTTAGTGGTGAAAGTAACTAAACAAAAACCATTAGCGAAAGAAATTATCTTTAAGAATAACGTGAGAGAGGTCTCCTTGGGAATTGCGCCTTTATGGAAATCTTTTAACATTTATCCTGTCTTACTTTTTCTTAGCTTCTGCCTTGCAAGCCCCTCGATTATCTAAGGAGCAAAGTTTTCAATTTACAGCTTTACAGCTAACGTTGATATATTTGAGGCCGATCCACACTGCCGTAAATTCATTCGAAAAGGCATTCATCGGGGTTTTAAATAAATTGGTGTAAAGAAAAATACAACAAGATAAAATAAAATAAAACTCGACGTACTCAAGTCAAAAACGCCTTTCAATTTTTGTTGCTTTTGCCGTTTTCTCTGAAAATGAAAATTCGGCAGAACTTTCTTTAATTCCGCCAAGCGTCCAAAGCAGTTAGTACAAGCTGCTGTCAGTGCACTTTATCAATTAAGAACGGACAAAGGTGTTTTCAGCTTTCCGGTTGTTTTGTTATCGAAAAGGAAATGATGGGCAGCTTTCCTCTCCTTTCACCTTCGCAGACAAACATGTCTCGTCTATTTTCTTTGGAAATGAGTATAAGTCTAAAACACGATGCAAAGAAAATACACAACTGAACATCTGCTTTCATCCAAATGCAAATCCAAATGGGTCGATCCACCGCAGAGTCAGATGGCTCACTTAGATGTTTTAAACAGCCACCATCCCTAATTCAGTGAACAGCCGGCAAGTGCGTATAACGCTTGGGAAGACCACGCTCGAGCGCGGCAGCCGATCCCTTCGTTCACCGATTCACCAAGTTCGCTCACATCCACCTGTTTTAGAACAGCCGTATTGAATCTGGCAATTATATTCGAATTTAACAAGCGTATTTCCCTCTTTGAAACGCTTTCGAACGTCAGATGGGTTGATTTTACTTAGTCGAGGGAGCCACACTACGATCTTCGATTCCCCAACATTCCCTATTTGAACAGCTTATGACTTCGGACACGGCTTACACCCTTTATATACCAAAACAAGAGTGATGCTACATGTGCTTTAATGGGTGAAACCATCCAAAAAAGTGTTTTTTTTTGGGGGGGGGGGGGGGTGGGAGGGGAACTAGACATTTTTATTCATCACTCGTTCATGTTTTTGCTGAAACTATAATAACTTTATGGAAGAAAATAGCTAATTTTAATAAAAGGCGTTTCATTCCTGACACTGTTTACAAAAACTTTCCCACGCCATATTAACGTGAATGCAATGAAATATGAGCCTTGCTTACGAGCAAGTCGTAAAATATTTCGTTATAACAATGTTTAAATTTCGCGAAGAAATATTTTTATGATTTCCATTCCAATAACTTTATCGCCGTTTCTCTACAACAACAGGTTATTTGTTTTCCTCATCTTTGGTCAAATAAAGCTACAGAGTATGGGCGTCAAACACATGAGCTGACACACTTTATTACTAATAAAGACGGAAGACTGAGCTATCTTAAAAGAAGGATGTTTACATCAGGAACGTGTCTTTGTTATGTTAATAGCAAGTTTTAAGACGTTAACAATAATTGCTTGCCACGCTTACCTCGAACGATTTAACACGACAATTCAATTCTCTAAACATACAAAAGTTCAGTTTTTTTGACCAATAAAACGGAGCTTCACCACTTCAAACATGTGCAAAAGCACGCTTCACCGATCAATTTCAATGCTACAGTAATAAACTCATTTTTCTCATTTTTTTTTTTTTTTTATGACTCAGTGCCCTCGGAAAGTATTCATTTTTGTTTCAGAATTGCTCAATCATCTCACCGAGATCTCTCTGCTTTCTGACTGTGTTTTGAAAGAAACACGCACTAATCTTAATTGAAATAAATTTGAATTCTTTGTAATGTGGTCTATACAGAGAAAAATTGCAATTTATTGTTTTTATCTCTTTATTTACAGCTTTAATCAAGTTTTCATTCGAGACATTTTGCTTTAGTTTCAACAATAAAAGAATGTTACTGACGGTTACCATACTGCGGTCAAAAACTCGAAAAACAATGGCAAAGCACTTGTCTGATTGTGTTCTTCACTTCTTGCCTGACTTCCTTTAGCTTCCAATAGTAAAGAATCGGATTTAATGACGAGTTTAACAAACCTAAGGTGACTGCATAACTCCAAGCGTTAACCATAGATGAAGATAGTCCATTATGAGCCCACAAAGCCGCCACTATACAATAGGGTAGATAACAAGCGACCAGCGTCAGTTGCAGCCATATTGCACTGGACAATGCCTTTTTGTATCGCGCTATGTTCAGTTGATTTGTTTGGTTCGGTTGTTGAACATGGTCTTGTAACTGAGTTTGCTGATGACGGAGGGTGAAGAAAATCTTTGTGTAAGAGAAGATCGAGGTTACAAGACATAGTAAAATAAGTATAAAGCCATACCGTAAGGTTATGAGGGAATTTATAAGCCAGGTTGCTGAAGAGGCAGTGGACACAATCCAAAGGGAAACAACGATCACCCAGGTTCGCTTTAAAGTTACAACTTGTCTGTATCTCAGCCCCAACAACAGGGCGAGAAGTCTGTCCACGCTTATTGCAGTCAGTGTCCACATAGACGCGCTACCCAGTGTATATCCTGTTATGAAATGTGCCACTAATGCGTAGCGACAAATATTCTAATGTTCATTCACTACAGATATCCAAAAGGTAATAATGACAGGCTCTGAAATAAGACCAACAGAGAGATCAGTTGTCGCGAGACTACGAAGCAAGAGCTTGGATGGCGCATGTAGTGAGGACTCCTTGTGAAAAGTAATCAGGATCAGAACATTCCCAAGGGTTGCACTAATGAACAGAAAGGAGTTTAAAACTGAAAGAAACATCAAGTGGCCACGTAGTCCAGTAGTTAAACCAGCGGAACGTAAAAGTTGTTCAACTGTTTTCTGCGGTCCATCATCAGTTAAGTTTGCTGTTCCCATATCGATAGTCACAGATGTAGTAAGTTAATTAAACGCTTGAAATAACGAGACAGAAATTAGTTAACGAAGAGTGCCGAAATTTTTAGAGCAGTAAAGCGGCTTCTCAGTTAATATCTTTTCCTTCTCCCTCACTCCGTTCGTACGAAGGAAAATCATTTTCCTTCTCCAGAACGCTGAAGCATAACACAAATACACAAGACTGTAAGGCAGGCAGAGTGAGAGCACCTGCCCGACGATGCTTTAATTCATTTCACACTAAGCTAGGCAAATAAGTACAAACAATGTGAGGAGGGGAAAACTGGCTACATCTTTACGACTGAAAAAGCCTAAGTAGGAAAATATTTAGTTAGTTGTAACCTACTTTCCAGAGAATCTTTAGCATGCATATTCTTAGCTTTCTCTGATTTCCATCGCCCGTGAAGCATTAATAACCTATCAGAAGCACCTGATTTTATAAGATTGTCTGCTATAAAGGTAGCACCGCCTGATCTAAGGCTATGAGTACTATAGGGGATGGAGTTAATCCCTATAGCTGAAAGCGATTCTTTAATTAGCTCTCTACACCTAGTATAACTTAGTCTCCTAGGGCCTAGAGTATACAATTTGGCCTTCTTGACAAATTTAAGGGTTCTAAAAATGTGAGCAGATGAACTTAGATCAATACTTGCTGTTGAAAAATAACGGGCTAATAATGAATGAGGACATGCAAGACCACCACTTTTAGAAATAAACACAATATTGCCTTGCCTATATTGATCAGTTTTGCTATGCTTAACATTAATCTCTAGATGATCATCAAAAACTACAATATCCGAAGCCTGTATATCTAAAAGCTCATTAACCCTGAAGGGGCCATAAAAGCCTAAAACAAAAATTAATGCTGTACGTAAACCACTAAGATTACAGCCTTCATAAGCAAACTTAATACAAATTCGACGTATCATATCAGGAGTAATAGGCTCCTTTTTTCTGACTGGTCTGCTAAATACACGTTTAATAGCCTCCACAATGTTGCGAGATAGTACAGAATCAACTGGATTACCTTGTATCCCGTATGGAATGAGATCATGGACCCATTTTAACGCACAAAACGCAGACAAAACAACAGCATATGATTTTTTGGTTTCGTGAAGATTAGACAGGTATTCAGATATAAGTAAACTATCACAAGGCAAAACCAATCTTAGGCCTCTGGACTTCATATAAAGACAGAAAAGCCTGTATTGAGCGACATACTTTTTAACAGAAGAATTAGCCTTAGACGGTAAAACTTGCTTCAGCATTAAACGCCTTTTGGCAACACAGGTCCGTCCCCAAGAAGTGGCTTCAGTCAAATCCTAAGGAAGCAAAAATACTAAGAGATAATATAAAATAGAGGGAAGGGGATGTGCTTATGCCGATTTAGCACCGGCGAAAAGTTTAAGAAAAAATCCATAGCCAACCGGCCAAAGTCCGCTGTCCATAAAGACAAACGGCTAAAAGAGTTCGTTGCCATCCGGCTAGAACCTGATGCCAACCGGCTCCAAGGACTGCCAAAAAAGGCTTGAAAAAACTGTAATACAATAACACAGCGTGTATAATATTTAAGTACGATCCAGTTGGTTTGTGATGACGCTGTCAGAAAAATTAAGTTTGACAGCGATGATAAAACCATTCCAACTTGACGAGCCTAACAGCGAGTTAATGTTGCGCCCTAAACGCAACGCTAGCGCACCTTCGAAGAATGCGTAATCAACAACAAAATTCCAAAACCTATTGACCAACAGTGGCCAAAAAGGAGCAGACGGCCAATGCGGTGCAATTAACGTTCCACTGGCACGAGATCTAAACATGAAAATGAGAACTTTAGACAAAATTGGAATCGGTGGTACAAGGAGACAATTTTCGCCTCGTCAGTCCTGGAAAAACGCATCCACACCTGACGTCGCAGGGTTCCAGAATCTTGAAAAATATTTTGGAACTTTTTTGTTGTAGTGAGCGGCAAAACAATCCACAGTATATGGCCCCTAAAGACCGTCTAGCTGCTGAAAAAACTCGGGGGCAAGTTCCCAATCGTCATAATCAATTATCTTGCTGAGGTAATCCGCCTTATCATTGAGAGATTGGGGCACCCACTGAATGTCCAAAACAATTCCCAATTTAAAGCATAGCGAAAAAATATCAAAAGCTAACTTGTGAAGATTAAAGTGCATACTACCAACTTGCGCAATTCTTGCGGCCCCCTGGTTATCGGTAAACCACTTGACTCTTGAATTAGGCAGAAAAGGACTGAATGAACTAAGGACGAATTAACTGTACAGCTAATAATTCACGGTAAGTGGAACTCTCCTGACGTTCAGCCTCAATAAACATCCTATGAGCACAAATATCTTTCCCGTCAATATGGCCAGCGCAAGCAACATCACTTGCATCTGAATAAATAGAAACAAATGGAGTGACCGAATCAGACACGCTTCTAGTGTTAACGGAACAAAGATTGTTCTTCCAAAACTCAAGTTCAACTACACAGTATCTATGAAGCAAAAATACACTATCCCAATCTTGGGCGGCAGCCACAGACATCTGACAATGCCTGGTCATAATTCGAGCGAGGTTTCCTAAAACGGGACTCAGATATGATTTTTCCAACAATGGAAGGCAAACTTCTTGCTGATAACGCACGAGGTTGTAGGGCGCTGTCAATGTGGGACAAGGCCTTATCTATTCTTACTCAGTAATGCTAATGTTTCCTTGAATCCCATCCCAAACAATACCAAGCCAAACAATAAATTGTACAGGAACCCAGACTGACTTGTCGTCATTAGATATGAAGCCCGCCGCGGCAAGGTCTGATCTAAGAATGTTCGAATGAATTTGGCTCAACGACTCAGTAGACTCAACGTCAAAACCATCATCGAGGTAAACAACGGCACGTATTCCCTGAGATCTCCAATGCTTTACTAAAGGTCTGAGCAACTTGGTGAAAATGTAAGGCGCCGAAGATAAACCAAACGGGAGAACTGTAAACATAAAGAAACTAGGTTCCCCATCAGACATCACCCAGATAAAACCGAGGAATAGCTGGTGTTCTGGAAAAATATCCAAATGATGATATCCACTTTTGAGGTCAAATTTGGTGAAGTAGCTACCTTTCTCAAAATAGTCTAGCCCAACTCTCCAGTCCTCGAACTTGAATTTTTGCTTAAAAACGTGGTGATTGATGTACCTTAAATCCAAAATCAAACGTCTTTTCCCACAACTTTGAACCGAAACAGAAAGCGGATTGATAACGTTGAGGCAACTCTTCGGAACTTGACAAACTCTTCCCGAGGAAAGCAACTCAAGAATAGCTGAGTGAACGAACTCGGAATGTTCTAAACCAGAACGATTATTGCTAAATTCTGTTGGAGGCGGAGAAACATAAAACGGAATTTTGTAACCTTCTCTAATACAGTCGATGATAAAAGGTGGTGCGCCAATCTTCTCCCAAAACAGAACATGAGCTTTAAGTCTCCCCTTAACACCTGGCGGAGCTGTACCAGGGACCAGTGAACCAGACTCTAACTCCAAAGAAGGCAAAAACGAATCTTCTACCTTAATGATATCTTCGAAACATCCGACCGCATCATCATGTTCAAATAGTTGACTGTCGCTCGTCTGGTCTGCGGGATTGCTCTCCAGATGTACTGCCTGAGCCAAGTCTGGTTGTGTTTTTGTAATTCCCGAATCCAGGACCGTCGCTGAGCCTCCCGCAACTTAAACTCCAATGACCTCTCTTTCCGCATCTGAAGCAGATGTCTGCTGGAGAAGGCATTCTACGGCCTGAAAAACGAAAAAACAAAGAACGCACAGCAGAAAACCTTCACTAAAGAAAAAATAAAAACGTGGAAAAAATAAACAAAACAAACAAGAAAACTACGAGCACCGTCGAGTAGTGTCGCACTTGATGAATATATCAACCTATTCACTCCTTATATATATTCCAACTGGAGTCTCGAGAGACTCCACGTGCTAACACAAGATGTGTTAGCATAAATCACATGCGTGCTCACGCTGAACTTCCGAAGGAAAATACATTTTCCTTCTCCCTCACTCCGTTCGTACGAAGGAAAATCATTTTCCTTCTCCAGAACGCTGAAGCATAACACAAATACACAAGACTGTGAGGCAGGCAGAGTGAGAGCATCTGCCTGCCACGTTGAAAAAACAAAGAAAGGGCAAGGAGCATACCTCGAAAAAGAGACCGGTCGTCAGCAGCACGAGAAGAATGAGCGCTGAGGGGAGTCTTATTCTTCTCGGATTTCTTAAAAGCATTTTGCTTCTTCTTCTTCAAAGCCCTCTCCGGCGCCTACCTGATCCTCTTCTCGTCGCCCGAATCACTAGCTAACTCCTCCGCCTCGTATTCCTTCACCGCAAGCCAACCTGCTTCGCTCTTGTCTGCCAGTTTTATGATCTTCTGACGATGTCGCAAACTTTTTCTTAAGTCCTCAACCTTTTCAGCAGCTTTGTCGACGTCGCGCAAGCCAAGAAAATTAGCGGCTTCGTCTACCGTCGCCTGAAGTTCGGAGTTAAACAGGAACTGGTCTTTGTTGCCTTGGAACTTAAGCTTGCCGGCCTCAGACGCTCTTTGCAATTTTCCAGTTTCACTTGACGATTGCGAGCTTAATCCCGACGAGAGATTTTCAATCTTGTGGTCAAGGTACGTTTTAAAACGTTCGAAAACGTCCTCCGTAGCAGACTCTTTAGGGTTCTTCGAAATTTCGGGACTCGAGGGCATCTCAAACACGATGAAACAAACAAGAAAACTGCAAGCACCGTCGAGTAGTGTCGCACTTGATGAATATATCAACCTATTCACTCCTTATATATATTCCGACTGGAGTCTCGAGAGACTCCACGTGCTAACACAAGATGTGTTAGCATAAATCACATGCGTGCTCACGCTGAACTTCCGAAGGAAAATACATATTCTAACGAACGAATTTAAACACTTTTATAACCCCTTCTTATTTCCTCATACACATCCAATAGATGAATATCGAATGATTGACAGGTTTAAAAGATGAACGCTATTTTTAACACCTTATTATTACCCCAAGCACGTCCACATACATGCGAGCGTACGGACGGCAATCCTTATCTACTTCGAACACAAAGCTGTTAGCACGGAGTTCGCGTTGACTCTCGCAGCCTCTTCTACACCAGTGGAGGGAAGTGTTAAACCACACGTTGCGTAGGAGGCCAAGTAAAGGCTTCACCTTTTGTTATTTTATGTCTCTATTGTGTGAACGGTTGTTTAAGAACCGTTCAATTGCATTTCTTATGGCCAGTAATGAGGAGCGACTGTATAATTTGTCATCCTTCGCCCGGGCTTCGGCGTCAAATCGCAGAAAAACCTGGTCCAACTCCATGTCACTCAGCTCGGAAAACTTTTATCCTGTCACTCCTCTGTCATTACACCAGTCTGAAAAAAAAAATTACACTGAGCCTATTTTTATTCATATCGTTAAAGCGATGAAAATTGCATCCTCTAATCAATGTATTTATGAGTTGGGTACCGAATAATGCTTTTGTTCAAAGCCATTGTACATGTCTTCTGCCTGATCAGGGTCCACCATTATTTAACACACGCTGGTATATTATTCTTAGCACTGCATAAAAATATATATATATATTAACAAAAAAACCCTTAACTTTCAGTATTTTTTTTGTCCTTGTTTAAAAGTCCCGTATTCGTAGTCAAATTTCCTTGCCAGTTCGAAAGCATTGTTGTTTCCTTTCAGTGGTTCACTTATTTTTTGAAGGAAATCTTTGCTTCTTCTGCTTCTTTTAGTGTGCCGATTTTCTTGCCACTTCATTGACATTCTCTTGATTCGACGACAGCGGACGGAGTCGAGACATAATTACCACGCCCTTTTCAGAAACCTTTCCCCTTTATCAGAAAACATAAAATGAATAACTACAGAGAAAATGTATACCTCAAATCGAAGGGGATAACCGAGAATACGTAACCTACAGTACAGACCCAGAATACGATATTTGTGAGACCTTTATTAAATCTCTACGCCGTCTGGCGGGTTCGAAAACGATTTTTATTCACGCGGAACGGCTTCAAAAGCGCAAAACGAGTCAATTGGAAATCATTGTTAACTCGTTAACACGTTTTAATGCACAACTTAAAGTAAAATGAATTTTGAAACTTTTATTTGCTATGTTAGCATACAGTAAAATACAATCAGCTAAATTGACCAATCATAGCGCGCGTAGTAACTTTAATAAAATTCGATATTACCATCAATGAAAACTCCGATTTTCAGTTTTTTAGCTTCAGCTTCTCGAGCTATACCTCTTACTAGCCGAGTTCGAGGTCCGTACTGTAAGTTACGGACCGAGCTTTTTCCCCTTCAATTTATGGCCCAAGCGTAAAGCGCGCGGGTCATATATCGAAGGGGAAAAAACGAGGATCCGTAACTTACAGTGCGGACCGAGAAGACGAGGTTAGTAAGATATTTATTATATCTCTACTGTGTGTCTGACGGGTTCGGGAACGATTTCTATTCACGCGGACTCGGAAAGGCTTCAAATTTCTCACGCAACTCGAAAGCAAAACGAGTCAGTTTGAAACTGTTTTTAAGTCGCTAGCACGCTTTATCACATAATTTAGCATGACGGGACGCACGGGGCTTCTACTGTAAGTACCGCAGAGAAATGGTAGGAAATTTTCCTAGCATTCCTTACATACTCTCACTAGGGTTCTTCGTCTTGCGGCCAGGGAAGGCATCATAATCTGTTTCAGTGACATGCCGATGATATTAAATAAAAAATAAACCAGAAAGGGCCGATGGAATATGAGACAAGCTTTAAAGTGAAGTCACGGTATTAATAGTCCTTTAAAAGTGATGCGATCCGATGCTTTCAAACGATGGCGGACTCCACCGACGCCAATAATCTGGAACAAAACAAGGTCATTATATATCGGATCACGCCTAAACACACGTGATGAAAGACTTGGGCAGCAAAAAAGCGTGGGCGGACAAAACCGGGGAATGCCGATAAATCAAGTAATCCCCCGAAAACGAACGAATTACACAACATGAACCTTCCTCTGCTTCTCTCCCTGAACCAGGTTCAGATCTACGAACTGAACTTAAAGATACCAAAGTGCCTACGAATGGAAGTTAAGTGCGGCGAGCAGACGTAAATGTCTTTTTTACGCAATGAAAGCCATCACAATAAACTCTGAGCTTGCATCGAGATGCTTGTCTGGGCGTAAAGGAGCGTTTGATTAATCAATCTAACACAGATCTTAAGGAATAAAAACCCAGATGATCTAGAATACTTGTCTGAGTATATCATTGGCAGTGGGAGCCACGTGCAGTATTGTCATGCTCGGCAATTGAAGTTATTGGGTAGAAAATATCGCACAATTACACAGCCGAGGGCAAAAAAAAAACAAACAAAAAAACAAAAACAAAAAACAAAAAAGCGCGAGGAGAAACTTAATACATGGCGGTAAGTAACGACCTCCGAAAGAAGTGAGCCCACCCGCCATCCCCTGAAAATAGAGGAACTAAGGCTCAAAAGTATAATTATTTTTCCAATCAATAACCTAAATAACGTACGATAAACTGATGACGATTCAACTAGGGAAGGTATAGCTTATTCCAGCAGGCGTCATGAAGCGCCCTGGTAAAACAAACCCCACAAAATTTTCATCAAGTAACAAGGTACTAACAGAACCTTGTCTTCAAATTGAAATTACTAAAATTGACAACTTTGCATCATTATTAACAGAGCGCATAAAAAGAACGTTTAATCATATTGAAATTATAAACTCGACCAGAGCAGTTAAATATTTGTAAAGCAGACTAACGTAGCAGTGCATCAGAAACAGTAAAAATAGTTTAAGGTATCTTACATCACGGTCTACATATAACGTGTCCACTCATGTGCCAGCAACATAAATTTCAACTGATCGAAGAATTTCTAAACGATTTATAAAAACGCAGTGTTTCTACGAATTACACCCACAGCCTTAGAGGAATACAGCCCTGTTCTGAGAGAATTTAGAGATGCACATTTAGAGCTGCGTCACACTCGCGTTTTAGGTGCGGGGATCCCAACCAATGCTTACTTAACTTTTTTAAAAACTCTACTTTTAGCCCTCCACCAAATCTACAAACGTGCATTTCGCTTGTGGAAAACTATTGATTTGCGCAGTGTTTGGGTTGGACATTCTTGCTAGTATCAACTTTCTTTTCTCTCGTAAGTTCTCGCCCGTTTAGAAATGCGCCATACTCGCGTTTTAGGTGCAGGGCAGTCCCAACCAATGCTTACCTAACTTTTTAAAAATGCTACTTTTAGCCTTGCTTAAAATCTACACACGTGTATTTCACTTGTGGAAGTCTATGGATTTCGACAGTGCTTGGGATGGACATTCTTACCCATATCAGCTTTCTTTTCTCTTGTAAGTTCTGGCACGTTTAGAGATGCGCCACACTCGCATTTTAGGTGCAGGGATCCCAACCAATGCTTACTTAACCTTTTACCGATGCTGCTTTCAGCCCTCCCCCAAATCTACACACGTGTATTTCACTTGTGGAAGTCTATCGATTCGTACAGTGCTTGGGCGAGTGATTCTCGCCCATATCAACTTTCTTTTCTCTCGTAAGTTCTCGCACCTTCAGAGATGCGCCACACTCGCGTTTTAGGCGCAAGGATCGAAACTAATGCCTACCTAACTTTTTAAAGGTGGTGCTTTTTGCCCTCCCCCAAATCCAAACACGTGTATTTCACTTGTTGAAGTCTTTTGATTTGGACAGTGCCTGGGCGAGAGATTCTCGCCCATATCAACTTTCTTTTCTCTCGTAAGTTCTCGCGCGTTTAGATATATGTTACACTCGCGTTTTAGGTGCGGGGATCCCAACCAATGCTTACCTAACTTTTTAAAGATGCTACTTTTAGCCCCGCTCCAAATCTACACAAGTGTTTTTCACTTGTGGAAAACTATCGATTTGCACAGTCTTTGGGTTGGAGATTTCCGCTCATATCAACTTTCTTATCTCTTGTAAGCTCTCGCGCGTTTAGAGATGCGCCACACTCGCGTTTTAGGTTCCGGAACCCCAATCAATGCTTACCTAACTTTTTGAAGATGCTGCTTTTAGCCCTCCCCCAAATCGTCACACGTTTATTTTACCTGTGGAACTCTATCGATTTGAGAAGTGCTTGGGTGAGAGATTCACGCCAATATACACTTTTCTTTCTCTCGTAAGTTCTCGCTGGTTTAGAGATGCGCCACACTCGAGTTTTGGGTGCAGGGATCCCAAACAATGCTTACCTAACTTTGTAAAGATGCTACTTTGAGCCTTGCCCAAAATTTAGACACGTGTGTTTCACTTGTGGAAGTCTGTCGATTTCGACAGTACTTGGGTTGGACATTCTCGTCCATATCAACTTTCTTTTCTCTCGTAAGTACGCAAGTTCTCGCGCGTTTAGAGATGCGCCTCACTCGAGTTTTAGGGGCAGGGATCCCAACCAATGCTTACCTCACTTTTTAAAGATGCGATTTTTAGCCCTCCGCCAAATCTACACACGTGTATTTCACTTGTTAAAGTCTTTCGATTTAAACAGTGCTTGGATAAGAGATTCTCGCCTATATCAACTTTCTTTTCTCTGGGAAGTTCTCGCGCGTTTAGAGATGCGCGACACTTGCGTTTTAGGTGCGGGGTCTTAACCAATGCTTATCTACTTTTTTAAAGATGCTGCTTTTAGCCCTCCCCCAAATCTACACACGTGTATTTCAATTGTGGAAGCCTATCGATTCGTACAGTGCTTGGGCGAGTGATTCTCGCCCATATCAACTTTCTTTTCTCTCGTAAGTTCTCGCGCGTTAAGAGATGCGCCACACTTGCATTTTAAGTGCTGGGATTCCTACCAATGCCTACCTAACCTTTTAAAGATGCTGCTTTTAGCCCTTCTTCAAATCTACACACGTGTATTTCACTTGTGGAAGGCTATCAATTGGGACGGTGCTTGGGTGAGCGATTCTCGCCCATATCAACTTTCTTTTCTCTCGTAAACTCTCGCGCCACACCCGCGTTTTAGGTGCAGGAATCCCAACCAATGCTCTTTTTACTTTTTCAAGATGCTACTTGTAGCCCTCCCCCAAATCTACACGCGTGTATTTCACTTGTTGATGTCTTTCGATTTGGACAGTGCTCGGGTGAAAGATTGTCGCCCATATTAACTTTCTTTTCTCTCGGAAGTTCTCGTGCGTTTAGAGATGCGCCATCACTCGTGTTTTAGGTGCAGGAATCCCAACCATTGCTTATATAACTTTTTACAGATGCTGCTTTTAGCCCTGCCCCTTATCTACCAACGTGTTTTTCACTTGTGGAAAACTATCGATTTGCACAGTGTTTGGGTGAGAGATTCTCTCCCATATCAAATTTCTTTTCTCTCGTAAGTTCTCGCGCGTTTAGAGTTGTGCCACACTCGGGTTTTAGTTGCTGGTATCCCAATCAATGCTTACCTAACCTTTTAAAGATGCTACTTTTAGCCCTTCCCCAAATTTACACGCGTGTATTTCACTTGTGGAAGTCTTTCGATTTGGACAGTGCTTGGGTGAGAGATTCTCGCCAATATCAACTTAAGGTTACAGTATACCTTCAGGGGTGTCCCGCGCGCAAGCGATGTAGCGCGTGCAGTTTAAGCTGTAGATACCTAAACCCCTATATCAAATTAAAGCTTATGGAGCTGGCTATCAAACCACACCAAGAATTTTGAAAGAAAATGAGTTGTGGAATTTTTCACGACCACTAAATGCGAGCGCCTGAATCACCTTTCGAAAGCTACAAGTCAAAGCGAATTTCGTTTTTCGCCAATTTAATTTTTTCCTCGGTTTCAGGGCCCAAAGCGCTTAAAAAACGTGTCTGCGTTTTGGCATATTCAATTGCAGTAAAAAGTTACAGAACATTTTCGAAATAGGATTTAAAAAATGTGGAGTGATCGTACAAAAATCGCTCTCGAAGAAAAAGTATTTCGTCATTAACAATTCCCAGACAGGTTTTTGTAGTTTATATGTTAAGCTAGCCACTGTCCAAATTTAAGAGCAATTGAACAAATTCCCTTTGAGTTATAACTCTTTAAAGTGTCTGCTTCAAGTGAAAAAATTTATTCGAGAAAACAGCGCTAAGAAAAATTCTCTGCTTCGCAAACAAACTTCGCCCACAAACGCCTTCAACTGGGTTCTCAGATAACTAAGCCAATCAGTGCAGGGAAAGTATACTACCGTTAACCTCCTGGTGAAATTTACGCGCGAATCTCTAAAAAACTCTTGTGTTTCGCAATGCGCTCAAGGAACCGAAGGCAGAGAGATAATTTTTCTGTAGCTCGGTTTTTCTTGAAGCTGGTCTGGCAAAATGGGGAAGACTAAAAAGGATACGAACGTTAGAGTGGCTGAGCGAAGGAAACAAACAAAAGAAAGCGCCGAGAGCAACTGTGTGTGGGCAACTGTGCATGGATAATATTTCAAATGGTCTCAATGAGTCCGACGATTCGTCGATATCGGACTCATCAGAAGAGTCTCTGTCAGCATCCCTGTTATTGCTGTCAAGTTCCGAAATTTTTACAGAACCTTTCTTTTCTCTTACCACGAATATTTGCCCGTCTTATACGATAACTATAGCTTCATCCGCGTGGCGAACTTTCGCTTCTTCACCCATTGATGTATTTTCATTCGTTCTTCGCTGTTTTCGCTTTTTCGAACCGGTCCATGGTTTAAACGTGGTCTATGTTTACTTATAACTTAATAGAGACACGCCTGATACCAAAAATGCTGGGTAGTCAGAACAACAATGCTGATCAACTGAGTAGTCAATTCGTGACATCCATATAGGTAATTCCCGCGAAAATCGTCTCGGTTGATTGCATACGCGCCATAGGGCTGTCAATCAAGAGGTAAACTTTTACTTCCGGTGAAAACGTAAAACCGCCATTTCTCCGCCAATATTTAGCCTTTTTCAAAAATTTTTTTCAAAAATTAGAGATTATTCTTCAACCACTATTTTGACCCAAAAATCCAAATTTGAAGAAAATTGCCGACCCGAAGGTATACTGTAACCTTAAGTTTCTTTTCTCTTGGAAGTTCTCGCCCGCTTAGAGATGCGCCACACTCGCGTTTTAGGTGCGGGAATCCCAACCAACGCTTACCTAACTTTTTAAAGATGCTACTTTTAGCATTGTCCCAGCTGTACACACGTTTTTTTTACTTGTGGAAGAGTATCGATTTGCATAGTGTTTTGGTTGGAGATTCCCGCCCATATCAATTTTCTTTTCTCTCGTAAGTTTTCGCGCGTTTAGAGATACGCCACACTCGAGGATTAGGTCCAGGTAGAATAAAAATAAAAATTATCGGTAACTCTACATTGCTTAAGGAAAATAGGCGAAGGCAAGTAAATTTAGCTAACCATGGCCAAACCAAATACCCTAGGAAAGAAAAAAAAAATAGAGAAGTTTTCAGGTATTACGTTTAAAAGGTTTTTGATTTCTGCTATTCGGAGGCACCCGCCATATAATCATAAGTAAAATGAATCGAGTAGTTGTTAAATCCGTTTGTGGGCATAAAACTGTCGTTTCAGTTATCTTTTTAGAGATGCTGGAAGATCTCTTTGATTCCTGACACCTAACAACGCTTCTAAGGTGTTGAAAGATAATATATTTCTTTGAAAGAAATATACTTAAGTTCTGCAAGAGTTAGTTGGGGCCACAGCAATGTTTTTTTGTATTGAGCTTAATATTAGTGACGACTAAATTCGTTCTTTATGTACGCAGTAGAACACTCTATCTAATTATTTGCCGGCACAATGATAACCCACCGGGATGTTGGGAGAACACGAAAAAGCTTGTAAGTCACGAGTCGTTAGGTGCGTTTTTTTGACGCTCTTTGAGTGTTCTCTTACCATCCCAAGTAAGTTTATTGCTCGGGCAAACCCATAGAGAGAGTTCAGTGCATGTTGCTTTTATGAAATAACTGTGGAAAACGTTTGTCAAAGTGACGATAATTAATTGCACTTTTGTGATCAAGTTGCCTGTTCTTAGCAAATTCATTAGAGGACGCGGCAAACCATGCAATCACTGAAACTGAAAGAATGAACTTCCAGACTTCAGCACACACATACGCCGCACACAAAATCCTTAGAGCCGAAGCGACGAAAATTTATGGCGCTATAAATGTTGGAGCAAAAGAAGTTAGGAAAGGTGAAAGACTGTACGATAACTTTCAAGACTTTTGCGAATGGGATAGAGGAATAGCTCTGATTCAGAATTTATCTTTTTATAATGAAAGCAATGAAGTTCATGTTTCTCTGTATTTTGCTAAATGCCAGAAACTACAGCTTGAAAGATTAGTGGAAACTAAATTCATTACGCTCATCACGGTGTTAAGCATGCATTGAGCTAACTTAAAACTGCTGAAAAAACTTCATGTTGAATCTAAGAAATATTTTCCATGCTCTTATAGCAACCCAAAATGACCCGTCTAGCCCAGCTTTAGTCAGAACTGCGTCCGCTACAGACCGCGAGAAGCGCTTAACACGTCCTTCTAAACTCAAGTGTGAACGGAATCGGCGGCGTAAAGTTTTTGCCATGTAAAAAAAAAGATAAAACATTAAGTCTTACATCGCAACAAACTTCTGGTGCTGTCTTTTCATGTATATGTTGAATGAAAAGATATTCGCGTTATTGATATCTTAGCTGGTGAACACGGAAACTGTTTATTTATTCCTCGCTAGTGTTCTGAGTTCTCTAATTCTCTCCAGGTCTGCATGGTTTCCTCTGGTATCAGTCGCTTTGCTGAGTTTGATACTTCTGTAATATTAATTTTCAATCTGCTTATTCCGTGAACAGGTTGCTTACTTGAATTCTAACCCTGACGCCAAGCCCGGCTATTTGATTAGAACTGTTTGCAAATACAGATGTTGCTTCTTATCACGGATGTCATAGTAGGCTGGAAAAAAAAAAAAAAAAACCGTTCTGGATCGACGTTTTACAACAAAAAATTAAAACAGACAAAGTGACACAAATAATCTTGTGATTGTCTAATTCGCAAATAGAAATTAAAAAAAAGTTTCGGAAACAAATATGATGATTTCCTCAGGGAGCTGTATTTCATGTTCCAAACTTATATGCATGGAAAAGTTTATTTCTTGTCCATAGACAGCATAATTCACTATTAAAACATAATTTCAGCGCCACTTAGGACATTAAGGAGCAGTTTCAGCCCTTTACAAAGTATTCACAAAGTATTTTTTCAAGGTTCTTCATGAATATGAAATGCAAAAAAAAAACAAAAACAAAAACAAAAACAGCAACAGCAACAGCGAAATTTAAGAATTATCTCCTCTTTGGGAATTCCCGCCCCCTAACCTTTTACGTGTTCAAGGGCAATATTAGTTGAATAACAACACAATTTGCTGGAGTAGAAACCTCGAGAAACGAAAGTGCATAGGTTGCAGTATACTCGTTGAGGGAAAGTTAATGCGTCAACAAACTAATACCTTAGGTGTCTACTCGTAAAAAACACACAATCGGAAGCAAAGAAAATTTAGCAGACAGCATGAACCGTTTTCTCTAGCAGCAAGTCAGACATCTTACAATGTATTTTATTTTGGCAACACAAAAGGAAATTACCAAGGTCCTCTTGATGACTGTGCACTACGATTACCCTTAAATTGCTGTGTCTATATAAAGTACTTGGCAGGCAGGTCATTTAAATTTCATAGTACTTAGATAATGTAATCTCGCAAAAAGATTTCAGAAACTGTGTTTGGTAGTGCGCACGATGTTAGAGTTGAAGGCAGCCTGACCGAGTGATTAGAACAACTGGGCTTGGAATCTGGAAGTTGAGGTTAAAATCTAGGTTCTGCTCCAAATTCAAGTTTTCCGATATGGCTCTAGAATGCCACATATCCTGTCACTAGTAAACTTGAAATTTTAATCGTTTCAATTCCATTTACAGAATTCGTCTCAGTGTTTAAGGTGGCTCAAAACAGTTTCCAACACTTAGATTTTGATGGGTCGTTATGACCACTCTTTATCACTTGATGCTACAACCATGATATCATAAAACTGTCCAATCACTGGTGAACACGTTGTTATCATTTTTGTGGAGCAATTGGTTACCATAACAACAGTATGACCTCCTACAAACACCCTTAATTACAGCTTTAGGGTCTTATAATTCAAAAACGGCACGGTGATTTTTTTTTTTTTTTTTTTTTATATATTATCAACTTTTGATAAGTATGACAAGACGCAACTTTTGGCAATGTTGTTGGTAGGGTTCAGAGCCGCCTTAAATTTTCGAAAATTTAAGGTCGCTCAGAATCCTACCAACTGAATTTATAAAGGAAATATTTTTCGTTCCAAGAAATACTTCATTTCGTTAGTTGTCAAAGACAGAGTAATTACTGTAGGACCACAGCAATGTTTTTGTATTGAGCTTACCTATTCTTATTAAAGTACTTAACGTTATTAATGAGATAAAATTTTACAATCACTCTTACAAGTTTGACAAGAAAGGATTTTAACTAATACCTTTTAGCAGCAGTGGAATAGTAGACCACTTCGCCGATGTCACGCTTTTTCAATTTTTCCATCATGAAATTATGAAGTTTCATAGACCCTATTCATACATGGTTGCCAATTTAAAATTCTTTTGCATGCATTTACATTAGTCCAACTAACCTCGTTTGAAAGTTAAAATTCTTTTGCATCATCAACTCAAAAGCGAGATTAGTTGAACTAGTTTTAATACTTACAAAAGAATTTTTAAATTGGTAGCCATTTATGAATAGACCCTATTCATAAATGGGCATTTATGAATAGGGTCTATAAGAATCCTTTGTACAATCGTGGAATAGCGGACCCCAATCTTTGGCGCAACTTGTACCTAAACGGGACGTATGACAAATCTGTGGTTCGGCTGCTCAAGTTTTCAAGCAAGCTAATGTAGGAGTGATATTTCTTCGTTGTTCCTCTCTTCAGTATAGCTCTTATAGAGTTAGATTTCCAAGAGCAGAAATTACAAATCAAAATGGGTTTTCTCAAGGTCTCGAGGTCTTCGATTTGAAAAGTCAGGTCTTGAAGTATGTGATGCTCTTCTTTTTATTTTATTATAATAATTATCGCTAAAGCGGTTAACCGAGGTTTTCCCGTGAAAATTACACCCTCAAATCAATATGATGGTGAGTTGGGGACTGAATGATACTTTGGTTTTTTTCAAAACCACGGTATTCCACCATTATTTAGCACAGGTTGGCATTATCGTTAGCACTGCAATGAAAAAATAAATATTAACAAAAAGAAACTTTAACTTTCAGTATCCATTTTATTTTCTCCTTGTTCAAAAGCGGAGTATTCATTGTCAAATTTTTTTGCCAGTTCGAAAGCACTGCTGTTGCTTTTCAATGGTTCATGTATTTTCCGAAGGAAACATTTGTTTCTTCTGCTTGTTAGGGTGTCTATATAATCTTGACACTTTTTTGGACATTGTCTTGATTTGACGACATGGCGGATAGAGTCAAGACATAATTACAACGCGCCCTCTAATGAACTTATCTTCTTTATCGGTATCTCCTATAATATCCCATTTTTATTTCATTCACCTAATAGTTTCAATTTAAAAAATGTGAAACGATCTATTTGATCTGTAGTTTTAGTCAATCTAAGCAGTGTGAATTCACTTCGTATCAGTACTAATGGTCTCAACAATTCCTGAACTATCCCTTCGCTGCTCCAAAAAGGTCTGCATCTTTGGGAGAAAGCAGAGGTCGGCGGAAGTCGGGGTTACATGTCAGAGCACCCAATTATCTCGAATTTCCCTGAGGAAACACGGAAGGTTCCCATTAACGGTGAAGATAAATTAAATTATCGTTCAACGCATTTTTTCTGTCTTTCCATTGGCCAAGAGCCCACCACGTGACTTACAAATAACGGCGTACAAATAATGGTCCGCTCAGGAGTAATACTGTCTAAATGTGTTTTGTTGATCTCATGCTCTAATGCAAATTATTATCACTTTGTCGGACATGAATTGTGGTGCATTTTGCAGGCTAAAATGGAGAATTTGGCGGGCTGAAATGTATTTTAACCCGCTGAAATAAACGAATAATTGTTCAGACTGTTTTGTTGTCATGTTAGTGTTGAAAGTAACTAAAAAAAAAAAAAAAAAAAACCGTCAGCGAAAGAAATTATCTCTAAGAATAACATGAGAGAGATCTCCTTGGGGATTGCGCCTTTATGGGGGATCAAATCTTCTAACGTTTATCCTGTCTAACTTTTTCCCAGCCCCTACCTTGGAAGCCCCTCAATTATCTAAGGAACAAAATTTTCAATTTACAGCTTTAATTTACAGCTAAAGTTGATATATTTGAGGCCGATCCACACTGCCGTAAATTCATTCGAAAAGGCATCCATCAGGGTTTTGAATAAATTGGTAAAAAGAAAAATACAACAAGATAAAATAAAATAAAACTCGATGTAATCGAGTCAAAAACGCCTTTCAATTTTTGTTGCTTTTGCTGTTTTCTCTGAAAATGAAAATTTGGAAGGACTTTCCTTAATCCCGCCAACGCGTCCAAAGCAGTTAGTGCAAGCTGCTGTCAGTGCACTTTATCAATAAAGACAAAGGTGTTTTCAGCTTTCCCGTTTTTTTGTTATCTAAAATGAAATGATGGGCAGCTTTCCTCTCCTTTCACCTTCGCAGACAAACATGTCTCCTCCATTTTCTTTGGAAATGAGTATAAGTCTAAAACATGATGCAAAGAAAATACACAACCGAACATCTGCTTTCATCCAAATGCAAATCCGAATGGGTCGATCCACCGCAGAGTCGGAGGGCTCACTTAGATATTTTAAACACCCACCATCCCTAATTCAGTGAAGAGCCGGCAAGTGCGTATAACGCTTGGGAAGACGACGCTCGAGCGCGGCAGCCGATCCCTTCGTTCACCGATTCACCAAGCTCGCTCACATCCACCTGTTTTAGAACAACCGTATTGAATCTGACAATTGTATTCGAATTCACAAGCGTATTTCCCTCTTTGAAAGGCTTTCCAACGTCAAATGGGTTGATTGTACTCACTCGAGGGGGCCTCACCTCGATCTTCGATTCCCCCAACATCACCTATTTGAACGGCTTATGAGTACAGACACGGCTTAAACCGTTTAAATACCAAAACAAGAGTGTTATAGCTACATGTACTCTAAAAGGTGAAACTTGACTGTCTTGAACAACTCTCCAAAAAAAATTGTGTTTTGGGGAAAAACTAGACATTTTTATTCATCACTCACACATTTTTTTTGCTAAACGTATAATAACTTTATCGAAAAAATAACTAATTAAAAAAAGCCCTTTCATTCCTGACGCTGTTTACAAAAAACTCCTCCGCCATATTGACATGAATGCAATGAAATATGATCCTTGCTTACGAGAAAGTCGTAAAATATTTCGTTATAACAATGTTTAATTTCGCGAAGAAATATTCTTTTATGTTTTCCATTTCAATAACTTTATCGCCGTTTTTCTATAACAACAGGTTATTTGTTTTTCTCATCGTTGGTAAAATAAAGCTACAGACGTATGGGCGTCACACACATGAGCTTACACACTTTATTACTATTTAAGACGGAAGACTGGGCTGTCTTAAAAGAAGGATGTTTACACTAGGAACGTTTCTTTGTTATGTTAATAGCAAGTTTTAAGACGTTAACAAAAATTGCTTGCCACGCTTACCTCGAACGATTTAACACGACAATTCAATTCCCTAAACATACAAAAGTTCAGTTTTTGTGATCAATAAAACGGAGCTTCACCACCTTCAAACATGTACAAAAGCACGCTTCCCCTCTCAATTTCAATGCTATGGTAATAAACTCATTTTTCGCTAGCAGCTGCAAAAATATGCAGCTTAATTGCTTCTTTGTAAGCTCTTTTGTAACATGAAGAATTTAAAAACTCTAGATTTTCCAAGAAAACAACAAAGAAACCTTAGTGTTTTGCCTCACGGAAGAATTGAGTCATAATATTTGTATAATAAACTACCACCAGCATCCCTATCTTATTACAGCATCTTTATCTTAATCTGTATTCGTTGTATGGGGAATATTCAGAGACTAAAGCTAACGAAAAGTTGTGGGAAAACCAGAATAGAGTGAAACTGAGGTGTCAACTGAAAAAAATCAAGTGTACAGTGTTTATATTTTGTCATGACTCAGTGCCCTCGGAAAGTATTCATTTTTGTTTCAGAATTGCTCAACCATCTCACCGAGATCTCTCTGCTTTCTGACTGTGTTTTGAAGGAAACATGCGCTAATCTTAATTGAAATAAATTTGAATTCTGTGTAATGTGGTCTATGAAGAGAAAAATTGCAATTTATTGTTTTTATCTCTTTACTTACAGCTTTAATCAAGTTTTCATTCGAGACATCTTGCTTTAGTTTCAGCAATAAAAGAACGTTACTGACGGTTATCATACTGCGGTCAAAAACTCGAAAAACAATGACAAAGCACTTGTCTGATTGTGTTCTTCACTTCTTGCCTGACTTCCTCTAGCTTCCAATAGTAAAGAATCGGATTTAATGACGAGTTTAAAGAACCTAAGGTGATTGCATAACTCCAAGAGTTAACCATAGATGAAGATAGTCCATTATGAGTCCACAAAGCCTCCACTATACAATAGGGTAGATAACAAGCGACCAGCGTCAGTTGCAGCCATGTTGCACTGGACACTGCCTTTTTGTATCGCGTCACGCACGACAGACTAAGCGAAAGAGGCTCTACTCGTAGTCTAGACTACATCAGGACCTGGACAAAGGCGGATTACGCGTGATAGATATAGAGACCCAGAACATAACAGTTGTTCACCTGCCTTCGGCCGTCCATCTCCAGTTGAGTTTTCTGTTGTCATATCGAGCTTCAAGATAGGTATTTGCAGTACGTTATACTAATTTAAACCCTAGGACACTTTTGCGACACAAAACTAATTAACTACCAGTGCCTAAATTTCTTTGTACAGTAAAACGACTTCCTAATTATTGCCTGGCGAACAGTCTAAACGCTTTTCACAATTCTTTAATATTTCCTTAAACACCTCCAATAGATGGCAGATTGACAGATTGAAAAGAGACACGCTCTTTATAACCCCATATTATTAACCCAAGCGCGTCGATTGCACGAATAATTGACAGGTTGAAAAGACTAATTAACTACACGAGATATATGATCTGAGATCGCATTCTCTTGTTTACTAGATATAACCTAAAATCTGGTTTCCTGACTGGATTTTGTTTCCGTTGAAAAAAGGACAGTCGGTCTACCGGTTAGAATTGTGGTGCATGTTGCGAGCTAAAATGGAGATTTTGGCGGGCTGAAACGAAGCAATGATTGTTCAGACTGTTTTGTTGTAATTTTTTTTTTTTTTTTTTTTTTGCCCTCCAAAGTAATAATAATAGTAAAAGAGTTTATGTTCGCGGGCATAAATATGTTTTGGGCCCTTCTCAGAGCTCATTTTACTGTGCCTTTCAATAACATGCGGACTCTAAAATTCAAAGCTCAACCGACAAATGCGTTTTTTGCTACCGTCGATCAAATGTTCGGCGGCTCCTCCCAACTTCCGACTATGTTGTCTGAACTGTGCTCAACTATTAGATTTGATTACCGCGTGCTCGGCAGTAGTCGGAAGCTGGGAGGAGCCGCCGAACATTTGATTGACGGTAGCGAAAAACGCATGTTGAATTTTAGAGTCCGCGTGTTATTGAAAGGCGCAGTAACCCTTGCCTAGCGGTTCGGGCTAAAATGATTCTGAGTCGGGCCGAAAACACATTTATGCCCGCGAACAAGCTGCTGTCGGTGCATTTCATCAATTAAGACAAAAGCGTTTTTAGCTTTCCCATTTTCCTTTAAAATCAAATGATGGGCAACTTTCTCCTTCTTTCACCTTCGCTGGCAAACCTGTCTTCTCTATTTTATTTGGAAATGAATATTATACGTCTAAAAGATGATGCAAAGAAAATACACAGCCGAACATCTGCTTTCATCCAAATGCAAATCCAAATGGGTCGATCCTTCGCAGAGTTAGGTGGCTCACTTGGATATTTAAACACCCAACATCCCTAATTCAGTGAAGAGCCAGCAATTGCGTATAACGCTTGGAAAGACTACGCTCCAGCGGGGCAGCCGATCCCTTTGTCCACCGATTCACCAAGCTCGCTCACATCCACCTGTTTTAGAACAACCGTATTGAATCTGACAATTGTATTCGAATTCACAAGCGTATTTCCCTCTTTGAAACGCCTTGGAACGTCAAATGGGTTGGTTTTACTCAGTGGAAAGTGCCCCACCTCGATATTCGATTACCCAACATCTTCTATTTGAACGGCTTATGAGTTCAGACACGGCTTAAACCGTTTAAATACCAAAACAAGAGTGTTACAGCTACATGTACTTT
>NC_138147.1:12505000-12580000 GCF_964199315.1 Orbicella franksi
ATCCGTGGAGCAATTGCAAACAAGGTAATGGTTCTTTAACGATCGATCAGGCATTTGATCAAACATTCTTTTTAACGTCTTCAGTTCCAACCTTAGAATATCAGTTCTCCTTACGACGTTTCATACATTTCTTTTAATGCAATTTCTGAGATTTTGGTTGCACATGAAAACAATACCTCTAGTTGCCGATTTTCTTTATTCTTGTCGCCGATCTTTACGTCAACGTTTCAGAAGGGAGGGATTAGGGGGCGTAAGAAGGGAAATCAGTGTACCAGGCGAGAGGCAGTTTGAAAGGAGATTGGGGCTTCTATTCGAAAGTGTAATTATGTTATAACAGTTCTACATCAGGGAAAAAAGTTTTGTTGAGGAAGTGGAAAAAATATATGTAATCTAACGTCCACAAAATGAGAAGAAAATGAGATGAAAGAAATTCATTTGCACCAGAGCGTGTCTCCGACTATATAAATGGTTACCAAAATGCACAAAAACGCGTACTATATATCAAGAGGTAACCTTAAGCTTTAATTTACTTATCAACTCCTTTGTAGTTATCCCTACTTGACCGCAAATGTATAATCGGATCTTTAAATTTTTACATTTCATTTCTTCAGGGACAAATAGAGAACAGTTTTGGACGGAAAGCTTGAAGAATTAGAAACAAAGATGGCATTAACTGGATGATGAAAGTAATAGGTGGGTTTGATTGCTTTATTTACTTCAATGCAGTGGAGTAGTAAAAGGAGTACAAATATCGTAAATCCCTTACCAAGAATGATCATGATAATATAGGATATAGCTTCCTCTCGTAAAAAGTGTTAATAAACATAAGCTTTCGACAGCCAGTCTACTGTCTTCGACGGATAAAAATTTGTAAGAGTGTCTGGCGGGGGCTGCTGAAATCTCAGTCTTCAATTGTTTCTTTTTTCCGACGCTTTCTCAGTTACATGTATGAGTTCAGATTGTATTAACGCGTTTGTTTGAATTATGCGAATTCACGATAAATAAGAAACCGATATCACCAGGAAGTTCACAGTACGTTTAATGTGTTCGGTTGTCTGAGAAAATAACATTGACTATGTGATTATTTACCACGAAAACAAAGCAAGTCCAATTCTGTGTTAAATCAGTAAAGTCGTGATTGCTCCTTTTTCTAAGCTTGCATTTGCTACTCGGCAAAGTTTTGGAAATTTTGAGATTGGCTATCTAAACATTATGTAGGATTTTGAGTGCTGAGGTCATTTTATTTTGTAAAGCCTCAACACCTCTCTTAGGAAACTTTTGAGATGCCTCATAGGAAATCTTGAAGACGCGTATTGAAATATGCCGATTAGTTTCTGTTTTATTTTTATTTATTTACTTTTTGTGACATTCTCTTAAATTTGTAAGGTCGGATTAAATTATTTGCAGATGTCGTTTTCAAAATCTCTTGCCATCATTTTGAAATTGCATGTGGTAGGGTTCTTTTCGAAATTGTGTAGACGTTGCTTGAAATTTGTATGTTTGGTTTTTAAATTTTATTCTTTTTAAATTTGATGTATAGAATTTTTCAGTTTCCTCATTTGAGCTTGTAAAAAGAAATGTGTAGACATGTGCATTGTGCATGCAAATATATCGACTTTGTTAAAATTTGCGGACGCCTCTATTAAAACCTTGCACACAGCTTGTACACTAACTTTTTGAAATTGATAGTCTAGTTGCCTTTTCTAAATGTTAAATACGGTCGATCTTTTCAAATCAATTTTCAAGGTAAGACGGAAGCAAAGGAATTGCCGTACGGACAAATATCATTTCTACGACCACCAAGCAAAATAAAGTTGATTAGGGGAAAGAAAAATTGGGCTCATGCCTTAAAATAACATTGTCTTTGTGGCTCTCATTCCAACATATAGACGGTCTTTTTAGTTGCCCTGTTTCCTAAATATGATCGGAGTATAACTTGAAGAAAGGAAAGATTTGATTTGCTGATAATGATCAGTTCATCCATTGCAATTGTGACGTCTCTTTTGATATTTAAAGGAAACCAGATGCATTTTGTTAGGATTATGTGTCTGCTGAAAAGACGCTCACAAAGCCTGCTTTTTACACTGTTTCCTGTTTTTCTATTCCGTTTCTGCTTATTTCAGACACGGATGTCGACCTTTCCGCCATGAAATATTCCTGAAATTTATTAGGACAGCTAGCAGGGGTGGGAGTGCAGGGGGTCAGGAAAAAGAGAGTACCGACGCTGATTTCAAACTTTTGTCTAATAATGCCCAATAATGGTTAAAATACCAAAAATTATCGTGGGAAACAATTCTGTATTAACACTTTTTAGTGTTATTTGACGCTCCCATGGCAACCATGAAATCTGAAGTCTTTGGCTTTAATGATAGTACTGATTATGAGCATCTCCATCTTTTCTACAGTTTTAGCATTCTTATCTTACAACTTACAATCAGTTTAGAGATTTTTATAATGCTTTTTTGAATAATTTTGAAACTTAAGATGACGGATTTTGAATTTCGTTGTAATGTGAACAACTCAAATTGAACAACTCTGGGTGTTTAGCATAGGTATTTAGAAGGCGAGGGATACCTTTTTGCCCTCTTAATTACCCTCTACGGACGAAGAATACACTGTAGGTTAGAAACATGACAGTAGATCTTCCTTCACTGAAGTCATCAAATGCTCGCATAGAAACCTTTGAATGATGTCTACATGTATCTTGAGTTTAAAGACCATGAACAGTTCATAGATAAATTTTTCTCAATAATATAAACACTATTTTATGCTTCAAAATGGTGTGTGAAATGGTGCGGGAAACTAAGGTGTAAGAAAGTTTGTGAAATTTTAGTGTACCGAGCCTTTAAATTTTGAATTTTTAAGACCTCTTATAAATTGTGTTTGACGGTAATTTTAAATTTATCTGTGAATTATTTCTGTTTACCCTTATGCCATAGGTGGCTTTTTTTTAAATCGCGAATTTCTATTGGTGGTTTCATCAACGATATAAAAGTTATGAGCAGCACCAATGCAGGGAAAAAGAAACGTTCACATTAAAGATTTTAGTGTTTTTCATAATCAAATCTTAGAACATGGAGAGCATATAAAATGAGAAGTGAGAAGTGAAGTACATCACTTTATTTGTTACCTCTGGAAATAGCACAAAAATGATTTTATTGCTGTTCAGAAACACTGTTATTCGGGACCTGATAAATTTCTTTTTATTTTATTTCGTAACCGAAGAACTGAACTGATTCACCAAATGTCTCTCACTATCCATTGATACTGACACCTGTGAAACTAATTGATCTGAAGGAGTGAAAAAGAGCTGCATCGCAGATAGCCAGCCTGTCGTGAAAAGTCATTTAGCCATTAAATGTCTTGTTTATTATTGGCTTATCAATACTTTCTTGGTGTTTTTTTCTTTGCGTTTTCTCCAGTTTGAGAGAAATTCAGTGTAAATCAAATGAACATGACTTAAAATTTCGTGACATAACTTCTGGAACAGCTTACATTTAAGAATTGGGAAAACTTCGGAAAAACGGGCAAGAATTATGTAATAGCTTTAAGCTTTTTGCGCAATGTATGGTAAAGACTATCTTGTGTTGAGACATGCGATGGTATATAACATGTATAAGCGTTTTTCTGCTCATGCATTTAACGGTTTGAAAAATCATTTGTGTTTTGTGGCAAAAACAGACAAAGAAGAATGCATGACAAAAATATGCGACGCCCAATTAGGTTACCACTTAATGAACTGGACAAGAACACAAACACTGTTAAAGCTGGTTTCGGCCTGAGCTGACGTCAGTTGATTTGCATAATGAAGTCGTTTGAATGTCTCTGGGTTATAAGTCCTTGTTTTCAATTTACCTATCGCCAGCGACTGGTAGAGATTACTTTGAGATGATAGCTGATTAAGCCCATTGTGACAAATTGATCATTTTTATGTATTTTTACGACCATATTTACCAGCTAGGCAACCTTAGGAGAACACATACAATAAGAACTTAAAATTCACTGTACATCTGGATGTGTTTAGTAGTGTTTCTACACTGTCTAACAAAAGATGGCGTTTGATTCGGCCAGCATAAAAGCACTACCTGAAAACACGAAGACATCGCAAGCTGTTGTCTTGCACATCAGAAAAAATGTGCTGAAAAATGTGCCATCTAATCATTTGCTTGGCGATATTGTTGTTCTTTTCTATATTGTAATAGTATAAATCTACTAGCGTTCTAGCACGAATGCGGTTCTCTGTTTGGCTACGCTACTCACTATCTATTCTGTGATCGATAGTGAGTAGCGTACCAGTGTGTCATTGTTAACAAAATGACAGTCGCTTCTTGGCGTTTTCCGTAAAGAAGGTTTAGATAAAGTTTTGAACGACTAGTAGCTTTATACTAAAACATTTAGATTATTCGCTCTCGATTTCTATGCGTGATAGTTGACAAGGGCGCAGCCCTCGTCAACTATCACGCGCTAGGAATCGTCAACTATCACGCGCTAGGAATCGTCAACTATCACGCGCTAGGAATCGAGAGCGAGTCATCTAATAATAAAAGTAATATTTGTAATGTTCGTGTCCGAAAACTAGCGTAGATTTGAATATTGTTCTACCAAACTACCAGAGCTCGAAAGACTGGAAATAAGAGGTGATAAAAAGTAGGAAGATTTTTGTTTTAAATATTCTAATTTATACCACTTCTCCTTAAGTTCGGGAATTTGATGTGCTACTTGTAGCAACAACTGATGCGGCGTAAACAAAAAGCTCGAGTTCTGCAGATGCAAACGGCGGAAAATTTCATTGGTAAAATTTAAAATTCAGCCCAAGGAAACTCTCTTCGTGCAAAATTCACAAGTGGTCTTGAAACCAATAGTCTTGTAAGTTAATTCAGTTTTTCTGTTAAATTCAGAACGCTTTTGAGTTGACAAAACAATTTACATATCATGGCCGACAATGCAATCATTTGATTATTCGATCATTCAGTCTCACCCCGTTTTTGGCGCTAATTTAGTTCTTACTTAGTCGAGCTACGATCAAAATTAAGATAAAATTTTTTCAGGAAAGAAGAGCTCGATTTGAAATAGTAAATCTTAAAGACTTTAGAAGACTGCACGAACATTGATATTTTTCAATATTTAGAATGTATTTGTCAACAGTAAAAACAAACGAAACAGTCGGCAATTGTTAGGCTAGACGTTTTCTTTTCTTTCTTTCTTTTTTTTTTTTCGCATTTGACATCCATCGCTGAAATTTGCTATGAACTTAAAATGGTGAAGTATAATTTAACGTTGTTTAAATGCAAGGACAGGTACGAGCTAGCATAGTAAAATTTGTGGTGTTTACCCTTTATTGTAGCTTTTAACTTGCATGTTTTTACTTAAGCGTAGCTAAACTGTTTTCTGTACAATCTAATCTAGCCTTCTCGTTCTTATTTTTTTCTGTTTATTTCTTTCAGAGAGCCTGGGCTGGTTCTTGAGCGACATCAAGCAAGGATTAAGGACTAGAAATACAAACAATTAATTATCCCGAAAGGTAGAAGCTACATTTCTTAAAACCTGAAGTCACCAGGTAGAGCTCGCTCCTCAGATTGTCAAGATTTGAACATTAAGAGAATTTCTAGAAGATTGAATACAAACTACAGATAATTTCTTGTTACGGATTAATTTCTACACAAAAATTTCGATAAATAAATAATCAGCTTTTTGACCAGTTGTAGTTTTTTGATTGCTTACTCTGAGATTTTTTTTTTTTGCGCAGCTCTTTTAAGTATATATTACACTAGGTTAAAAATTTTCAATTTTCCCGCCAAGAGACTTACTCACAACAAGATAAGTGTTTCATTTCAATTTTTTATTCATCTTTAATTGCCTGCTTACAACAGTCAATAAGTTCATCGAAATTCAATTCAATTAATTACAAAGGTGTCATCAAAAAAATTTCCTGTATATACCAAGACTTTTGGCGGGAAAATTAGAAAAAATTTGCACAGCGTTTCCCCTGACAACGTTTTTGACAAAAATTTTAAAGGGGTAACCCTTTTCCACCCCGCCAAAAAATATTTAACTTATACCATCTTGAGCACAAACTAACGAATTCATTTTAATTCCAATCATTCGAGTTTTTCAAAAATTAAATTTTGAATCTTGTAAATACATATTTGTTTGTGTTCAAGATGGCATATTCCATAATGATATCTTGTTAAAAAGTCAGCCGTAAAGAGACATGCAGTTAGAAAACTATTAACAAAAATGCGAAGAGGGAATTAAAAGTTCTGCAATTGCAACGTTTCTACGCCACATTGAGAGGGTGTAAACATTTTTAAATCGAAATGTTTAAGAAAGTTTACATAGCTAGGTAACTAACGCTCAACTACATAAACTTTCTTAACTACAGCGAATCTAAAATGTAGCCACCTTCTCAATGTTGTGCAGAAACGTTTCAGTTGTAGACATTTTAACTGGCTCGTCTCATTTCTGTACATTTCTAGCTGCCCGTCATTCACAGCTCAATTGATTAACGTGATATCACACGTAGTATATTTCCAGAAGATAGTAAAAGCAAGCCATGAATCCCATTATTCCTATAACCTTTAAATAAAACTTTAATCTTGTTATGGCGTTTGAATCATTTTAGAACTTCCTTCACTTTAAGCCGACATGAAAAGGCAAAATCCGACAAGCTATAGTATAGGCTAATATTTAAAAAAAAAATGTTCATAGCTTGCTTCATTATCTTCTAGAAATTACTTCCAGCGGCGTGTTAAAGAGTAATGTCTGGTTATCAAGCTTGGAACTATATATTTTTATTGTTATTAAAACTGTCATCAAAGTTTTAACGAAATCAAAGCAACAACATTTTAGACGAATCAGACAATTGGAAATACCACATGGATAAAGCAATTGAGCTGATAACAAACGTTTGATAAATTTTTGCCCGTAGCAAACGATAGCGATAAACTTTAGAAGAATTAAACAACTGGGGCTATGTTTAAAGAATAAAGATGTAATAGTGAAACTTCTACTAAAAATGTCTCTCAGTTGCTGCCTAAAGCAATATCGTGTAAGAAAAATCAAACAGTTGCTTCTACAACAAATCTAATCGTGAACATTTTTGATCGAACCGTTTATCAGTCCAAATAGTAGCTTTAACATTTTAGAATATGCAGACAATTGAAGCTAAGTGTTTGAAATTCAATATATTTAAACTAGTACAAAAAAAAACAACAACAAAAAAAACAAAACAAGTTGAAAAATCAGACAATTAGACTTCCATCTTTTGGAAAGTGTTGCTTGATACCAGACATGACTCATTACAGCCTCACTGAAAAATAAACAATAGGATATATTCGGTTTCTGATTGACTTCGTTGAGCTTATTCCCTCCCAAAGTAGCAAAATATAAACCAAACGTTTTCCATGTAGAAATGCATACAAGAATATCTGCCGATAAATTAATCTAACATCTTCAGGATATGCAAAGATCAATTTAGGAACCCAATACTCTCTTCTAGAATTATTTATTTCCAAGGTGACTCTGCATGTCGATACATTAAACGTGAAAAAAATGTTCGCCCCTTTTACTATAGCGCAAAAAAAAAAAAAAACAGAAATGGATGAAGTTGCAAATCAGTCCAGATTTACAAACGAATCGTTGACGATTCCTGGAATAATTTGAAATATTTCATAATTTCAAAACACGAAGAAATAAGCAATAGAAATTGTTTGATAGTCATACTGAACACATTTAATTGACTCCAATGCAAGCCGCTGCATTTTCAGATCATTTGAGTAATTATTCGAGGAAATTGCCCTTTCAACATAGACAATTTACATCAGATGAATTAATTACCGAGACCTTTCTGGGGAAAAAGGAAAGCAATTATAAATGGTTAATTCTATTCGATTGCAAATTTAAGAATCGATGAAGACGGTTCTTTAATTTCGTTTCTGAAAATGCTTAGATTTGAAGAGCCAAAATAATAAATCTTGTAGCTCAACTGAAAGAATTTTCCACTACCAGTCCTCTAATGTTGTATTCGAGCAAGGGCATTGCATTCTAACAAACAATCCACTTCATAAAAACTTAGTGCCTAATGCGATTTTGAAAAAAAAAAAATACATTTTAAAATGTTCGGCGTTGAATGGTTTGTCCAACTTATATCAAAACATAATTTGAAAGGACTGACGTGATCACGTAACCAATAATTATCTCTTTTTCAACATTCAGCGCCACCTTAACAAAATACTCTACGAACGTTATCGCTTGGTAACATACTTTCAAACTTAAGAGAGTTGAGCGATTGTATAAAATATGGATTTTTCAAATAAAAAGCAAAAGATACTCAACTTTGACAAAATGCAGGTAGTAAGGCATGCAAAAGCCGAACCGATAAAATATAATTTAATCAGGTCGATGATCGCTCTAGCAAAGAAATAAAACTCCCCATAATTTGAAAACAGGTACAGCTCGAAAGTGGTTGCAATCTTTCCATCAAAATTGGCAGCGTCAATTAACAATCACTACCGAGTTTAATCTATTTTCGCACTCAAATGTCACTCCAATGCAAATATTTCAGCTGAGAGGCTAAGAACTTAAGCGTCTCGTATGGTTCATGAGCTAGCTTCTAAAACACTTTTTACTCTGTTACTAAAGCTATTTACTGTACGGTTGCTCTGAAGTGCAACACGAAATGTAAACCGAGTACAGCTAGCGCACGTGGTTGAATGCATGACTTGCGAAGGTAGAATGTAAAGACATTGATACTAACCATTGACAGAATTGGGTGTCAACCGACTGTCCTTCCCAAACGTGGTCGCCATTTCCTCTTCAAAGTAAGAATTTGTCTCTCGTGTAAAAGGTAACTGTACACATCTTACTCCCACAGCAAATATCTCAAAATGACAAACACGCACCTCAGATCAACAATAGTTGTCATGAATATGGAAAATACGATTAGACCAACCAGTTAACAAATACGTCACAGCTTTTAACGACAACACCCTTTGCACGCTTTACCGAACGTTTTGCATTTTCTTTGTTGATATGGGAAGTCCACGTGAATCCGTATGAGCCAAATGTACACAACAGGTCATTTTTCAAGTATTATTCACTTTTGAAACAACTTTAAAGCCCTGGTCGAACGGTGCATGATAGTCGATAATAGTTAGATAATAGATAGTTAATGATGAAAGTTCTCGCAGAATCGGCTCAGAACATCAACTATTATTCGTCGTTTAATCAGGGCTACAGATCTTATGCTCCTCCTTCATTTCAAAAGGAATTCGGTAGCGTTTATATGAACTTTTACATTTTCTATCACACGATTCGATCATCCTCGTGTGCCACACTAAAGGGTCACGAAGAATAGGTCTGAGTCAACTTAAAATGTTGAAAAAAACTAAAATAACTGACGTTTGATAAGCCCAGCTTGCATCTTTAAAAACATTTATCGAGTCCATTGTTGACTCTTACTTTCGTGAAGTTTCGTGAAGTTAATTTGCTCTCGTTTGTACAAAGTCATCCATGTCTTCTCAAAGCTTTCCATACTAGCTATTAGCTAAAAACAAAAGGGGGGGGGGGCTTAAAGCACAGGAAAGGGATTGCATTTGGGGATTCTGTGGTTTCTACTGCTATCTTAAATCAGATGGCAAAAAAGAAGATAGATGCAATACAAAAAAAAAAAAAAAAAAGAGTTTCACATAAACTTTGCATAAAAATGCATCCCCTACTGGAGTTGAACCCATGACATTTCGACCTGCATTCGGATCCTTTAAGATGATTCCTCAAAAATAAAAGTTATCGAACGATTTTTTTGAAGCCGCGAGTAGCGCAGCCACCTTCCTGTATCCAGCGGGAAAGCAATGAATAATTAGGTATAATTTCGTCAGAAATAAAAGTTGTCGAAGGATTTTTTTCTTAAACCTCACAATAAAAAAGATAGGTCACCTTGTCCGCAAAAGAAATATTTTGGGCCAATCTTAACCCATTTATGCCTAATCACAAGCGTTATAATATCATTGATCTATATTACATTTTGTATAAAAGAGAAGACACTGACATTATTTTCAATAAACGCTCTTTATTAGCAATATACTTAAAGTCATCACTACATTACACTTTGATATCTTGTGGCGTTTCCGTTGTCTCTTCCTATTAGGTCAGTGGTAGCACTTAGATTTGACCTAGAGGCAAAACATATACCATGACTAGCATTATGTGCGAACTTCAAATCTGACTCAGTGTTAAATGTCTTTGCTATAGGCAGACAAGATATTCAGGATAGAGGAAACGTTTTCCCGTGTCTCGTTACGTTGTAGAAAAATTCAAGTGTGGGTAAACCAAAACCAAAGTACATTTAAACACAATATATGTACGTGAAAGTAAAACAGACACAGGATAAATCAACATATTCTTGAATACTTACATCTCCAACATTGAAAAAAAAATCAATAACCTGCAGAAAAAAAATTACATTAAGCAACAAACAAACTTTTTATCTCCCAACATTTCTTGCAATGTTAGAACTCCTTAAGAACACGTGAGCGATAAAATATTTAGAAGAATAAGCTGCATTGTAGAGAGACCGTCCCGGTATCAAGAATCAAGATTTATTGTCGGTGTTACATTTTCTGAGCTTTCGGCATGTTTTCTCTGAATGAAATGTTTCGGCCGTCAATCCACCTTCAACTGCCACATTTTCGTAAGCTGCTTAGAAATCCCCTGTTACTATTTTAAACTCCTGGGTGTAGAGATTCTTTGAAAAAAGAAATTTCCTTTTTCAGGAATACAACACAACGATCACTATATGTCACGGCACAAACCCAAGGCCCTTCAGACGAACTCAACGCAGCAACTATCAAATTTGACATCTTGGCGAAAAAAATGGAAAGAAAAAGAAACAAAAGGAAACAAGCCTTAAACTTTTGAACTAAATTGAGTAAAAATAGGTGACAATATATCACAACGGACTTGGCATTGTACATCACAACAAACATTCTACGTACAAGGTTTGCCTGTGCAGCGTTCAACTTGGTCATTCTGTCCATCGCAACCACTTCCACCGAATTGCGGAGCGGGGTCAGTGCATGAACGGGATCTCTTTCTGTAGCTTAAGCCGCAGGTCTTGGTGCATTGAGTCCAGGAACCCCAGGTGGTCCAATGACCATCAACTATAACAATAGCAACAAGGTACACGTGAAAAAAAAAATTGTTTAAAGAAAAAACTCTAGCCAGTGGAACAAACATCCCTATCAGGAAGCCTCTCGTATCTTAATAATGTCCTGTCTTCTGATTTTTTAAGGAAGTTTTATTCATAGTCGATATTTTCTGCCCATTTCATTCAGTTCCCCATATCAACGCGAATTAACAGTCATTTTCCCATATATTTTAATATATTAAAACATAACTGAGTAAAGCTATCCACTCTTTAACTTACTTGGGCAAGGATAGTAAGCATGGCAACGACGTTTCTGAAATCCAATTCCAACACAGGATTTTCCATTGTGCGCCGGTTTGGGATTATCGCAGTTACGTGTTCTCTCTCGGGTACCGTATCCACATGTTTTACTGCAAGCCGTCCAAGAGCTCCACGAACCCCACATTCCGTCAACTGCAAAACGGAAGTTTTGTGCGTGATAAACATCAGTAATAAATTCTAACAATCCTGCCACTCTTACTTTTGTAACCCTTACCTACTGCAATTCTGTCGGCCTAATAACTCTAAATGTTGTTAATTATTTTCTTCATCAAGGGAGGATGAAAGGTTAAAGAGCTCATCGCCCGAATAGACCTCGTTATCAAGTTAAAGTTATTTTTTGATCCCTCCCCACAACAGAAATCCCAGGCTAGGAGGACTTAGCAATAGCCGGAAACTGGACCAGTAGTGTAACCAGTATTAGGTAAGTTCTTATTTTCTTACTTGGGCAAGGAACATTCTCGTTGCAAGTGACTGTCTCGCTGGGGTCTCCTTGACAGTGTTTTCCACCATACTGAGGCGCTGGAGAATTGCATTCGCGAGTTCTTGACCTTTTTCCTTCTTTGCATGTCTTACTGCATGTGCTCCAGGTACTCCATTTCCCATAGCCTCCATTAACTAATAAAAACAGAATAAGGAAAGTACGAGTAGAATTTTATTGCTTCAAATTTTTCTTGTCGTTTCCACTTTTAGTTTTAAAGACAACGAGATTTGTTTCGGGCACGCAAATGATTCAGCGACCGGGAATGATCCCCAGATTGTGGAAAGGATCTGGAAATGATCGCCCCGCCATAAAAGATGGAAATGGGTGAGCCTAGGAAGTTGGACAATAGAACGATGTTTCACTTTCATGAATGACAACAGTGCAAATTTACAATTTAAGTAAATAAAACAATTAAACTACACAAATTCGAGTGTCTCATTTACGAAATGATGATAATCAAAGAAAACCCACCATCCTTGAAAATGCATGCGCAAGCGGGCGCCATCCGCACGAAGTGGAACATGCGCTACAATTTGTTAATTATACCTTTCGCTTGTTTAAATTCTTATGTCCCCCGATATTTTTGCTGTTAGCTTGAAAATGATGTTCGAAACATTGAAATGTCAGACCACTGCAATTTCAAAACTAAGGAATGCCTTAAATTGAGCTTAACGTGCTATAATTTAATCTGAGTCTTACCTGGGCACTTATCCTTGTTGCAAAGCCGTCGTTGTCTGAATGCTCCTACACAGTCTTTACCTCCATGAGCAGGCGCTGGATTGTTGCATTTGCGTGTTCTTGAATGTTCTCCTCCTCCGCATGTTTTACTACACTTACTCCATTCACCCCACTCTCCCCAGTTTCCATTCACTATGAAAAATAATCCCACCCGGTTTAGCAATTGCGGGCTTCGCTTCCTCTAACATTAAATGGCAAACCAGTCCAATATGAAAAGGAGACTTTTGATTGGTTCCCCGAATTTTGCAGCATGGACTGCTGGGATGAACTCTTCCCGTACAGGTTTCGGCGAAATGCTTTTCAAAAACATTGGACAAAAGAAAATAGTTTGTTGTTAAATAGCAATCTTTTTTCCCTTCATATTGGGCGGAGAATAGTTATCCTAATACGAACCTCATATTAGTTCAAGGTGGTTCACACAAGACATGTTCGTATTTTTCTTTGTGCCTCGTCGCGCTTACGCCAAAGGCACAACCGACTTAAGTGAACTTTCTCTTAAAACATTTTACGGTGTAAAACCGTGAATAAATTATCAGTTGAATATCTAAACTAATAATTTGCATTTCTTGGCAATATTAGCGCACCTGGGCAAGAGACTTTGTCGTTGCACACTTGACTTTCTTGTGCCTCTCCGTCACATTTCTTTCCACCGTACTGTGGAGCTGGTGAATTACATTCACGTTTTCTTGATTGTTTTCCTTGTTTGCAGGTTTTAGTACAAGTGCTCCACTCGCCCCACTCTCCCCATTCTCCGTCAACTAATAGTAGCAAAATGAAAATTATTGGAAGCTTCAGCTTCACGCATATTTATCTACATGTCACACCACCCGAAAAGTAATCTTCGACACGTGTCAAACACATCTAAAGTTGACTAAACATATATCAAAGAAAGATAGTAAATTTTAAAATTACCTGGTACAGAGGCTGTGAATTCAAGCTTACCTGGGCAGGGCACCTTCTGGTTACACACTTGACTTTCCTTTGCTTTGCCATCACATTTCTTTCCACCGTACTGAGGAGCTGGCGAATTACATTTACGTGTTCTTGATTGCTTTCCTTGTTTACAACTCTTTGTACATGTACTCCACTCGCTCCATTGTCCCCAGCTGCCATCAACTGGAAGAAAATAACACTTCGACTGTAAGTAAATACAATACTAGTACCTAGGTGTACTTTCCTTTTGAACAAAAAACTCCATCTGATGCATTTGAGACAATAAAATAAAAATAAAAATTGTGAGTTAAACCAAAGAGGTATCTTTCATCACTTCTGCTGGGAGGAAATTAAGGTTATACTGTTATTTAAGATGCGAGGAAATACAAATGAGGCTTCCAAGTGTGGCGTAGAATATTAAACTTAGGATGGCGAAATAAATTACTGCTCTGAAACGATGAATTAAAGATGTTACCAGTCTAGCTTACCTGGGCAGGAGACATTCTGGTTACAAACTTGTGCTTCCTTTGCTTCTCCATCACACTTATTTCCACCGTATTGTGGAGCTGGTGAATTACATTCACGTGTTCTTGATTGTTTTCCTTGTTTGCAACTCTTTGTACAAGTGCTCCACTCACTCCATTGTCCCCAGCTACCATGAACTGAAGAGATAAAAAATATTTTGATTGTAAACAGGGTATTATAACAGCACCATGATGTCTCAATTTATAGTTTGCAACAAATTACCTCAGCGTTACAACAGAGCAAACAAACCGTAAATCACATCTTACCTGGACATGGAACCATTTCGTTGCAAATCTGAGTTTCCTTCCCCTCTCCATCACATTTCTTCCCTCCATATTGAGGAGCTGGTGAATTACATTCACGTGCTCTTGACTGTTTTCCTTGTTTGCAGGTTTTAGTGCAAGTGCTCCACTTGCCCCACTCTCCCCACTCTCCGTCAACTAAAAGCAGCAAAATGAAAATTATTGGAAGCTTCAGCTTCACGCATATTTATCTACATGTCACACCACTCGAAAAGTAATCTTAGACACGTGTCAAACACATCTAAAGTTGACTAAACATATATCAAAGAAAGATAGTAAATTTTAAAATTACCTGGTACAGAGGCTGTGAATTCAAGCTTACCTGGGCAGGGCACCTTCTGGTTACACACTTGACTTTCCTTTGCTTTGCCATCACATTTCTTTCCACCGTACTGAGGAGCTGGCGAATTACATTTACGTGTTCTTGATTGCTTTCCTTGTTTACAACTCTTTGTACATGTACTCCACTCGCTCCATTGCGCCCAGCTGCCATCAACTGGAAGAAAATAACATTTCGACTGTAAGTAAATACAATACTAGTACCTAAGTGCACATTCTTTTAGAAAATAAAGAAAAAGAAAAAAAACTCTATCTGATGCATTTGAGGCAGTAAAATAAAAATACAAATTGTGAGTTAAACCAAAGAGGTATCTTTCATCACTTCTGCTGGGAGGAAATTAAGGTTTCACTATTATTTACGATGCGAGGAAATACAAATGAAGCTTCCAAGTGTGGCGTAGAATATTGAACTTAGGATGGCGAAATAAATTCGAGCTTACCTGGGCAGGGGACATTCTGGTTACAAACTTGTGCTTCCTTTGCCTCTCCATCACACTTATTTCCACCGTACTGTGGAGCTGGTGAATTACATTCACGTGTTCTTGATTGTTTTCCTTGTTTGCAACTCTTTGTACAAGTGCTCCACTCACCCCATTGTCCCCAGTTACCATGAACTGGAAAGATAAAAAAAATATTTTGATTGTAAACGGGGTATTACAGCAGCACTATGATGTCTCAAATTAAAGTTTGTAACAAATTACCTCAACGATACAACAGAACAAAAAAAATTGTAAATCACATCTTACCTGGACATGGAACCATTTCGTTGCAAATCTGAGTTTCCTTCCCCTCTCCATCACATTTCTTCCCTCCATATTGAGGAGCTGGTGAATTACATTCACGTTTTCTTGATTGCTTTCCTTGTTTGCAGGTTTTAGTGCAAGTGCTCCACTCGCCCCACTTTCCCCACTCTCCGTCAACTAAAAGCAGCAAAATGAAAATTATTGGAAGCTTCAGCTTCACGCATATTTATCTACATGTCACACCACTCGAAAAGTAATCTTAGACACGTGTCAAACACATCTAAAGTTGACTAAACATATATCAAAGAAAGATAGTAAATTTTAAAATTACCTGGTACAGAGGCTGTGAATTCAAGCTTACCTGGGCAGGGCACCTTCTGGTTACACACTTGACTTTCCTTTGCTTTGCCATCACATTTCTTTCCACCGTACTGAGGAGCTGGCGAATTACATTTACGTGTTCTTGATTGCTTTCCTTGTTTACAACTCTTTGTACATGTACTCCACTCGCTCCATTGCGCCCAGCTGCCATCAACTGGAAGAAAATAACATTTCGACTGTAAGTAAATACAATACTAGTACCTAGGTGTACTTTCTTTTTGAACAAAAAACTCTATCTGATGCATTTGAGACAATAAAATAAAAATAAAAATTGTGAGTTAAACCCAAGAGGTATCTTTCATCACTTCTGCTGGGAGGAAAGTAAGGTTATACCATTATTACGATGCAATGAAATACAAATGAGGCTTCCAAGTGTGGCGTAGAATATTAAACTTAGGATAGCGAAATAAATTACTGCTCTGAAACGATGAATTAAAGATGTTACCAGTCTAGCTTACCTGGGCAGGAGACATTCTGGTTACAAACTTGTGCTTCCTTTGCTTCTCCATCACACTTATTTCCACCGTATTGTGGAGCTGGTGAATTACATTCACGTGTTCTTGATTGTTTTCCTTGTTTGCAACTCTTTGTACAAGTGCTCCACTCACTCCATTGTCCCCAGCTACCATGAACTGAAAAGATAAAAATATATTTTGATTGTAAACAGGGTATTATAACAGCACCATGATGTCTTAATTTAAAGTTTACAACAAATTACCTCAACGATACAACAGAAAAAACAAACTGTAAATCACATCTTACCTGGACATGGAACCATTTCGTTGCAAATCTGAGTTTCCTTCCCCTCGCCATCACATTTCTTCCCTCCATATTTTGGAGCTGGTGAATTACATTCACGTTTTCTTGATTGCTTCCCCTGTTTGCATGTTTTAGTGCACGTGCTCCATCCGCTCCACTCACCCCAGTTTCCATTAACTAAACACAAACGTTATATTAGTATCAACCACATAAGCTTGCACTGATGTATATTATCAATGCAGGGAAATACTCGGTTTACTCTGTTTTCTACTCAGTAACCACCGAGTACATTAAATTACTGGTATGACTACAATCCCTGAAAAACAACACATTTTATGCATTGGAAGCGAAGTAAATTATTACCACATGGAGCACAACAAGGACCTATCTCTCATGACAGAAGATGGAGGGAGGGAGAAACAAAGTTTTTTTTATGATAAGAGGCAACGCATATGACCCATTGTGACTACATAAGATATCAAAACTAATTGTTGTTTTGCAATAAATGATCCGGAGGAGATCATTTGTGATTATACAGCGAATTAAAGAACCCGGTGACGACGTTTGTGCTTGTGTTTGTGTCGTAGTGAAAACCAGGTTTTACATTCATTGTACCTTCGCAAATGCTGCAGGTCTTCTGGCACTTAAAGTACTTGAACGAGGGATAATCGCAATAGCCTTTCTTTTTGTAATGCTGACATTTCTCTGCACCATAGCGATCGCTCCCTGGTCCTGTAAAAAAAAAAAAAAAAAAAAAAAAAACATCAACGGCCTTATGGAAATTTTGATGGCTACAAGAGCGTTCTAGCTGTTTTAAAAGAGCTGATTACCAGTTCCCAAGAGTATATAAAAATTGTAAAAGAAGGCAACGTTATTGTTTTATTTTTGTGTTTAAATTGTTTCACGGAAGCAATAAGAGTAGATAATTAGGATATCCTTGGATTTGGCATATGACGAGCGCTAAACAATAACAGAATGCATGCGATCAAAACACGGCTCGGAGAAATAATTTAAAAATGAAATGCATTAATAGTTTTTAAAAGACACGTTTCTTCACCTTCACACCCAGAGCATGTTTTACGACATTCTCTCATGTGTTGATCACACTTTCCTTCTTTCTTTATCTTGAAGCACGAGTTGCATTTGTAAATGTCCAGGCAACCTGGAGGAAAAAAAAGCTCGCACATATGTATGAATATTACGTATTGTTCTGATATTTTTTAAACACCTTTCCCGTTTTAAACACCTTTCCCGTTTTTTTTTTTTTCTGGCAATTGCCTGATGATTGCTTCGGAGGAGGCATGAAACTCTGAGCAGCAAGTAAATGTCTTGGATCAACTAATCCAGCTCTTTACTTCTATGTTGTTATAAACTGCTCTAGTCTAACTATTGAGTACTCTGATGGGCGATGAGGATTTCAACCTGCTATTTAGTTAGGAACAACGGAATATATTATATGGCTGAACTGGTCCGCTTTAAACAATAGAATTCTGATTTTCCCTTTAGCGGTCTGAATTTTGCAATACGGATCACTAAGATGGGCCGCTCATGAACTGATTTCTGCGAATTGTTTTTCCGTTTCATTGTACAACAGTTTTTTTTTTGTTGTTGTTTTTTTTTTGTAGAGTAGAAATCTTTTTTTGCCTTTTTTACCTGCAGAAAAATATAACTCCACTAATATTTTTCCAATACGGACCTCGCGCTTGTTCAATAGCATATATTTATTTCATGCTGCAGAAAACTACATGTAAGAAAACTTTACGTTAGTTTTAGACGTTCGTGGTTTTCCTGTCATACATGTATGCATTAGTAATAGCTAATAATGAAAGTAGTGAATGATGAAATAATGAAAGCTCGAGCAATTAACAATGTACACTATACTTTTAATTTGTGAGAATTCTTTCAAATTACTCTCTTATAAGGCTTTAGGTACATTCCTCGCGCCTGCATATGTCTCTCTGGATATCTGTCCTCATTATTTAGCTGTTACATATCTGGATGAAATAATCTGATAGCAGTGAAAGTTTTGTACAAAGTACGAATCATATACATGGTAACAGGGAATTAGTTCTACCAGGACATAGTAGACATTTTTAAACTTACGGTTATAATAGCCAGAGTCGTTTGAGGGTACATCATTAAGATCTGAAAAGAAAATAGGCCTGACTAATGTATGTGACTTGATTTATATCATGTAAAATGTATATATGCAGAGCAGACAGAAGTCCAATTTGCACTCAACAATCTGTTACAGTCTGTTGGCATGGGCACATCAAAACTCGGGGGATATATGATTCGAAGTTGAACCTGGCAACCACCTTGTTTCTTTTAAACAGAAAGCCCATTCTGCAATGGAATTTCTACGATCTATTCTGAATCCATGAAGATCTAGGTCCCAAAGCGGCAAAAATATCTCCAACACTAGCAAATTAGGTGTAAGGTATCTGTGTATGGCCATAACTGGAATCACTTCATATTGTACAACTCTGACTGAATCAAAACTCCAACTGACCTCATTCGGATCATGAGAACTACGGCTAGGCCCATTTATGACTTAAAATGGATCTTACTTGGTAAAACACAAATCTTACCATTCTCTTCATCTGAGCTCTCTGAAAATGGCCAAAACGCCGAAGCTAAATGGAAAGTCAATAAGGCAAAAACCAACAAACGGGGTATAAGCATTTTGCTCTTTAGCCTTCTCTTCCCTTGTCCTTTTTTTTTTCAAAGCCAGCAGCGCTATCGAGAAACTAAATTGGAGTTTATATATACTTACTAGAAAGTCATTGCCATTGGATATGGGAACATAAAATGATGAACAAAGGAAACCCAGGGAGACAAATTTGAACAATACACGTCCGTCACTTTTGTTCCTTTTCATGCTAAAGAAAACTCAATAAAGAAAAGGTCATCGAATGAAAAGATTTTTGAATAAAAGTTGAATTCTATTTTTTGCTTAGTTAAATGGTCCAAAATCATGCATTAGCACTTGTCAGCAAACACGAATTTTGTGGCGGGAATAAAGACAAAACGACATTTTCTAACTGAGAAATTAAATGAAATAATGTTACTTCAATTGAATTTTATTTTATTTTTTTTTTTCTAATCGTTACTCGTAACAACCACGAATTCTATTATACGTTCAACAGTCATATGTCATTACAACAAAGTTCAATATAGGTTTTCCTTCGTCAATTTCAAGTTCAAGCACCCTTAAAAACTGAATATCGTACATGCATCAATCACAAAGTCTGATGAATTTCCTGCTTTGTCTTAGTATTAGTTATAGATTTTTTAAATGCACACAAGGCAGAACAATGTGTTTCTATTGTTTCCAAATAAGGATAGGTATCTTTGTCGTGATTCCTGGCTGTAGAAACTTTATTCAGGTTCTTGAGTAACAGATGGTACGATTTTGGTACTCTTAATCAAAACGATCATTTCAATATTTGGTATTTATTAATTTAACAACTATTTGCTCATTTGCCACCAAATTTCCTTAACTAGTTGCTATAAATATCTCTCGATTTGTCCGACGCCAAGACTGAATAAATTTAATTAATCGAGTTTTCAGGTGTTGTGAATGTGATCTATTTTATTCTAAAAAAATGATCCAACAGTCAAATACAAACTCGAGTCATAAAACGTCCAAAATGTCATGCCACAATGTACACAGTACACCATTTATTAGCTATGTTGAAACATTAATGGCCCTTTTTCGGTTGCGAAGCACCTTTTTGTTCTTCCTAGTACAAAAGATAATGGAACAATTACTAACTGAGGAGCAATATAATCACATCGAAATATAAAACACTGCCGATGGTGTTATTAGTCAGCGATATCTTGACCACATTAATCACACAATTAATTCAGCATTAAATATATCATTTTCGAAAACCCTGTCTAGGGATATAAGTGTTGTGCCGTATTAAGAAAGCACCCTTGCTCGGCTTTTGTTGATCAGTATTACATCTTTAGTGAACAATAGAAGCCATTCGTGACAAATCAAAGCAGCTTTTTGGTTAACTAACTTCCTATTGAATAAGCAAAAAACCTAACGTTAGCACTGTGCTTACGTTACCCAACATGATGATGTCCTCAAACCCTATTCGCCAACGTTTGGTTTTGCGGAAAAGAAATATTGAAAACAAAAAAAAAAAAAAGAAAGAAAGAGAGAAATATGGTACATCTGGCTACTAATAAGAATGGTTCAGAGTGAATTTTAATCTCCCGGGATTTAAGCACTCCTCTTATATGTTTTAACACAACATTACTGAATTAATGCTAGCTAGTGCAACAGCAAATTCTCGTCGACTACAACGTTCAAACTTGCTCACAAACTTGTGTGCCGTACTGGTTATTTGAAATTTCTATTCTCAATACCGACCTAATTTTCCATAAGGAGGGAAAAATTAAAGATTAAAATCGAACCCTTTCACTGCTTCAATGAGTCAACGATCAATGGCACTGTTAATTGTTCGGGTATTTATCGCTTAGTATTAAGTACACATACGCAGTTATTACTTAACTTCGCAACTAACGTGAAATTCATTTAAAACTTTAAATCCAGTAGAGGGCTTTCTTCAGCGTAAGAATGACGAGAGAACGTCTCTTCAGAATAGTTAAAGGGAATACTAGTCACACATGAAACCTATCTGTGAATAAATATCAGATCTTGTCTCAGCAATATTACAGTTTACCAACGAATTAAACCACACAGGATGTCGCGGACAGGGACCTTTAAAACAACAAACGAAAGGCTACTCTCCCACAGGCAAAATGTATACTAAAATTATTCAAGCCAAAGGTATTTCCCACGGCCAAATGTATTCTTCGGTAAGAAGGACTATGAAGAGCTTTTTGCAAAAGGAGATAAGTAATTTTACCTGTTATAGAAGAGACTAAGTGTACACCGGAACTGAAAAATTGCGTTGAGCGATATCAAAACTGCGAGATACTGGTCAAGTGTTATACAACCGATATAGAGATTTAAAACAGTTCTTTTGTTATTAAGGCTTTTATAAAAGAATTTTAATTCGACGAATGGTAATTTGTTGTAATAGCCATGGAGGGACAAGTGATCTTGATTTGGCTCTTTGTTGTCACGTTTTCTTTCTCTTTTGCAAAGGACGAAATTGAAGCAGGTAATTATCTAATGACACTCTAAATCACATTACGTTTAAGTGCGACTTCTTGAAAGAGAAGAAAAAATATTGGCAAGGGACAGTTAGCGCTTGAATCAACTTCAGGTAAACTAAGTGACGGAAAGAGATTCCTTGATACCATTAATGAAGACATTTTTTAAGCTTTCATACTCAAATATTAAACAGACGTAATTGGAAGGCATTTTGAAAAGCTTACAAAATTCTATCGTCAGGTAATAGGAGTAAGTTTCCTTTTTTGTGATAATTTTTCACGAGTCCGATCTAGAAACTGAAGGGTGATATTATTACTTTGAGTGAAATTTAACGTTTTTTATTCAGTCATATTTGTTCCAATGGATAGCTGATAATACTTAGCATTTTCTTTTCTTTTTGTACTTTCTTTAGACCCTGCTGAGCAACTGAACGATCTACTTGGTAATTATAAGTACCTTAGCTCGGTTCTAATTTCACGAAAAGCTGATATCATACTTAAGTGCTACAGGCTGACTTAATAGAGAACGTGCAACATGGTTATGCGATCACGCAATGAAAGTCGACTTAAGATTTAAAAAGTAGGGGAAGATACGCTAAATACCGATAGAAAAAACTAATAAAATTAAATTGTACGGAAAGTTAAACTGCTATTGAAGTCATAGTTGTAAAAAAAACCATAATTTGGAGCTAAAATATCTTGCACGTATTCAAATTGCGAATTAGATGTACCAGGAATAGACTAAAGTTATGCCCTGAAGTCAGAATATAAAAATCTTTATAAGAGATAAATTGGATTCTCACTGGAGTTTCAGAAAGCTCCCTGAACAATTCGACTTGAGCAAGCATATTCACTGGTTAACATCTTTTTGATCAAGTGAATAACATAAATACGAAAAATGTCATAAAATCATTATATATTGCACCATCGAATTTTTTGTCAATTCGAGTGAGGATAAATAGCAAAATTACCCATGATATTACAAGCTAAAACTAGCCATATAAAGAAAAATAACTCCATAAGGAGATAGTTGGTAAAAATACTGATTAGGTTTAAGTCCTTAAGTCAAAACTATAACGCAGTGACTCGCTGTTAACTTTTAATACTTTCTCGTTTGATAATAGGAAACTCGCAAGGCAGGACCAACGCTGTCAGAGGTACATGTTATTTTTTTTTACCGAATTTATGTCGAATACAAAGTTAATTAGGTTGTATACAATATTAAAAGACTTCGAGGAAAGGTAATTTCTGGACATCGAATTTAGATTACGGGAGTTATTTTCTCTTTTCACCTTACATTTTTTCACCCAGAAGTTAATCACGTTTCTCTTATAGGATGTTTTGACAGGTCACGATACTGGTGTCGAAGATATATCAAGCACTGTTTCCACCCTTTTGTCTCTACGTACTGTCCAAGAACTTGTGGTGGCTGTTCAGGTAAGTGATTTTGTCTCCGCAGAGAGAAAATGAACTGTCAGTATCAGATAGAAAGAGATGGTGTTACATAACTTCATCAGTTAGTATTGGATCAAAAGTGAAAGACAGTACTTAAATATATGTTAACCGTGTGAACTGGTTTTCTTGTTGATAATGGACTGAGATCAGTAAGAGTTTTACCCTTATCCTTACAAATGAAAAGTTGTTTGACCAATCGTGATGACGCGCACTAGCACACGTTTTCGCGCGCTTTGCCTCGGCTAAATGTCTTTTCTTCGAGTTTTGATTGGGTCACTTGATTGCCTGTGTCTTTCGTAATTGGTCAGGATGATTACTTGGGGTTTTTATTTAATTTAATTTTATTGTATTTTTTGAATCATTCAATTGAAAACCGCTCGATTGGAACGGGTCAGATCAAGAATTCTGAATCGGTCGGTTAACTCAGTCTAAACAGTTCATTTCATATCTGGACCACGCCTGATCGAAGTTGCATGCAAAATACAGCCACCTCCTCGCGATGAGAGGCGACTCTATTTGCAAGCTATGCACTGAATAGAAAAACAAATAAAGAGGGTCAATCACAAATTGAAATGGGTGTAAGGAAAATGCCAATGAATCTATATTGACTGCACACAGTACTCAATAAACAGTAAATTAAAGCTACATTTTTGGAGTTTTTCTCGGCAGCTTTTTTATTCCCTTTTTTTTTTTTTAGTATCCATTTCTTAACATTCAGTATTTTTCTATATGATCATAATCCCACATAAGTGTGACTTTGAATACGGAATATCCATCGTATCTGATCAAACTGTAATTATGACTAATCCACCGATACTAAGCTGTTTTCTGTCATTAGATGAAGGAGGCTGGAGCTCTTGGAGTGACTATGGTCCGTGTTCTAAGTCATGTAGTTACGGCTATCAGTCCAGGTCAAGGAAATGTAAAAATCCGTCATTCGACAGAAGGGTTTGTCAAGGGCCTTCAATGGAACAGCGGCGATGCAATGAGCACGTGCCATGCCCTGGTATGAAAACCTAGCATAGGGAATATTTTGCAGAGTGGAATAGCATTACCTGTTGATAGCCGTTTTAATTGATTAAATAAAACACTCAAAGAAAAAACAATCAAAACAAACAAGATCTTTCTTCACAGCATTAAAATATTTAAGTTACGAGCATGACTTTGTCATCCTATCTTGCTGCTCCCGAACCCCGGTATTTATAATAATCCGTTATAAACGGAAGCCGAGAACATAATGAGCAATGCTGCCACATGAAAAAATCTGAGTAAAACAAACTGCCTATTTCTGCAGGTAATTTTAGAATGCTAGCTGCTGCCGTGCAACCGTCTGAAGGCACATGGACAGCTTGGGGTGCATACAGCAAGTGTAGTAAATCTTGTGGGGGAGGAATGCAATCTAGAATCCGCATATGTGTAAACCCGTCTCATCCTTTCGGCCACAAAACATGTAAAGGGGCTTTCAGACAGCGGCGACCTTGTAACGTGCAACATTGTCCAGGTAAGTCAAAAGGCTGGCATGCATAAATGTGGAACTTTTATTTACCCTCGACAATGGAGAAGAGCAAACAACTGAAACAAAGGACTTAAACTGAACATAACATTGTTAAGAATCCCAACATGGAGAACGGATCCATATTTAGAAATAAAGAAATGTGTGGTCACCTCTGAAATTTTATTAAACAGTATCTAAGACTAAAACACACTTTGATACAAAGTAACAAACATGACTACTTTGTATCATGAAAGAACGCGTGGAATTGGTAAATGTCTTGGACATTTTCAGATCCGAACAACATACATGAGTTATGAACCCTGTATCAGAATTTCTCACTGACGTCAAACAGTTTGTTTAATTAGGATTATTATTTGGCGATGATATAGTGTGCTCTTTGTTCACAGTAATCACTGATAAATGAGAAACAGCTTGAAGCACCAGCTAGTCCTACTTCCAACACTTTGTCATCGAGTGCAAAGTGCAAAGTTGCCTGTCAGTTTCGTTTTTAGTATTCTTATCCTAGTAAAGGCTTTTTTTTTCTAACTTCCCTCAGTTGATGGTGGTTGGACTTCATGGGGACAGTACGGCTCTTGCAGTAAAAGCTGCGGCGGAGGAGTACAATACAAACGTCGAAAATGCAAGAACCCTCCACCCAAAAAGGGCGGTAAACACTGCACAGGACCATCTACACTGTCTCGTGACTGTAACACACAAACATGTTCTGGTAAATCTCTACGTGATTTCTCCTCAAATTAGAAGAAAGAAGGTCAACTAAGCGAAGACCGTCAATGTAAAATTGCATGTCAGGGTGTCCTTTCGCTGCTCCACCCTATTATCACAAATAAACTTGAGAAAATGTAGAATAATCGGTCGAAATGAAACGTATAGGAATGCATGCCCATTGCATCGTTCCAAATCATCTAACTACGGCTACATATCCTCCTTCTTTTTGTATCCAATTAGATTTAAATTCATTGCAAAATATTAATGAAGACTCTCTAAAAGTCTAAAATGCACTCAAAGAGATAGATTTTAATGAATAGTCTGATCATCGAGATTTAAAAGTAACAGCCTACGATCAGGCCCTTCAGGCCCTTTGTAATTAAGTCTATCTGTATTCGCAGTTGATGGTCATTGGTCTCCATGGGGACAGTACAGCCAATGTACCAAGAGTTGTGGAGGAGGCTCACAGTACAGAACCAGAATTTGCGATAACCCGGCACCCTCAAGCGGAGGTAAACACTGTACTGGACCATCTCAACAAACAAACGTGTGCAATACCCAAGGGTGTCCTGGTAAGTATATATATATTCTTTTGGCTCTTCTTCAAGGGGATGTTATGGAAACAAAATGTAAAATTTGTTCTCGGGTGGTCGATCAGAAGAGTACTTAGTTCCCTACTTAAGGAACTGTGGAAGAAGAATTTTGCTTTCAACTATTCAGCTCGGGTTTGAGTGTTTGACTTCGCTGACAAGTTAAGTTGGCTCTCCTACTAGCCAAGCTTTTTCTAAGGGACAAACTGGGAATAACTTGTCAACAAATTATTCATTTTTAGTTGATGGTAATTGGGGTCCCTGGAGTACATTCGGAGAGTGCTCAAAAACCTGTGGAGGTGGTATGAAGTATAGAAAACGAAAATGTGACAACCCTGCACCGGCCAATGGGGGAAAAGATTGCCAAGGATCATTCAATGAGGCTCGGCATTGTAATATACATCCACGCGCTAGTGAGATAATCACTTGATGATCTTCTTCTTGTTTTTCTTAAATTGATCACTTTGTTGTCTTTTACTGGTTTTCATGCGCTACAAGAGAAATGAGTTTAACAGCTAATCATCGAGATAGTCATGTCTATTGTCTCCTCTTTGTACTTACAATGAAGAAACAGTTTCAGTCAACAAAGTGACTGCTAAAATTTATAAAAGAAGGAAAACCGGCTGGGTTTGTAAAAACGATCAGTATTTTCCATGGGATACAATTATGAAAAGAAGTTTCCTTTTCTCCTTACTATGGAGGATGAAAATGTCATTTCCTTCCCATTTCCGCCAGCAGATCATAATCTTTTTAAATCTTATGATAAAAGTCCTAGATGAGATATTATAATGCAGATAATACATTTATTTCCTCAGTTGATGGTCATTGGTCTCCATGGGAACAATACAGCCAGTGCTCCAAAAGTTGTGGAGGAGGCTCACAGTATCGAATGAGAGCCTGCAATAACCCAGCACCCTCCAGCGGTGGCAAACGTTGTCTTGGACCATCTCAGCAATCAAACGCGTGCAATACCCAAGGGTGTCCTGGTAAATATATACTTACATTTTGATTTATTCCTTTCCTTAAAGCTTGGTTTGATTGAGAGCCATTTCTATGATTATAAATATAAATGAACATGCTGCAGAATAGATGAAAAAATAAATAAATAAATAAATAAATGTATTCCAGCATTTTATCACAAAACCAATAGCGTAAAATACAACGTAAGGAGTGGAAACTGAACTGAACTCTAATAGACTACGAATGGCTTCCGATGAAAGAAATGACTTCGTTTACCTTTCTGTGTTATTGTACAAACGCGAATAACTAAAACTAATTCATAAAACTAATTCATTTTTTAGTTGATGGTAATTGGGGACCCTGGAGTATGTTCGGACGGTGTACAAAGACTTGCGGAGGCGGTTTGAAGTATAGAAACCGAAAATGCAACAACCCTGCACCGGCAAGTGGTGGAAAAAGCTGTCAAGGGCCATCACTCCAGGCTCAGCACTGTAACACACAAGCATGTGCCGGTAAGACATTCGTGGTTTGTTTTACTTTTGTTTTGTTTTTGTTTTCGTTTTGTTGTTTTTTTTATTCTTTAATTGTGATTCACACCACTTACAAACAATGGTACATCTACTTACACTATTTACAAAAGTAATACAACCATTAAAGTCCATTACATTACCGACAAAACGTTTTTATACAATTCAATTACTTACGCACTACTTACACTACTTACAATTCAATGCAATTACAGGTGCTACTTACAATAATAACTGTTTTACTTTTGTTGCTAATTTTTCTGTATCACTTCTATCCCTGCTGTAAAGGAATGCTCTCAAGGGTATGATAATTGAAAGTGAAGAATGATCATCGCAGTAAATTTTCCAATTTAAGCAATTGGAAAGAAGAAGCCTGAAAAAAATCAGGGCTTCAACGGGATTCGAACCCGTGACCTCCGCGACACCGGTGCGTTGCTCTACCAACTGAGCTATGAAGCCACACATTGGCGGTGGAAAATTTACTGCGATGATCATTCTTCACTTTCATCTACAACCGCAGTTCAAATATGAATTATTTCATATATACTTCGGTATGATAAGTATTGCTGATTCATAGAGCGAGTATCCTTTATGGCCTTAATTTTCTCCAGTAAACTCCTTTGACGAGTTTGGCATGTCCTGCTCTATATTCCCTTTGCATTTATTTCGATCATGATAACTACTGAACATCCTTCAAAAAAGAAAACAAGTGGCATTTTAATTATAATCGGTGGTCTCCATCGTGGCAAAGAATGAATTCTTCCGTGATAGAAAAGGCCGGAGGACAAACCCAGAAACCATTTTCCCATGCGGAATGCGGCTAACAATTTCTACCGCCCTCTGTTTGATTAAAAGAGTATATTTGCATTTCATAATTACCATGAAACTCTTCAAGGACAAATTATAACACAGATTTTAATTAATGGAAAGCAACTGATTTATTCCCTTAGTTGATGGTCATTGGTCTCCATGGGAGCAGTACAGCCAGTGCTCTAAGAGTTGCGGAGGAGGTTCACAGTACAGGCGAAGAACCTGCGATAACCCAGCACCTTCTGGTGGTGGAAAACAATGTCCAGGGCCATCTCAACAAACAAACCATTGTAATACACAAGCATGCGCTGGTAAAATATAATTTGCTGTATTTACTCGCTACTTTCCCTCTCGTTTGAAATATTTCTCGGTTCTGAGATTCAACGGCAAGATATGATCTAGAGACGAAAAATCAGAAACATAATGCACCATTGTATCCCTGGAAGTATGTGTAGGAACCAATTGAAAGCAAGCAGCGACATAAAAGTAAGAAATTCTATAATTAATGGCAAATAGAATTGCTGTCCAGGTTACTCAAAAGTGGCATTGTAAAAGAAACATTTACTTTGACAAAAGTAAATGTCAAAACAGTCGCTAAAAAAAAATAACCGGCGCTGGAGTGTAACATTTGCATTTCCAGGTAAATAGTTTATCTAAAAAAATATGGCGATGGGTGGACTCAATGACAACTTACCCGTGCTTTACTTTATTTATTTTATTTTATTTTATTTTACTTTATTTTATTTTATTTTATTTTATTTTTTATTTTTTTTTTTTTTCAACTATTAGTTTCGTATTGTATTTACATAAAGTGACTGTGCATTTTACATTGACCTCTTCCAAGCTCTTTAAAGGTTAAGGTTGTATAATCAAGGAAAATTTTTATGAGATCTTTTGTCATTGTGGGGACATCTATTCTTCAGAGAAAAGTAAGCATTTTGTTTCAGAAAGGCAGTAGTTTCTAAAATTCATGAAATATATCATATATTCATATTTAGTCGATGGACAGTGGTCCCGGTGGAGCATGTACGGAAAATGTTCTGTAACTTGTGGAGGAGGGTTCAAGTACAGAAGTCGGAAATGCGACAATCCTGCACCGGCTAGTGGAGGAAAAAACTGCCGGGGGCCATCTTTTCAATCAGTAGTCTGCGAGACACAAGCTTGTCCAGGTAAGTTTATTGTCTTTTCTTCCTTTCCGGCATACTCGCCCTCACTAGGAATTTCATGGTGGTGTGAATAATTATGAAACTTTTATTCGGGTTTGAAAACCAAAGTGACAACTTCTTAGATGAAAAAATATCCAGCGTCATCAAAAAAAAAAAATTCTCATTACTGTAGCTTTGTTTGTGTAAGCCTTTTTACAACTGTACTTAAGTTTCCTCTATGATGATCGTTATGATTAAGTTCCTGGGTATGATTGTTATGAAGAATTGTCAAATGTAATACCGACATTCGGGAGACTCAGTAAGCACGGCGACTGAGTTGAGTTCCCTGTCAAAAGTAACAGTGAATAAAGTTGAGTAGCACATGGATGTTAACCATTTAAAGCGAATGATGCCGATACTTTTCAAATCTCCACAGTAAATGGTAAGTGGTCCTCGTGGAGCAAGTACGGTGTATGTAGCGTGACATGTGGAGTTGGATCTCAATATAGAAGTCGCAAGTGCGATAAACCAGCTCCAGCAAATGGTGGTAAACCTTGTGTTGGACCAAGCCAGCAATCACGGAGCTGCAATTCACAACCTTGTAAAAGTAATGTGACTATATATATATTTTTTTTTATTGTTACGATTTCACGGATTCTTCTAAAACAAAGGAACAGAAGATAAGTGGCTACAGATTGTATACACCTATGCTGCGTATCTCGGAATTGAGCATTGACCTGTAAAACCACCTGATTTCGGTGTTCGCAATACTGAAATCAGTATTTTGTGCTTAGCCTATTTAATATTTTGCGTACAAAAACCAAAGCCAGATTGAAATATACAAAGATAAAAGGAAACCCGCCTTCTATTTTTCTTTTATTTTCTTTTTTCCCTGTACGCCTCTTCTTCGTCGCTGTTTCACGGCTGTAATCAATTGAATTGAATGTTTGCCACTAACCAAGTTCCTGATATTAAACTTTTCTTTATATCCTTTTTTTTCTATAATGATAGCTGATGCGAACTGGTCCAAGTGGAGCAAGTACGGTCCATGCAGCAAGCCATGCGGTGGAGGATCTCAATACAGAAGCCGAAAGTGCGAAAACCCAACATTCGCGTACAATGGCAGAGATTGTGTGGGATCGAACCGAGAATCACGGAGATGCAATACACACCCCTGTAAAGGTAAAGTGTCCTGTTAACATTAAAAATTTGACATGGTACCATGTACTCAGTACATGTACTCAGTACTTTTTGTGGATTTGAGGGCTTTGTTAAATAAATAAATAAATTAAGAAGAAGCACATCGGCCTTTCACGAGGCTCCTTCATTGTTGCCTGTCCTCTATTTATCACCTAGCTGTTCAGAGAGTAAAACCACTTTCGTTCGCCTCAACGATATTGTACATAAGTTGACAACTTTTTTTTTCAGTTGATGGTCACTGGTCCTCTTGGAGCAGGTACGGTAGGTGTAACAGACGATGTGGAGGATACCAATACAGGAGCCGAAAGTGTAACAATCCAGCACCAGCAAACGGTGGAGCAGACTGCGAAGGACCAAGACGAGAATCTCGGAGATGTAATTCGTACCATTGCCGTGGTAAGGTGGTCGCAAAACATACTTTGATTAGAAGCTCCTTTTTAAGCTCTCTATTTTCTAGTCTGCCATTTTTTAAAACGTTTTTCATCAATACCAATAACAAGTAACACCGTTTCTGCAATAGTTGTTGAAAAGATTGCGTAAAAAAAGAGATAAAACACTCAATTTTCGTCAGCACATCATTCTTCAAAATACTTTTTTACGATAACTGCAGAAATTCTCGCGCGCTCATTGGTTAATTTGCATTGTCAATAAGCGGACAGACACACGAATTTATAATTTATTCGGTGCGTCAACGGGCGAGAGCGGACAATTTGACAATTTGCTATCGTAAAAAACAAATTGATGTCAGTTGTTAATGCGTCTGTCCTGTTACTGACATTGTATTTCGTCATGACATTGTCAAAGTAGTCTGGGGATCAACAGCTACTTTGACAATGTTATGACGAAATTTGTGATCATTAACAGGACTGACGCATGAAAAACTGACGTCAATTTGTTAAATAGATATAATTTAGAAATAATGGTTTTTTTTTTCCCTTGTATTATGTGCCAATTAAGAATTTTGACCTGATTTTGGGTTCGCTGATTATTCTTATACAGTTGATGGTGGTTGGTCGTCTTGGGGTCCTTACAGCAAATGTAGCCGCACTTGCGGATCAGGAGGCAGGCAAACAAGAAGACGCACATGTTCACATCCAGCTCCCTCATATGGTGGCAGACCGTGCCGAGGATATTCCCATCAGACCAGAAGATGCGGAAGCCGAGTTCCCTGTGAAAAGAGTGAGACCTTAATTATTTTATTATATTACTTGGATGTAAGGAACAAATACCTATAGACCGTCATTTCAGAAAAATAGCATTGAAAAAAAAAAACAAGTGTCAAACACAACTGTCCATGAAAAATATCAGTACAAATATATAAGTGTATATTTCTTCTTTCAAGATATTTTTGTTTTGGGATATCACCCAATGTTGAGTAAGAGATGTCACGTAACAGTATTTCAGTCAAGGACCCTGTGTTCCATTATTTTTTTCAAAACCCCAGATGATGAATGCTCACTTTTCAGAACCCTTCCCCACCCTAGCTGCTCACTTTCCACTGGGACTGTAAAACAGGCCTACTAATTTTCAATTAGTCCTCGAAGGGGTATGTGGCAAAGGAACGCTACAACTCATTGGCCCTCTAATTTACATTTAGATCTAAACGGCAAGATTCTGTCCCTCCCTATTAGCCGAGAGAGACTCGAGCTCTTCGTATTACTGCTAAAGGATATCTGCATCTAAACTGCAAAGCCGGTAAACACCGGTGATGACTATAATTATATTAACAGTTCTTAGTATTCCTACAATACTTTGTCCCCGAGTTCCTCCGCAATTGGAAGTGATTAATGGCTACTTTCTTTTCTGAAGCTTGCAGAGACGAGCGAAGTCACGGCTACTGTAAATACGTCTTGATGAGTTATAGATGCGGACGATATTACAGATCTTGCAGAAAAACCTGCGATGCATGTATGTATTTATAATTTAAGGCACCGTTTTCCTTGTTGTGATTTCTAATTTCAGTGCGCACGCATAAAGGTTACCGTATAGCCTTTTAGAGCACTTTTAGAGCTGTCTCTTGTCCAAGGGATGTAGCGCGTCCCGTTTAAACTGTAGATACCGAAACCCCTATATCAAAGTATAACTTATAGAGCTGGCTATCACACGATACCAAGAATTTTAAAATAAAATGAATTGTCGAATTTTTTCACGACCTATAAATATGAGCGAGTACGTTGGCTGTTATTCGTAACTTTCTAACTGATGAATAACAGCTTGAATTGAATAAGTTCGTTCTATGCACTTACACCACGTCCAATGCTTGCAGGCCATTACTATTCTGGTTAGATGAACCCCTCATAGCTGAGCAGTTAACAGGTAACGTAACATTCTAAGCATAAATAAGGGGTTATGTCAACGGGCCAAGGGGAAATGCCTAGAGTATTCTATTAATGATTTATGCTAAAACAACCAATATCGACATTTGGAGTTAGCATTTTCACCTCTTTCATCTCTTTTGCCTTCAATTTGAATCTTACCGTACTGACGTTTTAGCTGGGTAGTGTTGATTTCTTTGGCTTCATTACATGGATTTTCTTAACTTCTATCCGTTACACCGGAATTCGTTTTATCGTAGTCCTGTGAATTGGGTCGGGCTATTGAAGAATACTCATTATAAGAAGAAACTTTATATATAACTGGAGATTTCTCTGTATTTGAAAAGCAAAACCACCGTCATGTGAAACGAAATCAGTATCGTAAAGTTTCCAAAGTACAATGTAGATAAGCGCTAAAGTGTTAGTAATGAGCCAAATAGCAAAAAAGGACAGCTTAAGCTGGTAACAATAGTAGAAAGTTAAAACGGATTACTATACGAACGTCAAAGTTTTAAATGATAGCTATGCCTCTTTCAATAAGCTCCAGTTGATGGTATCTCTAACATGTACATCTTGTCACCCGTTTCTTTTCACCGGGAGGGCGGAAATGTCAGAATTAGGTCCGGGTGGTACTCCCAGAAACGTTGGGTGGGAGTGTGCGGCCCGCTTCCCAAAACACAGCTGCCCTAAACATAAGTTATGAGGGGCTTTTGTTAATGGTCTTATTGATAATGATGAAAAAGTACCTTCTTCTAAGAAACATACCCAATTCAAGACTGGAATGCTAAAACCATACTCTATTTAAGACCAAAATGGCCAAAATTGATATCCCAACTATTTATGACCAAAACGGCTGAAAAACCCTACCCTTTGGGGCCTCACATACCTACATAGCCCATATAAGGGAGTACCCCCTTCCGGGGGAATTAGGCAAATTGTCTTGATTTATTGCTATCTTAATGAGATTTCTTTCTGTATCACATTAGTTTATATCATTTCTAATCAATAACGAGGTATATTCTTTTCCTATTTCCAGAAAAAGGAAAGATAGAAGCTTTTTAAAGGGACGTACTTTTGTGACGGAGTATGGAATTACTTGTAGCAGGATTGAGAAAAGAGCTGTAGCCGTTAATATAATATGTTCTTTTGTTATGTTTTTCGTCTAAAGCGATGCTGTAATGTTACTTTTTGAATTATTAGGTCACTCCCGGAGATGAAATTTCATAGAGATTTTAAATAAAATGACAAACGTAGTAGACATTATTATTTTTCTCTTGATTATTTTCGGTCTGTCAGCCGATGTTCGGTTATTTCTTCGTAGATGTTAATACGTCCATGCGAATCATGGAGATCGGAAGAACCAGAAGGTCTTTCGGTGCCAGTGTTTACCTCCAGGCTCCGTAGCATAAAATGCCTGAAGGTGCATGTATACCACTTCCTTTCGTTAAGGGGCTACTGAAACAAAATTTTCGAATGTGAGATTTTTGCTTAGTAATAAAGTTTCAACGTTACTTGAAAACACTGCATACTTTTTTTCGCATACGGTAAGCGAAAACTGCTTTTTCAGCCGTTCGAAGTTGGCTGTTTAAGCCCAAAATTGGCGGCCATCTTGGCCCGGCCAAAACAGTCTAGTGACGTCACTAGTTGTATTACTCTAATGCCGCGCTGAAAATTTAGAATGATTATGGGAGAAGAGGATACTGTTCAAAGCCCCCCAAAAACATCTTAAGGACATCTCAGAGCTGTAAACAGATAATAACAGTAACCTTAGACATGAAGAGGTGGAGAGTCGATCCTGGGGCTTTTCAGTCTATTTAATTGGATATTTCCAAGATATTTTATGTAAGCAAGCAAACAAGTGCGAGTTCTTAAATCGCAAAATGATCGGGATACTTGGCCAAATGGCCAGCACTCAGTTCAACAATCTCTACACTCATAAGGTAAAAAAGACATGAAAACAAGAGAAAACGGCTTTTGAAAATATTATCCGGAGTGCTACTGTACGAATCGTAGCAACAACTGTTCGAGTTTTCGAGTCGCTTCGCTTCGAGGAAACCGGACGCTTTGTGAGCTTCACCGCGGACGAGATTGTGCTAAAGTGACCTTTAGTTCAGTTGTATCTGCTACATCCTACAAGTTATCACACTAGCGACAATTTAAGAAACCCTCTTCTTTTATATGGAGGGAGCGAATTTAAAACTATAAAGGTTAGCTAAGCTGCCATGACCCCACAGGTATGTTTTCAGGAAACGAGAGACATAAGTATGCGCTAAAGAACTTAAAGTAATCCATCGGCAGTGAAATATTGCAATTGGGAGATGCGTGTAAAAGAAAAGCGAAATTCCCGCTTTGTTTACAATGATACGTATGCGGCGATAAAGCAAACCCTGCTGTGGATCACAATTTTCAAAGATACTCTTTGTCTACCACAACAACTTTGACTTATTACTATCGTAAAAAGATGCCCTCTGTGTGCAAAGAAGTACTCGACTCAAAGCTTGTGGACCGTTAATAACTTCGTGATTGTGCGGATGGCTGATGCGCTTACCGTTTCTAATGCAGTAAAGTTGCCGAGGATATATTCGAACCTTGTTAATAGACCTTAGATAAACGCGAGAATCCAAATTTCAGAACCAGGTTGAAAAAAGACGACGATATATCGTGTTTAGGCTTCAGGACGTGGTATAAAAGTTGCCACAGACGACGATATATCGTGTCTTCGAAGTCTCCAGTCGAGTACTCCAGATGTTCGAAAAGTATACTGAGCTGTTCTAATCTGTAGCATTCATTTTGGTGAATCTACACTCTTTTGGCGCCCTCCAACGTTTATGATGTGTATTTCCTGTCAACGCTGGACAGAAATTACAAGGTAGAAAACTAGCAGGTATCTACAATATGAAGAATAAACTTCAATAAATCAGGTGAAAACAAGAAAGAATCTATAGCGCTTCCTGCGTGAATACAACCAGTGACGTCACAAGGTCCTTAAATTCGGTTCCAGAGCCCGGACACAGTTTTGCTTCAAAGTCGATTTCGGCAGCTAAAAAAAAGCACTTTCCGTTAGGATTTGACAGAAATAAAGTTTACCATTATTTTAAGCACCTTTGAAACTATAGATTGGACTAACAAAAGAGAGTAGGAAAATTTCGTTTCAGTAGCACTTTAAGATACCAGGGATTGCAGACTAGTTACTAGCATTCTTATTAGATTGCCTTGACATTTCCCATTTCCCATGTTCCTAGTTGCGATCGACTTCTGAAAAGAAGCAGTGTCACAACATGCATGGCACTTCTAGTCCTGCTTAGCTCCCTTACTGATATATTTCCATATGCAATCCACCGCATTTGCATCCCAGTACGGGCTGTGCTGTCCAAACGTACAATACTGTGCAAAAGTAATACAAACGAAATTCGTCGAATTTTGTTCTTTGTTATCGCGAAATTTCGCAGACACCTGACGCCTTTCGAGACGAAAACTCACAGAAATTTTGCGGAAGGGAACCAAATTTCGCAGAAGTAGTACCAAAATCACTCCAAGTAGCAAAAATAGATCTTTATTCTCTAAAATAGCATGTTTTGTAATTAACAAGTTAATTGAGTGCAAAAAGTACAAGTTTTACTTTCAAGTCATTATTTGTTAGCTCTTGCTTGATGTTGAGTCCTTAGCTGACACATTATCCCTTCGAGCTGAAGATGAAAAGTAAGGAAAAAAAATAACTGGTTTAGTAATCATATTTAAGTACCATGCAAGTTGATGTCATTTCTCGCTAATGATTGAAACATTTCATATCAAGGAGAATTCGGATATATATATATATTTACCATTTCAGTTCTGTATTTATTATCATCACCTCTATTTTGTATTTTATAACACTGATAAGTTGTTTAGAGAATTAGAGGAATATTATTAATCTTGGTGCTGAATTCTAGTGCCCTGTTAAGAAGTTCAAAGCCGACCAAAACTCTTTTCACCCTAAGAACGCAAGCATCAAAAAGGTGAGTCTATCAAAATCAGAACAATCTGATTACGTTAATGACTTTCACTTAGCCCCAAGCGCTTTATATCACTTTCACTTAGCTAACCCTTTGGCCGCTTCCAATTTTGTTGTTTTAAAATATAAGTGTGCAGAATACTCATTGTCAGCCAATCAGATTCAAGGGGAATTGCTTGATTGGTGGGCTTTCACATCGACTGCAGCCAAAAGTGGTTCTTCTTGTTGCCGACCAAAATGACCGCTGTATGTGGGTCACGAATGGTTGTACCATCTGTGAACAGTCCTTGATTTCTTCTCGCGTCAGAGAGTGAGAAATTCTGTTCAATCCCTTTCGAATTTAATCGTTGATTAGAATTTTTAGAAATTGCTATTTTTCACCAGGGTTTAAGGAAAAGATGGCACACGGCTCAAAGTCGATTGAGTTTAATATGAATTAAGTTCGGGTTCTGAAAGCATAATATTAAACTAGCGCTCCTTTCTAAAGAAGCATGGCTAAAGATGGCCTCCATTGTTCGGTGAACTGAGCATTTTCAAGGCTCAAATTAATATTTACAAGCCCAGCTGGCAGCTGTTCCCCATTTGAACTTCTAAAATGCAAATTTATGCAATATAAATTATATTTAAGAGTAGATGAACCGACGTTTCGAAGATCGAATAAAGATTAAACTTCAAATAAATGAGCAATGAAAGGACCAAAATCCAAATATATTCATTGAGGGAAACCTAAGAGGTGTTGCACCTACACAAACGTTTAAAATGAGTAAACGAGTATTAAAATGGATCTCTTACCGCAAAAATTGCACGTTTTAGGGCAATCATCAATCATGAATGCTTGAACTCTGGGACTTGAACACATCTGAAGTGTTTGCAAAAGAATGCACTTATACGGGCTCATCTTGTCAACACAATCCTCTGATAAAAAAGAAAAAAAATCAGAAAATCCAAGAAAAATGGAAAATATACCAAACAGAAGCTCCACTAGGAAACAGATGATCAGAGAAGAAAAGTGCAGACGGATAGGCAGAATTATAGACAGACAGATAGACAGACAGACAGAAAGACAGACAGACAAAAACAGACAGACAGACAGACAAATAGACAGATACAATGTAGATAGACAGATGGACGGACGGATAGAAGGGAGCAAGAAATTAAAAGGAAGGCAGGAAGAGAGAAGAAACGAAAGAAGGAATCAAAGAAAGAGATACGAGTACGTGCATTGTATCAAAAAGATCAAGGCCAATGCCACAAACAGTTACACACGTGACTAAACTTCTCGCTGAGTAGGACTTATACATCTAGAGCATTATAGCCAGCCCCAACCTTAAAGTGTATATGACAGATACTTTTATTTGCTTGATGAAATCTTCATGAGATCGTGATGTGGAAATGGTAAAAAAAAAAAAAAATTGGATATCGTTTTTTTTACCACGTTTTGGCAGTCGCAAAAGGTGGGATTAAGACCTGGAACTAGTCAGGTTGTGATGTCAAAACAAGAACGTAGGTCTACTTATTTTCGAACCAAACACATAGAAACGAAAAACATTACAGGAACTTACTATGAATTAGGCAATCAAGCGTACTTCCGATTTTGGTTCAAATTTGTAAACATTTACGAAAGATATGTAGACCTACGTTCTTGTTTTGATGTCACAGCCTGACTAGTCTCAGGTCCTAACCCCTCGCGGTTTCTGACCCAGCCGGAAGTAAAATTTAAACTGCACACGTCATGTTATATACGCATGGCCGTGCGTATATTTAAGCAATAGACCACAAGTTTTTATGGTTTATAGGCTGATAAACCACTTGGGGTGTTGGAAGAACACGAGAAGAATTCGTAATTCACGAGCCGCAGGCGAGTGATTTACGAATTCTTCGAGTGTTCTTCCAACATCCCAAGTGGTTTATCATGCCACTAAGCCATAGAAACTTGTGGCCTATTGCTTTTGTATAATAATCCAGAAGACACGCGAAATTTTCATGAGTTTACTGGAACAATAAACCATATTGACCAATCAGAGCGCGCACCTTCACTTGATTATTATATAAAGAGATTTCGTTCATGATGGCTCAATAGGAATTAGGTAGGACTAGCGCGCGCGCTATGTTATAAGGCAATATAGTAAATTTACTTTTTGAAACCGTTATTCCTAAGCATTATTTCGTTACAAAGTTATTTGATTTTTTTGTTTTGTTTTGTTTTGTTTTGTTTTGTTTTGTTTTGTTTTGTTTTGTTTTGTTTTGCCTTCTTTCTCACCTTGACAGTTATACAATTTATTGATTTCCTCTCTGTCATAGTAACTCAGGCCCAGTCTCTGGCCAATAGTGGCTTTTTCATCCGTTGGCACTATTGTGGGAATGTTCCTATCTTTGCTGAACGCAAACTTGCTGTAATGCATCACACTTTGATAGTCATATGGCTTGCCAAAGCTAGAGCCCAGATCTCGCGGGTACTTTTGGAAATTGCGAGCATGTTCTACGAATGGAAAACCAGATTAATCTACCATCAATTTCACATTGGAATGGTTTGGCGAGCAGATTTATGTAATTATTTAGTGTCAACATCTGCTGTGACTATTGGTTTAGATTTCTCAATACATCTGCATACTCTCACCCTGCCTCACTGCATGATGACCAGCTAGCCTTTTTTACGACGATGGCCACAAAAGCGTGCCTCGAGTCGTAAACATGGTCCTACTCGTGACTCTCGTGCGCAAAACCATACCGTCTGGACTAGCCCCAAGAAACCACTGTTATTTATATCAGCAGGAAGTGAGAAGGTAGGTAAGTTGTTCAAGTCTCCTCAAGGTGCATTCTTAGACCATCTGCGCACTTCTCCAGGTGAGTAAGTGAGTAATTTAATACAGAAATAAGCTTGATTATCAAGTTGACGTCGACAGCTTACATTGTAAGTTGACTGTTCTAAAGGCAAATTCTCCAATCACCTTAAACTATGTCGGATTATATAACAATGTTCTGCCATGACAGATTAATGCATCTTACTTTCATAAATGATACTCCAAACGCTGTATCCTATTTTATACCTAATTTTATCCTTACACTTTATCAATCTAAACGCTACAAAACCTCAGTGATAATCTGTTAAAAAACTTTTCGACCAGTCTCACCCTGTTCAATATTTTTCCAATCTATGTTGATGTATTTGTCGCGGTCCGGCCTGGTGTGTTCGTGGAAAAATCCCAAAGCGTGCATGATCTCGTGTACGACCGTCCCAATCCTCTCGCACCCAATGCCGATGGAAATATTCTGCTCGATATCACCGGGATCCCTGCCAATCCTGGAGTAACACCTTGTAATTGTGACAACAATAACAATTATCAGTTTGCGTTTGAAATACAGCCGTTAATAACAATTTATTGTTGTACAGCTGTAGCTTGTTAAGATACAATGCGAGCTGTGATTGGCTTAAAGTCGGGACCGGAGTTATGAAGACATGCTTATTAGGTGAAGAAAACGTGATAAAAATGTAATAAATTTCTTATTCACCGTCTGTCGTCATCTTACTCGGTTTACCAGTAAGAAATAATAATTATAAAGAACCTTAAAATTCATTAAATTTATTGCATTGTTGAATATGAACCTACCCATCTCCGCTGAAGAACCTCACATAACTTTTATGCTGTGTGTCTTTTTTCGGAAGTTCGACAAACTTCAAGCATGTCCTTTCCTTCAGATGGCGAATTCCTTGTTTGATAAGATCAACGGTAAAAGGCGCTAAAGGAGAAAACATAACATAGTTAATAATCAACTAAGTAGAGCCTCCACTGATTGGGTTTCGATTGGAAAACTGCATGGGGAATTGCGATACCATCTCTACCGTTAATAACACACCTAAAGCCTCGTCAAACGTGTAGTAAACTATCCCTTTCGGCCAATATAGAACCGGGCTGACGACAGCGTCACGTGATGTGATCTCTCCACCAGTAAGATATCGTTCCGTGTCTTTATCGATGACAATGTCCCCTTCAAATAGACCTAAAAGAGTGAACACAATGGAAATTTTTCAGCCTGATAATACAACGTGTGAATAAAGCCTGTTTAAGTCATATTGAAAAGATAATGTAATAACATGAATACAGTCTGCTCCGTGAAGAAAATAAGGTCTTGCTAAACGAAATTCGTGTTATAAGTTCAAAGCCCATAAGAATCACGTGAGAGAAATTAAAGGGGATCTGTCCTGCATAGTTGACTATTCCTTTCCGTTTTCTGCGAGGCAACGCGAAATAACCGAGAACTAATGATTGTGATTTTATCGAAACAGTGTCCGTTTTACTCAAAGAAAGTGGAAAGAGTAAAATAAACCTTTAGTGCCTATATTAGGTCGCATTGTCTGGTGTTTAGTTGGAAACATTGCTTCCTGTTATGTTCCCATTTCAAAGCCCTTTACCAACAGACGTGCTCCTTGTTCCCCAGGCCTTAATCATTTTGTTTTCCTATTTTGCCTCCCTTTGAGGCACGCAGTAAAACGATTTTGTCTACGGGTGTAGCTGGTCTATCTGTTATTTGTCAACCTGTTTTCGGCGACCTATTTCCCGATAAGTAACCAAATCAAATACAGGTCAAAAAGTTGTGCCTTGGTGTCACCCACTAAGAAATGGCACAGCGCATATCATAAAAAAAATACAATCAATATCGCAGTGCTAGCAGATAACTTGGAAAGATGTGTCCCTTTTGTAACTTTAAGCTCCTTGATGTTCACAAGGCACAGGAAAACATTTTAAGGCTCAGACACGCTAAGTTATCGGTGGACGAAAACTGGCATCTTAATCAATAGGCCATTTCCGAGATGCCTTTTGCCTCTGTGTCAAAACAAGTCTCCGAGCGAAACTATTCATATGGAAATGTGTTCGTCCTACAGGTTCATTTTCATGTCAATTTATCTCATTTTCATATGAAAGGTTTTGCACGAAGACTAAAATGGCCCATTGAGCTGGCTCAGTTTGTCTTACCAGTGGTCTCCTCTGATCTTGTTTTATCAACATCATTTTCAACTGCAATTATTAAAATATCGTAGAGTTAATCCAGGACACGTAACTGGAAAACTTGTAAACAATAGCCTCCATTTGGCGCGGAACAGGAAATATGCTCGCACATTTGTCCGCGGACATTGTCTGCTCCGAGAAGCGAACAGTTCTCCGAGAGCGTAGCTCGAGGAAAACTGTGAGCTTTGAGAAACAGATAATGTCCAAGGACAAATGTCCGAGTATATCGTCGCGCAAAATGGAGGCTATTGTGTTTATTATCCTTTAAATATTTTTCTTAACACGCGCAGTTTTCAAAATTGGGGAATGTCACTCGGATATTGCCAGTTTTAGCTGGGGAATACTTAGTCACGTGACGTGTTTAAGCCAATCGCGCGCGAGCGAAAATATTTGATGGATTATAAAACACATTATATATTAAACAATTCATCATCTTTTTTTCTGAGATTATAGACCGAGCTAGAACGTTGAAGGAATAGACCGATTCCGATATCTTAGAATTCTAACTTGGCTCCGAGACTCAGGGAAATGAAACAAAAGAAACCTTTTATTCATCACTTTAACCTCGACTTGATTTCTTTTTTTTTTTTTTTTTTTTTTCTCTATTAGCGTCGGAGCCAAGTTTGAATTTTAATATATTGAAATTGTTATTCTGACATCGACATTTCCCAAAAGAGGGACAACTTTTAGCCTTATTTGCGGTATAAAGGACATATAGCCTATATAACCTTCAAAAAAAAAATGCGCGTATGTTTATCTTTAGATCACTTCCGAGATCTTAGATCTATCCAAAAATTAGTATTACTAGAAGCTATGAATTCTGTCATATTTGTATTGAAGTAGACAGGACAAGAGTGGCAATTGCGATTTATATTCTTCAGGTTTCACGGGTGTACAGGTAAGATTATTTAATAGATCTAGTGCTACATGGCAAATTGTCCTATAGAGCATTAGACATTGCATTCCTGTCTAGCTGGCTTGTTTTCTTGAGTGCCCAGCTGTCAGTGTAGAAAACAACATATTATCGAGACTTTTTAAATGAGCGACTCCTTTAGGGCTTACATGACCATCGTATTTACGACTTGGCTATGTTTACGTTGGTCATATGTCCCTCTTTTGTTTTTCCGTGTTGCCCTTTATTTTGAGATGAATTTAACAACAAAAACATTGGTTCTTCCAGTTTATGTTATTTACGTGTTAATTAAGCGAAAAGCTATAGGAGAATCTTTGTTTACAATATTTGCCTCATTACCATAAGCGATGCAGTTTCTGATGGGGCTACAAAGAGATTAATACTGAATATTGAAAGGGCACAGCACGATTAACTCTCCCAAGGAATTTGAGCGCGACGTACTGAATACTTTTTGTGCGACGAGGGTTTAAAAGCTTAAAATTATACATAGAATGTATGAGCTCATTAGCGTTTTTGCCACACAGAAATTTTGATGTTTTTGAAAGCCAATTTCTCCTCGAATATTACACCAAAAGAGCCAAAAATTCTACCACTTACTAAGTTTCACAAGCTCTTTAAGTTTTTCTCGTAAAATGGTATCTAGCATGATGCCTTGTATGCGCAAAGTCGTATGTTAATGAGGAAAAATGTAACTGACAATGACGTCAAAGACTCGCCTATAGCACTGTCCCTGGATAAAGGAAAGCAAAATAAACCACGTTGGGACTTGAATTCTACCTATCACAAACCTCAAAACTTCACCCTTTGTAGCTCTTTGTCGACCTTTTAAGTTCGATTTTGTTTGTTAGGACGCCAGGCTTGCCACAGTTTTGAAAGATTTTAGTTCGTTTAAAGAGAGGGCTTAGGACGATCTTCAAAAGTTCCAGTTGGAGCTGATCCGCATTGGGCTACCGGTCATCTCGCCACCAGGGAGTCTCGTCACCAACAAGCTCGCCACCAAGCGAAGTCCCCTCGCCACCAATAATCTAACAAGGCAGTGGATGAAAGAACGAGGAATAACCTATATATGCGACTCGGAAAAAAAAAGCTAAGAAGGCAATGCGTTGTCCATTTCAGTGATGCAAAAGACCACTGCACAATCATAACAAGAAAGTAACAAAACGAGAGCGCGGCAAACCGATTCGCCAGCTAATTCACCTCGACTACTTTACTCGACTGGTTTATCTTTTTGTTGGTGTTTGGTGGCGAGGTGACTTCGCTTGGAGACGAGTTCTTTGGAGGCGAAATTCCCTGGTGGCGAGGTGACCGGTTACTCTGCATTGACATCACATAAGCTGTGAACAGGAATTGCACAGTTGCTCTGGCAAAGTTTGTCCACTTAGCTTTACGTGACACTGGAACTGAATCTTGTAAATAATATTTCGCAGGGTGTTTGCATCTCTTTCGGATCTATCAGGAACCAAGGGCAAGCCCAAGGGCAAACAGCTTTAATTGTGCATGTACTGAAAATGGCAATAGTTGACAAGAATCTCTTGTGAAATATCGCATTAGCATTGCATTGCGGGATGCTTATGTTGGCTGAGGCATATCTTGAAAATTTGAGAGGCTCATAAATAAAAATATGAGGAATAACTTAGATTGTATCAGCATTAAGGCCCATGCCACACTTTTAACAATCTTAAAACGGCCCCCGCTATCTTTTCGATAGATGCGTTAAAATTGTTCTCTATAATTATACATACTGTAGTGAGCGAGCAATCCCAAAACTGAAACTCGCTGGAACCGCTATGAAACGGCCAAAAAGAAAACACGCGGAACAAACAAAAAGAAAAATTAAGGAATTTTGCTATATTTCACTACTATTTTCAGCTTTTAAACAGCGATCGCTAGAATTCCTAAACCAATCCTTATAACTTATGTTAGCTATAACGATTTACTCTTACTTATGAGCTTGCGCTAACATAGACTTTCTAAAAGTCCTTTCCACCAATACTTCACTGGCCTTTTGGTTGTAAGTCTAGCCCCAACTGTGCCTTAACGAGGGAAGTTGCTAGTTTTGGTCCCCAAGCTAGAATATACGACTTATGCAAAATACTTCGTTTCGTCTGACGAAAAGCTCGCAAAATGAAACTGAAGGAGATCAACATTAATCTTAAGTGCGGGGCTGTAATATTGCCTTGAAAAACAACACTCTATGATTAGTTCTAGGCGCACCTGTGCACCTGTGTAAGAAAAATTTCAATTTATGTGTCACTACCGATGTGAAAAGACAAAATAACTTGCATCAAAAGAAAATGGAATTGCTTGCATACGTCACAGTTGAAATAATTACTAAGATCAGGTACATGTACAGAGGCTATTAAAGATCAAAATGTCCTCGAGACAGTTTCGAAAGGGTAAAGAAAATGTTGCGAATCCGTCGTTTCCTAGATAGTATGAGTAGATAACAGCGCAATCAGGACTGTAAGCCGACCGCGAAGTCATCACAGCTGCTTTTAGTGCCTGCTAACAAAGAGAAATTTCCGCTTGTTATTTTATACCGGCTGCAGTTCTTAAAAATAGTCAGAGATCCGCTGGAGGGCTAGTGTATTCTCCTGTAGCCGAATTAAATTCCGTGCAGCCGGTGCACGCAACCGATGAACAAACCCGTTTCTTTTCGCATGTAACCTGACTCTTTAATAAATTTTGACAGTCCGCTTTTGAAGATTTGCCTTCTCTTGAAGATATGTCTTCGACAGAGCAATGCAATACTAATACGATATTTCGAAAGAGATTTTGTTAATTGTAGTTACTTTTAATACATGTACAATATTTGTTATTGTCCTTGGTCAGAGGTGCTTTTGGTTCCTTTGACAACTGAACGCACGGAGACAGAGATTCTTGCGACAAAGTAAACGAGAAACTGAAATCCAGAAGAAGAGCGACTACAGTTATGTGCTGTTGGTGTTTTTGTTACTCTCCGGTAGTTTTGCATGTCTTTCTTCACTAACATTTCCGTCACGGCAGATATATGAATCTCCAGTACCGTCAGTTCCGTTCCCGCGCCGCTTCAACGGAACTTCAGTTTAGGCTCATTGATCCCAAACTTTAGAATCGTGTTTGACTAGTTATTTTACTGTTATCAAAGCTGGAATTTGCTACATACATGGTCATTACCAGTCTACTGCAATCTTTTCATCAAATTGAGCAAAATTGGGAAGTGAAAGTCTACGTTGTCATGCCTGCGTGTCAAGGGCCAAAAAAGTGTCCATGATTGTTAGACAAGACGGACATTCTGAAACAACCAACACACTCGTTTTGTACTGATCAATACGTGTCATACGTCATTTGGTCAAATGTACTTGATTAGCAAAAAATGAGGAAAAAATATAAAACCTTCATGAATATGTATTTACTTGAATCCTCGAAACATACGATCTATTCAAGCAAACATTGCAAAAAAAATGATGTCTCTTCTTAAAGGGAATAAACCGTATGATATATATTTTGTCTGGCGTTCATGCGAGAAAATATAATGAAAACCTCACCAAAATTCACCTTACTGACCAACATCAATACACAGACCTTTGGTCAACAAATTATGCATATATATCTGACTGAACTGAAACGGAATAAAACATGAAACCTCGAAAACTGCGCTAAAAAATGTTTCCCGTGGTTGCTACTGATGAACAGTTTCTAGGAATCTTAGCTCAAAGAACTTGGCAACAGATTCAAGCGAGAATAGATCAGAAAATTGTCGCTATTAGTCAAAGACTGCATGTGAAACTACACCAATAAATAGAGCGGCACTTTTTAAACTTTGGACGAAAATAAATAGAAAGAAAAAGGACAACGCTTTTGTATTGTAGTACCCACCGATATCCTGTATTAAGAGGTCCACACGATCTGTCTTTGAGCGTATTCTGCAGTGAACAACAGCAAAATAGAAGAGAAGGAGAAGAAAATTGGTTCTCATCGCGACAATCCACTCGCTGTGTTCGATCGGTTACTTTCGGAACAAATATCAATACTGCATATTGCACAAGTGACTGATATAGATTTTGGACCTCATGGGATAGCCCTCAGAGTAGAATTTTTCCTGCCCTTTCAAATCAGCTGGCCCAAAAATTCCTTCTACAAAAACGTTCTCTACGATGTCAAAATATTGCAATGGTACTTGGTTTGCCCAGTCAAAGGCATTTAACTAGTTTTTTTATGTGTGAGTAGTTTTTCCGGTTTTAAATTAAACTTCAGGTGTCGTAACCAAGATTTTGTTATTACTCTGTCGCGCTTGAATACCTCACATTGTTTCTCGACACAAAAGACTAGTGGATAAGAACAATAAAGTTAGTTTGTGTTGAGTTCTGAGCGCGAAAATAATGAATCTGAAATAACTACCGTTTCATGGTATCACAAAAAATAAACATATTTTAAGATGATTGTTATAGAGTTGACCCAAAGTCTCCGTCTTAAAGTCAGCCGATTCATTATGGCCAAAACATTTTGATTTCTAACTTGTTGACGACCATCCTCGGGGACCCAGGGGCTGCTAGTTGGGACGATGCGATATTTTCGGGTGAGCGATGTTTTCAGGCGAAAGTTTACTTCAAGAGCGGAAGAAACTTTCGCCTGAAAATATCGCATCGTCCCAACTAGCAGCCCCTGGGTCCCCGAGGATGGTTGACGACATTTCCTGCTCGAATGTACAAGTAGCTAGAATTATTTACAGCTGTCTTAGCCAAGCGAGTATAAGAGGTATCGCCGACATCCATTCATTATCATTTCGATATACTGACTCGAGCAGTTATGCCTGATTCGGTCTTAAAGTCCAAAAGCAAACCTCTTCAAGAGAATGTCGAGCAAAACATGGCTCCGACCGAGGTATTCGCACAGGATAACCCTAAACAGCTAAGGCCCAGTTCAGACGCCGAACTTTTCATGAGCCGAACTTAATTCGAATTTGGACCGACCCAAATTATCAAAAGCACACCTGTTGATTCAGACGTCGAACTTAATTCGCCGAACTTTATTTAGTTTAAACCAAAACACATCGAAATATCAGCGATTTTCAGGCAAAGTAAAAACTGCTTGTAAAATACGTTATAATAAGTTATGCATTAGGTTCGGCTCATGAAAAGTTCGACGTCTAAATCAAAGCCGTTCCAAAGCCGAAATTCCCGGCTGAGCTAGGCGGGAAGAACGGCTGGGCCGTTCCAAATTCAAATAGCCGTTCTTAACTGATTCAGACGCCGAACTTTTCATGTACTTAATTCAATATATTTGGTTCGGCTCATGAAAAGTTCGGCGTCTGAACTGGGCCTAAGTAACTTTTGCCCTTTCTGTTGTACTTCGCTTTTCACTTTCATGTTTGTACTTGCCGTATGCGTTTATCCGTGGGCCGCAAACCGGCTCATGGCATTTTATTTAGTTGGTCTGCCCCCTTTGGTAGTTTTGGTATTCTACGGTTTCCCAATTCTATTTTTGTACGTTTAGTCTAGTTTTAGCGGGGTTTTATCGTCTCTTTCGTTTTCGAGTTTATTCCAGTTTTGGGCAGTTTTTTTTTGCACCGTCTTCATTACCGCGTGCTCGCTTTAACTTTTTGGATATTGATAGCACTGTCACATTTACTTGCTTTTCTCCTGCTTTCCCGGCTTTGTATATTGTTTTGTTCTATTTGCTTTCCTCATTACCTGGGTCTAGTTTTATATTTTTGATCGTTACTTTCTTCTTCTGCCTCCCCGTATTTCCCTTGCACAATACGTTCCATAATTTGTTTTCTCATGGCCGATGTTTAGTTCGTATATTTTCCGGCATGAGTGTTTTATTAGTTGATTCCTCATGGCCGATGTTTAGTTCGTATACTTTCCGGCATGAGATGTTTTACTACTTGTTGCCTCGTGGCCGATGTTTAGTTCGCATATTTTCCAACATGAGATGTTTTATTATTTGTTGCCTCATGGCCGATGTTTAGTTCGTGTATTTTCCGGCATGAGATGTTCTATTATTTGTTGCCTCGTGGCCGATGTTTAGTTGGTATATTTTCCGTTATGAGATTTTTACTATTTGTTGCCTCATCGCCGAAGTTTAATTTGTAAATACTTTGGTCCGAGATGTCATCATTTGTTGTCTTTTATAATGAAGTTTCCATGACACACGCTCTGATTGGCCGAAACAGCGTGCTTTATCAGATCTAGAGGACAGAGCACGGGTTGATGACGGTAAGCTGGCTGTCACATCTTTGCTTAGAAATTTTGACAAATTTGACCCAAATTAAACATCCCCTGTGACTCAGACAAACGCAATGGAAACGAGCTCTACGTCTGCAGTAAATATGGCTCACGGAGACCATTGTTAGCAACAGTAGTGTTAAAACTGTACTAAAATAACAAGTTATGCCAGATTCCCGCCGACAAAACACGTAGCGAAATGAACAAATTCTCAACCTAACCAGTGCTTCGATAAAATAACATTATATTTGTTATGAAAGCAGAAATTATACTTAAGAAGTAAAGCAACGACAGAAAACAATAATTGAGCTGTCTCTGTTTATGATGAGAAGCTATATTTTTTTGTAAAAATACTCAATTGCTCAAACAACACTTACATGAAGTGCAGTAACGCTCGTTCTCTGGTCATCCCAGCGAAGCGCATCGACGAGTGGTCAGTTCAAAGCTTGCTCTGATATTTCTCCTGTGCTCGGAGTAGAACCAGTGGGAGCAGTTTAATCTTTCTAACTTTTACCCTATTTCGGACAATCTTGCTGCTAGCGGCTGCAATCCGTAAATAACTGTAGCTCCTTTCAAATTCAACTCAGCATTTCGCATTTTTCATCCGCAAGCTTTGAGCTCCTTGTTTCGTAATTTCCATTGGAAAAGTGCACGTTTTCATGGCCACAATACGGCTGGATTCCTTTGGACTACAAACCTTTACCTAGCTTTAGATCCTTATTTAAAATTAACTAAAAAGCGAACTTTAAACATCGTTCTTCTCTCGAAAGCCGCTCATACCACAGGCCGCCCAGACGTTGAATACGATTGAATACGTGACATTATTCTGTTGGCGATTGCGTTACAATTTTAACCGTTTATAAGACAACGTATGAGAATGCTTCGAAAATTACTCTAAATGCCACGTGTAGAAAACAATTTGAGTAAAATGGCTTACCTTGTGTTTGCATTGCGTTATTTTGATGTCTCTGGGTTCCTGGAGGTGGTTTAGAGCCATTTAGGCGGGCGACCCACTGGCCCGACGGCACGCACTCAAAGCTCCGTAAATTCCACAAAAATGGTCTAATCAGTTACTCGTTGCCATCTCTCGCTGCAGTTAACAGTGCTTTTAGGCGCTAAATTCAGCTGAGCATTGTTTGCTTCTTGTATTTTTGCAGTTAACAGTGCTTTTAGGGGCTAATTTCAGTTAACACTGCGGCACGGTGCAATTTGCATGATCAAAAAATGCCCCGTGCCTCTCGACGGTTGGAGGCGACTTTGTCACGATGGCGTGGTCGTTAAGCTAAAAATTCAAATCCTGTGCCCAAGATAATCGGTTACGGATCGAGACGGAGCAGAAATGGAAAGCAAGAGCTGGAAAACCAGCGATTCTCGGGCGATTAAGATAAACTTTGGAACCTTGGGAGAAAGCGAATGGTAAGAAGAGTTATCGACGGCTGCCATGAGGCAATTTTGACGAGATTAGACCATTTTTGTGGAATTTACGGAGCTTTGAGTGCGTACCGTCGGGCCAGTGGGTCGCCCGCCTTTCGTTTCTTTTTAGGGGAAGCAAACCGCCAGAAAGTAAAACTCGCCTAAATGGCTCTAAACCACCTCCACGAACCCAGAGACATCAAAATAACGCAATGCAAACACAAAGTAAGCCATTTTATTCAAATTGCTTTCTGCACGTAGCATTTAGAGTAATTTTCGAAGCATTCTCATACGTTATCTTATAAACGGCTAAAATTGTAACGCAATTGCCAACAGAATAATGTCACGTATTAATCGTATTCAACGCCTGGGCCGCCTGTGCTCATACTACTCGAAGCTGAAAGCTAAGCTGAAGTCGAGTTTGTGATTGACAGCTGTCGCTTCGTATGCCAATCAAATTATTTGAACAATTCTAACAAGGATTGTGATTGGTTTATTTTAGCGTGCTTTATCAGAGAACAGAGCACGGCTGACGCCACTTTCACTCGTTTGGAAAATAAAGTTTGGTTTGAAAATTCAGCCGAATGCGTAGGGAAATTATTGGATTCTATATCATAAAACAAATAAAGAAGCCTCGACTGTGCTCTGTTCTGTTTTAAAGCACTTAGAAAGCGGTAGAGCACTGAAGAAAAAGGGAAAAACACTCGAACGTCTCGTGTTTTCCCGTACACTTCTTTCGTGCTCTACCGCTTCTTGCGTGCTTTACAACAGAAGAGGCCTCTTTATTTGTTAAATGGCCGATGTTTAGTTCGCGTATTTTTTGCCATGAGACGGTTGTTGTATTATTTGTTGCCTCGCAAACGATGTTTTGGTTGTAAATATTTACGACATGAAATGTTTCGTTATTGTTGCCTCATGGCCGATGTTTAGTTCGTTGTACTATGTGTTACCTCGTTTTATATTTTGAGACGTGAGATGTTATATTATTTGTTACTTCATGGCCGATGTTTGTTCGTATATTTTCCTGCATGCATGTTGTATTACTTGTTTCGTCATGGCCGAACGCGTTTAATTTAGGTTTGTCTTATTCATTCTTAGGCCCCGTCCACACGTATCCAAATATTTTTGAATCCTTAACTTTCTCTTTCCGGATACGACTTCCGTCCACACGCATCCGGCGAATTCGGCAGCGAATCCGGATATTTTTGCTACGTGTAGACGGGAAAATCTTTGAATCCGGAAAGAAAAAGTTGGGGATTCAAAAATATCCGGATACGTGTAGACGGAGCCTTACTTGACATGTTTTAGTTGTTGCCCCGCAGCCGATGTTTAGCTCTTATACATTGTTAGTTGCCACCATGTCCTCCTTTATTTCCTATACTTTTCAACACTCCCGGGATGATGTTGTTATATGTTGCCTCATTGTTAGTGTTTAATCAAATATTTTTAAACTATATTTTCTGGCCAATTGTGTGTTACTTTCGTCAGTTCTGTCCTCATTCCCGATGTTTAGGGCAAAGGCTTTCGCTCTTCAGTAAAATTTATGTATGTTTTCCCTTTTGTTTATGGCCTCTCCGCTTTTACGGTACCACAGGCTTTTGCTGTTTCTTGTCCGTTTAGTTTGTATTCTTTGAATCGCCCAATTTAGTTTCCTCAGTTAATAATTTGCACTTTACTCTATGCTTTGCTCTGATCATATGTTTTGCATAATTTTGTACCTTCCTTTTTCCCTCACATCTCATTGTTCTGCTCCTACTGGATTTCAGCATCCACATGCACTGTGCATTGCTGTCTCGCTGCTGAATCGAGACGCGGGATGTTTTTCCTTTTTGTTTATATTTATTTGAAAGCAAACTTCCTCTCCATCCGCCTTACTCATATATCTAAATTCGCACATATAAAATTATTCATGTGTGATTTCAATGGTTTTAGTGTTTTGATATGTAGACCTTTTTGTGTACGTTCCTTTTATGTTTATTTTTCCCAGCCTGACACTATCCATCAGATACAATAATGTACTGGGATTCTCGAAAATCAACAAAAAGGCCGGGTGATATTGGTACAACTAACCCGTTTGTCAACGTATGGCCAAAGGAATTTGTCTGACTTCGACAAGTGCACTGCACTGTTCGTGGCTGATTCCTTGGCCTCGGATGCAGTGCAAGTGAATCACTCTAAAGCGTCGTTCCTTGCCGTTTGCTTCCCAAACTTTGCGAAGTCATGTCTGGAAGTCTAACAAAGTTTTCCAAGCTTACTTCCTTGGTTTGTTTGCTGCACGATAAAGAGTATAATGTAATATAATGTTAGGATTTGGATTTTTAATCATTATTATGTAATTGTTTCCTACCTGATGTTTTCACCGTGTATAAGTAATGATTAAAGATTAAAGATTAAAGATATACTCAGATCTTTGACCGCATCTCGAAGGTGAACAACAGCTTCCCTCAGACCTCACTCAGCGTTTCCTGACATTTTTCGGGATTTACCGGGCGCTACTGGTCAAGGGCTCTCTAGACCATTGTTTCTATTGTGGTATCACAGGCCATAATGCAAGTAGATGTTTTCGTCGAAACCAGCTTGCTAATCGCTACCTCCCGTATGCCAAGCACGGTCGTGTCGGTAATAAATAGCTCTCTCTTTTCTTATATTCAATGCATTTGCTTCTCATTTGCTTGTTAATAAAACATTACTGTCCTAAAGTCCATTTATTTCCTTTATCTTTTCGTGTTTTGCGCATCGCTCTAGGATGACAGTTTCGAAAGGGGTTCTAATTCCCTCTCGGATAACTGAGGCTCAAAGCTGTCATCCCTTGAGCCATCTCCTCCCTTGCATTACATTTAGCCCCCAGCTACCTAGCGCTTTAAAATCGCTTGCGTCATTCTAGAATGGGAAATTTCTCCCGATTTCAATGCAACTTTAGTACGTTGGGTCAAGCTTCTCCTCTTGAAATGGCTCAGGGGACGACGGAAAATAACCTTCATGTCTCTCCAGAGTTTTTGAAAGCGGTTTTTATTGATATGACCTTGGAAATGCTTCTTTGCTGTTAGAAAGCTTCACTTTCGGGATCTGGTAATTTTTTTTTTTGCAGGTTATCTCCACAGTTGCCTTCTTGCCCGGGAACACATTTCCAAGGTTACATCGTACGAGCTCACACTCAAGATTTTGGACTGGGTCAAGAACTGTTTTGATGTACACGAATTACGAATTAATTGGTTTGGGGATGCCTGGTATTTCACCAGTAGCGCTATTCCGTTTGGTTGGGAGTCCACAGCGTATATTTACCATTCTCTTGGCTTCTCGCATCTCATTATTTTGGTTCTGTTCTTATACCTTGCTCGTTGTACTTCGATGTTCGCCACACGGGGGAAATTCAGCTATCCTCTAAAGGCCTGTCCAAACGGGAAATGTTTTGCCACCAAACATCATCAAACGTTGTTTGGTGACCAAACATGCTGATGTTGAAGTGAGCAAACAGAGATCAAACTATGAGTACGAGCAGCTGAGCAAGCGTGGTACGCATGCGGGCACCAAACATGTTTGGTACGGCTGTCTAAACGAACAAAACATCGCCCGTCAAACACGAGAACAAAAGAAATGTTTTAAGTTGTTTGATCAAATGTTTGATGGCCTTCAAATTTTATCAAACACGATCAAACAACACCAAACAAGGTGGCCAAACGGTAAAATGTTTGGTCACCAAACAATGTTTGATGGTGTTTGGTCGTCAAACATTTCCCGTTTGGACAGGCCTTTTAAAAGGCTTTTAAAAAATATCTTGCTTAAGCATCATCTGCAACCTTAACTTACGCGCGTGACGAGAAGCGACTGAGCTATTGTATGTCACGGGATACAGTATTGGATAAATGATACAGCTACAATGCCCTAAACGCTTATTATCAAGCACAAGATTTAAATGTTACAGTTTTACAGACACAAAAACGCAAGATAGCTGTTCTAAGAGACATAAAACACAATAATGGGTCCACTGGCCTATAAAATACAGGAAAATCATTTCTAGGGTTCACTCTCGGGGTGTCATAAGCGCCATTCAGTGCCCTGACCACTCACCCCTGCGTTGCAGATTGTGCCTTGATAAATGCAACTTTCACCCTCTCCCTCGGGGAAACTTAGTAATTCCTTCGCTTTCGTTGAACATTTTATATTTCCACAAGTGCTGTGAATCGGAAAATTCGAATCTCCCGCGTGTATTGCAACTCATTGTGTTCGACACTCAGGTGTTTGACTTAAAATTGCCTTGTAAGGCAAGTCCATTGCGCGATCAGTGAAACTTAACAATAGCTATTGCTTTCGAATTTGGTCGCATTTCTTGCTACGAGTTTGCCATACACTTTTTGGTTTGGGATATTTTCTTACCTAAGCGGGTTGTCCCTTAACTTGGCTTTTTCGTACACTCTGTTCGTCAGGCTTTTTTGCTTATCGAGGAGTGTCTTTCCCTCGCCTGTCGTGTTCTCAACGCTAGCTCCTCGGATGACCAGACTCTTCAACGTTTATTTGCGAAGTATATGTCCTTTCCCTTGCAGTTCTGGGGGTTCGTCTTTTCAGTAATGAGATTATTAATGATTACGGAAAAAGTCTCCGGTTTTCGGCTCTTTGGAGGAAGTAATTCAGCATTGGTTGTTCCTTGAACCTTGGACTGCCGGGTTGCTTTCCTTGGCGCCAAGAACTCCATCATCAATTTAAATTACGTAATCAGAAGTTCTGATGTTTCTTCCTTCACTTGGGCCCGGACCCTTGGTTCCGGCGCTCATGCTGGCGCCATTTTAGGCGATTTCTGGCCTGCGGATCAACGCAATCTTCACATAAATGTCAAGGAAGCAAGGCCCTTGTCAATGCTTTGCATCTCAATCTTTATTATCCTCTTTCTTGTTAATCTTGCTGTAAAATTACAATTCTGTATCGAGCAAAGAGAACTTCCATTTTGTCAAGTAAAACAATTCAGTTTTGGGCTTGTTTCTGTTTGCTTTCATACTCTCATTTTCCTCCCTTTAGGGCCTTCCCGCGTCTCGTATCTTGGTGGTTGCTTCCGTGTCATACCGAACTTGTCATTATGCCAACGATCACACCTTTCGGTTTTGTCAGAATTGTGGTTATTCCAGATGCCGTGTGAACACTCCCGTCTCGACGCGGGACACCTTTAAATTATCTGATTTTGACAATCGTATTAACTTCCTTTAGTTAAATCACTTAATCACATTTGGGGAAAGAACTCTTATAGGTGGTTCCTCGAATATTTTGGAAGAGCGCTGTCATCCTGATACAACGCTATGCCCATTTGAGGGTGTCGAGAAATACGTAACAATCTCGCGTGAATTGGGCATAAGTCTATCAAGTGGTTATTTGTTTCGTGCCATGCACCAATCAGCAGGGCCATATTGTTGATAAGCCACTTTTACGCACTGCGGCGCACTGCGAGTTCTGCCTCAAAAGAACCTGTGAGATGCCCAGACTGAAAATGGTGAAATCCTTTACAGTTTTCGTTCCGGCTGTGCCATTAATTACCTATTTACAGTGGTCTTACCCAAGCGAGTATAAGAGGTATCTCCTACACCCATTCATTATCATTTCCGGCGATAGAAGACACAAGCATTTTCTGTAAGGCCTCTCCTATCTCCTTTTCACTCTCTTACCTGTACTCCTTTCCGGTACACGCCTTCGGATGACCTTTGCCCTCCCTCTCCTCCCAATTTGTCAGTGTACTTAGTGTTCTGTATATCTTCATCTGAAGGTGGCCGCCGGACCTCCATACCTCAATAGCAGTGCGGGTAAGATCGCCGGTATAAATAGGTTGCTATTACAAGGGCTTGTTGACGTCATGAGTGGCACTATTGAAAAGAACAATACAGAGTTCGCACGACGTTAGCGAGGTAACAACTTACTTTGGCTTGAATATTGCTTGCGAATGAAACAAACGCCTTGTTTAACCTGAAACAACACGATTTTAGATAAAACTGAATTCGGTTCACATATAACTCGTGGCTCACTACAAATTATCACATCAGACGTTGAACGTCGTTAAACATTTTACGCTGTTTATAACGATCGAAATATAATTTGGTATTAAATCAAAACAATGGCAGTCCACACTTCGCCAGAGTAGTTTAACCCGGTGGTATAAATTCAAACAGCCGACCCGTGCATACTACAAACGCCAATCTTTCTCTAGGGTACCCCAATGATAATTTATCTTTTGAGTGCAAATTTACGCTACTCACTCCCCACAATGTAGCTAAATTGTCATGCCGATAACTTTCCGATCGGTCGCGAGGTTTTCGTTAAGCTTCGGCAAAAGTCCCTCAGCGCTACCAATAACAAAAGGACTATTGTGTAATACTTAATCAGTGATGTTGGGCCGGAACAATAGACCATTTCTTGATACGGAAAACGCATCAAATGTTTTCCGTTCACACTACGCCAGAGAAAATTAAAACGCACCAATCACCGGTCATTTTGCATTTGCGTTTGAGTAACACTCGGGCAGGGATATATCATGATAATCGTAACGTGATCGTTTTCAAAAACATTTTTTTCCTTTCAGTTTATTTTTATTGTTCCGTGTTGGTTTCAGTTCTTTGATAAAAGAAAAAGAATATTTGGAAAATAAGACCGTCCAATTTGTTCTGACACTTCCTTAAAATTCTAAAACTTTGCTCAATGTCATCGGGCTTCTTAGCATGTTTGCTCACTGAGGTGGTGTCCAGCTGCCGATCCTTTGTGTTCATCTCTTTGTTGGTGTAGATATTCGGCAAGTGCAGCCGACATAAGGGACGGACCATTAGAAAAGTGATGGGGAGGAGGTGGGAAAAATACAAAAAAAAAAAAAAAAAAAAAAAAACGCAAGCGAAGGTGCCAGAAAAAAAAATCGTGTACACACACAATGAAGAAAAAAATTCCTGCAGAGTGAATTCCACTGTCGGGCTGACAAACTGTGCCTGCCTGAAGAGCACCTTGGCAGCCACTTTGTACTGTAGTTTTCTAGGCCCTAGTGGAATTCCCATTCACCAGATTTTCTCTACAGTTAAGAAAATCGGACATTTTACCCTCTACAAGCTGATACATTTTGGCGCAGGAACCTCATTATAAATGCTGAGTAGCCATGGCTTAAAAGTGATAGACCCATGTGCTATAAACGGCGATCCTGCTTGATTCATGTTTTGAAAGCCTCAACATATAGCAATAATTTCACAGCTGAAATGTGTTAATGAAGATTGTGGCACAGATGTTGACACACATGTCGAACTAGCCTGCGTAACAAGCGTTCCCGAACGAAGAGCTTTTCTGCATTTTGGCCGCGAGAGTAAAAACTCGACGAAGCTGTCGTCGAATTTTTGCTCTCGTTCCAATTTACGCGCTGTCATAATGCGGAAAAACTCTTCGCACGGCCGGGGAACACTTGCTATGCAGGCTTATGTCGATCCGTAACACTACCCCTAAGATCAAGATCAAACGTTGGAATCACAGACAATCCGGGAGGTGTTAACACAACAGATGTTCTTAGTATGGGCAGTTTCAATCTATTTTGGGTTTTTGGAAAAGTAAAAGACGCATTATCATTCAAGTCCAATCGATACATTAAATTTATCGGCTGAAAATCGTGGAAAATACACCAAAGATGCTTCAATTTTGCAAAATTTTCTTGGGGGGGGGGGGCATGCCCCCAGACCCCCTAGCGCAATGGGGCCTTTGGCCCCGTATCTGTTAATGGACGGCCAATCAATAAAATTAATATTGCCATAAAAATCAAATAAAAACTGCAATACAGGGCGATTTTAGGCAATAGCACTATATATATATAAACCGTTTTCAACTAAGATGTGTCTGATACTTGGTTATGTTTCCCCCGGAGTATAATTCTGACAGTAAAGTAAGAAGACTGTGTGAAACACAATGAATCTTTGTTTGAACCCTGTTCCAGGCATTCACATTGTGGACAGTGTCAACATCAAGATTGCGGCAGTGGAAAATTTTACCCCCACTTGTTGAACCAGTCGTCTTTAAATGCTCGTTCTGCGATGCTTTCGATGGTTTTATCAACAGGTACGTTAGTGAGGAGTGAAGATACATCATACGACACCAGAATGTCGTGGTCTTTCAGTTTCCATCTCATGGAGTTCGTTGGCAAATAGAAATATGTCGCTGATTGTGTGGTCATTGACGGACAGGGGTTTTAGCTTCTCATCCAGCCACTTTGCAAGCTTCTCATTGTACGTTTCCGTGGCTGATAGTATTGGACGCATAGCTAGCTTCTTCTTGTGGGTTTTTGGAAGACCGCAGAGATATGCGAGTCCTGAACCCTTCTGGATTACTGAATCCGCAATGGTTGTGGGCAGAATCCTTTGTGCAACAGAGGATAATTCCTTCTCCTTCTGAGGTGATGGATGGTAGTACTTCGGGGGTCTTCCCCATATTCTCGATCGGTCTCTCAAGGCTTACGGGTGTGAATTTTGTATCGTCATTATATATTTTTATTTGCTCTTGAAAATGACCTCGGAGAGGTCGAAACGTCGAAATTTTTTATCGTTAGTTTTCATTGCAAAAACAAGAAAGCCGTCAAATATGCACGGTCTTGTCGAGTAGTAGTGAAAAACAAACAAACAACAACGGTAACAACAAAAAGCCCAAGAAAGATAATACCCAGTAAATTGTTTTATGTTCTTTCCATCTTGATAAACAGCAGATTGGGTCCTAATTAACTTGGACATAAAAAAAACATTAGAGATTCTTAGATTCAAGTTTACACAAATGTATAACTGCAGTTCGAGGTTAGACGTTTGCCGTTCGCCGTTCGAACATTGGACGATTTCGATTGGAGTAAATTGGAGCGAATGGAAATCATTGGAAATTGTCAAAAAAACGCAAATTTTTTTTCTAAAAAGTGCGTCTTCAAGCATGTGAAGCTTTCTAAACGAATAAAGCATCATGAACACTCATTCAACTTCAGCCGCCGACATATTGGATTTTTACTGAGGATCAGTGCATTTCCAAAAACAGCAACAAGGGTAGGTAATTGCTTACTCGCATAAACTTTGTTCCCAATTTGTAGGAAAAAAAGGGTTGCATGTATTTTATCCGAATTCAGCAAGGTAATGAAGCTTAAGCTACATGACATACGTGAAAATGTTCCTCTTGACGTTACAAATGCGAGGCGAAAACGTCAAGCGTAACGTCTGGTACTGGTTACGTGACTCCCAGCGTCTCTCCGTTCGTTCGGCGGGAATCTTGAATATTAAAGTCTTAACCATCAACGTAACATAACATAACTTAGCGTTACGTAACGTGTATCATAACTATTCAAAAAAATGACCACCGATATCTTAACTGGAGTGGACACACAAATAAGCAATGCTCCAAGACGTCCCCCATCTAACATCTATATGAAAATAAGACTTCTAATGTGGCAGCTAAACAGAGGGATCAACAGTCAGGAGAAGAATATGTCCCCTGAAGTGGTCTTGCAGCCATTAATATCTGTAGAATAACCTATCATGCCGTCTATAATAGATACTGCGCAGACATATTTACTATCAACGCGCTCTACATATCGCTCTCACGGTCTAGCATCAAATAGGAGGGTAGTTTTAGCGGCGTTTGGTGTTATTATATTGCCGCGCGGGCTTTCACACATTCATATTTTCTCGCCGACAATAGTTCTACTGCAACATACCTGTCGATCTCTAGTCGAACACGACCCCGTCTTTTCATCTTGCATAACTTTCCATTTTCTATCCAGACCCCAGTGAGATACTGGATAGCCGTACGTTCCTGAGGGTCCTAGTCCTAAAGGTGCAGCTGCAACCAATTGTACCAGAACGTCGGGGTTGTAATTTACTTTAGCCAAATACATGTAAACTACGACATTATCAGACCTTTGATGAACCTTGACCGCGTCACTTGGAAAAGAAGCATCTCCTTTGTTATTCTGGATCCAGCGGGGTACGGGATTGGAAGGGAAAACACTGATACGGCTTGTTTCATCTTCTTTAATTGTTACACAGCTATAATGTTGAGGATTCACTTGCATGTCCCAGCGCGAGCACCAGCTCCTGCTCCCGTCTTGCACTGAAATATACATTAATCGATCACTGTTTTCCATGGCAAATGGTGTTACTTCTCCACATGGAAGGAAAGTGAAGCTACCTTGAGTTAAGCAGCTGAAGACCTGACGTTTCTTCGTCTCCTCTTCGTGTTTGTGTACAACGTTGATTCCTTCCCCTCCTGTCTTTGTTGTTTTCTCCCCACCCTGAACAGCATCTTCACTGCCAGATATCCCAACTGACGTTTCGTTTAGAATTGGCTGATAAATCTCACTTTCCAGTACTGGCTTGTCGCCTCGAAGACGAACATAAATCTCTTTCGTATCCTTTCGTTTCCAGCGACGTGTTCTAGAGAGGATGTTAATTGATAAACAGTAAAGAAACATGTTTCGATTTCTTCAACCTTGGTGGGTGAAGTTTCTGTCCTTTCTCCAAAATAACCGAAAAACAAATACTAGACAGTTGCAAATACTAGAGTGGTTTGATCGCTCTGGTAAGCAATTATTACGAATTTGCTTCTGTCTTATAATTATCAGATGAGAACTGTTCGGTGACGAGGAAAGAGACTTTCAGTGAACGTCACACGACCCTGGCATCGGAATAAGTCAAACCAGATTTTTCCCTGTTATAACTTATTCTAACCGGGTCTTTCCACCTTGATCCGGTCCAACACCTTTAAAGGGGATGGATTCTCTCTAAAGCCCGGGGGGTACTCCCTAAAATGGTTTAAACTGGGAAACTCCGCCCAAAAGGGGTGCCTTTTTCAGGGATTTTACAAGTTGAGGTCAGCATGAAGGGGTAGATATAGAGAAACCTGTCCCTCAGTTACTTTAACTACCCTTAATTGTTATATTTAACATGTCAAACAGACAAACCTTTTAGCCGTATCATTTCATTTATTAGGCACTACATGAAAATGATAAGAAGACTTCCTTTCTCGGCAATTCTCGGCAATTCATAATACAGGTCAGTTATGAAAGTATGCGATAGGTCTGAAAGGAGTACCTTTTTTTCAATTAAAGGTATACAAAAGGGGTATCTTTTTAGCCAGATTGGTATACAAAAGGGTACGGGGTTGAACCTCGGGGCGGGGCCCCCTCATATAGAGCTTTGTATTCTTTTCAAAATCTTAGCCTCGGGTTTATTCCTAAGATATTCTTAGAAGTTCGCACATTTTAGCCTGCATATTCTTATAAATTTTATTTGTATGAAAAAAGAAAGAGTGTACACAACAGTAGAATCTGCTCTGTAGATGAACACGCGAGCGAAACGATGGTCAAAGAATCGTGCGACACGGTAGGAAGTTTAATGTTGCTGAATTCGAAATGATATTACGGAAATTGCTGGCTGATGTATAGTTGGAGGTAGCCATAATAGTTACGAGCCATCAAAAATTTTACCAACAAAGACAAACCTGTAAACATTTTGTATTATAGTGTGCAAAAAATCCCCTGGAGGTGCTTGATTACTAAATAAATTTACATTTTCCTCCATGACCGAGAAACCCCTAATTAAAAAGTTTAGTAAAGATTCAAAATCAAAGCAAAAAATGTTGACAAAACCTCTCTAAAATGATCGATTTGCAGAGGTTTAAGTCTACGTGTCGATATGCCCCTCAAAAACATACAAGTGTTGTAATAAGATGGAAGTGGAGTATTCGACCGGAAAGTTAGAGAACGAAAGTCCATAGCTAGATGCATTTAAGAGTTTCAAGCGGGTCGAGCATCGTATTGCTATCCCTTGTATAGACAACAATTGCCTTATTTGTACCATATTCGGGTCCCAATCATCAAATAACTATTTGTAGGTCTAAAATCTAATATGGAATACAGCAGCAGACTGTCAAATGAAGCTGCCCTTTCCCAAAAACACAATCTGACTGCTTGGTCAGTTAATAGCGGTTACACTACCTGGCTTGTTCTCTCCTCCACCCATTTTGCTCCAACGCTCGTTCAACTTGGACTAAGCTTCATGGGTCAACCTGGTTTGTTGACTTCGGATATGCTTAGCACTGATTTGTTGCGCTAATCTGGTACAAAAATGCGATTCCGTGATCGATCCACCTACTTGATCATGTGGTATTCCGTTTATCTAGCGGCCCTGAATGAGGAACAATGAGCCATTAATTTAAAGAGGAAAAATACCATCCATATCGCAATTCGTTTCCATCCTGGCCGTCGTTAGCCATCCTCACCTCATAATGGAGTTTAATCATTTGTCGAATACTGCTCTACAAAATAAAACCATTACTGCTCAGCTTCCAGTGCTCGATATATGTTTTTGAGATTTCCAAAACCATGCATAAAATGGTGACAGTAGTGTCCCTTTAAGCTAAAAGTTTGACATAATTTATAGTAGAGAGAGCTCAAAGCTTACGCGTAATTCCTGGCATGTTATCCATGAGCATTAATTTAGTTCGTGACCTTATTATGTACAGTTTAATTCACAATAATTCACAGGAGCTATCTAGAAGTTAATAACACATTCAGTCAAATGGGACGGGGAAAGGGGATTGCTTTTGTATATCATGCGTGGATCTCAAGCATTCATATGTTTCCATCAAATGACCTTATACTTTTTCCTGGATTTTAGCCGGCTTTCGCTGAACCCAAGAAATCATGCATATGGAACTTGTGTTGCTCTTTGATTTTTTCCGTTTTATTGTTTTGCGACAAATTTATATTTTTACTGATTTCCATGGAGTATCCTGTTGCTGATATCACGATCCGAATCTAACGGATATCTTGCAAACACTTTCCATTTCAACTCTATTTTTAATGCTAGCTTCAAGTTACAATCTATCACTCATGGAAAATATGAAATGAAAATTTACAGATCAGCTTTTAACTGAATAGAAACCCCTATGCTGAGACAGCTAACCTTGAACAATTAAAGAACCGCCTGGCGAAGTTGTACTTCGAAAGGCATCAGTCTCCTCCCACGTTCGAACATATACAAAAAACTCTGAACACAAATTACATGAAGTGGGTTTGTTGTACTAAACTATTTAACGCGTCAGCACCATAACTTCTCCGTTGTTGACAGAGGATTTTTTCTCTCCCAGGCCGTAAACAAAATTCAGAATTTTACCATTTTCTGTGGTGATGTAACAGGGAATATTGCCACCGACTCTTCCCACAAACAGTGATCCGTTAGTCCGTGTCACGCCACTCATGACTGCATTTGGTGGAACGCGGTCACCACGATTGGCTCGAATCAGTTCAAAACCAGTGTTCTTCAGAAGATCTCCGATTCCGTATCCTGAATCTGCCGCCGTCCATGTTGTGCGGTTACCAGAACTAGTAACCGCGCATGGTATACCTCCGAGGTCATTCAAGCCCAAGTAAGGCTGATTGAAACGACCAAAGTATAGACGCTCCTGATCATTTCGTCCGACACCAGCTTCAACAGCTAAATCTGTTGGAAGCTCATTACCACTCTTGGCGGGAAACCAAACCGCTTTTGGGTTATAGGGCAACAGGAAAATCTTTGGGTCTTCACATCCATATTGAGGCAACTTGATGGAAATGCATCCATACATTTTGGGATCAAACGGAAAATTAAACAACCCAACTGTGGCTTCCGCTACGCACACAACGGAAATATACAAGGGCTTGGCCACATTGTCCACAGGAAAGGGGAGTGTGCCTTGGGGCGATATGAAGCAGAAGCCACCAATAGCCAGGAAGGAAGCATATTCTTTGGCCAATTCTTTTCCCTTGGTCTTATCAAGAATCTCTTCCTTTAGTTTTTGTACGTAGCTATCAGGATACTGTATCTTCTCACTTGAGTGTCGCACGTACGCCGCAACTCCAGACTGGTTATTTATATAAATGCTGTACATGATCACTTTCAAATGGCCTTGGCTGGAAATTAAAACAGCCATATTTGTTCAGTTTTTTTTATATAGGGCCGGACTTGAATAAAAGATATAACACTGAGCTTTTATTAACATGAATCAAAGTTATGTTAAAACTGGCACTCTCTTAAGGTGTCTCCATAGGGTAATCATTTATGGCGTTGCGCGCGCAAGTATTATGTTTTGAATGCTGTTTTTGCATTCACTTTCTCACCTAGTCCTCTCAAACTTATTACATGTAATAAGCAATGATAAAATAGTATTTTGCTATCATCTCTGGTAAAATCTGGGGATTTAGTCTTAAATTATAAATGACCAAACAAATGTGTTTTTTACTGTTTTTATGGCTTTATTTGTGATTTTCATGAATTTCCTTCGGTGAAATCTTCCAAAATTTTTATATCACATCGCTTCCAGTGGGATACGAATTTTAAACACGAAAAAAGTAGGGTTTGTAAAGGCAGTTTTTTCGATATTTTCAACTTCATGTCTTTTACCGCTGAAAAAAATCTGCTCTTATAGATTTCCCTGAAAAAAGAGCTCCGACTTAAATAAAATATTTACTACCAATCTGCCAAATTTAACGGAATTTCACCGAAGAAAGCGCGAGAAAATTCAATGTTAGTTTTGCTTTTTTGTGCTCATGTTGACGTAATAAAATATCGAAAAACACTGACGTTTTCCTTTGAACGCGCGCAGATTACCTGCTCGGCGCTCGTGCGATCGTAAAACTATAGCCAGCCACCTTAAGTACTATATCAGCCATTTGGCGCGAAAAAATCCTAGGATATATACTTGTCCGCTGACATTGTCTGCTCGGGGAAGCAAACAGTTTTCAGTCCGAGAGCGAAGCTCAAGGAAAACTGTGAGTATCGAGGAATAGAAAATGCCCAAGGACAAATATCCGAGCATATTTTCGCGCCAAATGGAGGCTATTGTGTTTATTATCGTTCAAATAGTTTTCGCAACTCACGCGGTTTTGAAAATTGGGGAATATCACTCAGATATTCCACAGTTTTCAGTCACGTGACGCTTTTAGACTAATAGATAGATTATATCCTTAAAATATCGGAAAGGGCCAATTACATTTAAAAGGAAAGAATAGTTAACAATTATTGGACGAGGTTGAACAGAATATCCGGCGTGATTTCTCAGTGGCGAGCTGATAAATTATTTGCAAAAGCCGAACTTTGGCAAATAACTGATCAGCAAATTAACCCTGAGAAATCACGATACTTTGCGATAACCGAGTTCAATAGTTGTTTTATCATTCGATCACCAAGTTTGTTTTCATATTTAGATCACTCTGTGACAGCTCAGGGAAGCGATCTGCCATATTTCACTCGAGAGCGTAGTTACAGTTACGCATGAGCAGACCATTATTTGTAGGCAGTTATTTGCAGGTCACGCGGTGGTCTCTCGGCCAATGAGTGGGAAGAAAGTATGGACTGATAATTCCGCTTAACAGATGATGTTTGACTTAATAATGAAGTTAGTTAACCGTAACTTCTACTAAATAGAACGTTTAGTAAATTAATAAAGATGGTGAATTTTAAGCTGGCTAATGAAATGTGAAGGTGAATTAATTAACATGACACGAGCGGGGGACAAAGAAAAATTCTGAGTCCCCGACAGGAATCGAACCCATGACCTCCCGAACACCGGGCGGGCGCTCTATCCACTGAGCTACGAGAACTCATGGAGAGCGAGGTCATTTAACTGAGTTCATATATGACAGGTGTCCTGCATACTGCTAGGATCAACGCTATCGAAGTCATCGTGAGTAGTGATAAATTAATAAAGATGGTGAATTTCAACTCACGATGACTTCGACAGCGTTGATCCTAGCAGTATGCAGGACACCTGTCATATATGAACTCAGTTAAATGGCCTCGCTCTCCACGAGTTCTCGTAGCTCAGTGGATAGAGCGCCCGCCCGGTGTTCGGGAGGTCATGGGTTCGATTCCTGTCGGGGACTCAGAATTTTTCTTTGTCCCCCGCTCGTGTCATGTTGATTAATTCACCTTCACAGAACGTTTAGTAATTTATGCAAATAAAGACCTTGCAATGCAGCTTCAAATTGGTCCTATTTTCGGGCTTTTCTCTGTTTGAAAACAAACTAAGATCGAGGTTTGAGAACAGTTCTTCCCTTTGCAAATGAGTCAAATGGTTTGAAGTAAGTAAGGTTACGATGAATGATGAACTTTCAGTCAAAAGCGTGGTTCTCATATCCGCCGACCTACCTGCGACGTAGTCGCCGGTTGCAACTGAAAATGTTCGGCGATCTGTTGCAGTGGGTCCCCGGCGCATCTGCGATGGATCGCCGACATACTCAAATTTGCGCGAATTGGCGCAGTTTCCAACCATTTCACCTGTAAATATGGATCGATTCGTCTTACTGGAGTACGTTGCGTCCGCAGATGATGTTTACATAAAATATTTTCATCGCCGACAACCGCCGGCCTGCCTGCGAAGTTGAACTCAGCTCAACTTCGCAGGGAAGCCGGTGGTCAATGCCTGGGATAGATTATGATTCGGCGATAAATGTTCACATATGCCGTAACGGTGTCCCAGGCCGTCTGTCTCAGGTATCTCGGCGGCATATGAGAACCAGGCTAAAGGCAATGATTTTAACTATATGGAGGCCAGGACTGAATGATTTATAGATCAGAGACTTCCTAAATTAATCGAAACCACTCTGTGTTATATGACTGAATGAATATATGACGGAATAATGTCATTAATTTTCTAACGCTTCAACCACTTTGAACTAACTTTAACAAAAAATACTATACAATCTATACCTAGTACGAAGTATTGAAGACACTAGACATACATCTTCAATGAGCGGCTATCGAACGCATATCAATATTAAACAAGTATTCAATTCTGGTCGGCATAATTAACAGATATGTTCTAGTAAAGGAGGTATGAAGAGAACCAAACTTACGTGTGGTCTTCTCCACGTGGTAAGGACTGTGTAAGGAGATGACGACTGGCGGATCGGATAAAATACGGTTAAAACTGTAAAAACTCCGAAACTGGCTCCAAAACCTTCGTACGATAATAAACACCTGCAAACACTAACTCGAGTGAGTGAGGCGAATGGTTCCCGGATGAACGGAAGTATAAGAAAGCCCTAGGCCGGAAGTTCAATTGAAAGATATAAAAATGAATGTCATGAAAACAAGCAGGAAGACTTGCCCTCGTAAAGCCTGCGACATACCTGAGACATCTGTATCACCGAATCATAATTTGTCCTAGGCGTTGAGCTGAGTTGAACTTCGCAGGCAAGCCGGCGGTTGTCGGCCATTGTTGGCGATGAAAATATTTTATGTGAACATCATCTGTGGACGCAACGTACTCCAGTAAGACGATTCAATATTTATTTACAGATGGAATGGTTGAAAATTGCGCCAATATTGATTTACATTTCGCACAAATTTGAGTATGTCGGCGACCCATGGCAGATGCGCCGGGGACCGCCGAACCCTAAAACATGGAATCAGGAAACCGGAATCCGGAGCAGGAAACTGAAAACCGTGATCCGGAATCCAGAATCTGGAAACCGAAATCCGGAATCTGAAATCCAGAATCCGGAATCTGAAATCCGGAATCTGAAATCCAGAATCCGGAATCCGGAATCCAGATATTATGAGTGACAATAGAAATAATTCACTTTAGCAATGTCTTATAAATAAATATAGGGAAAAACTGTTCTGTTGTTATTTATTTTCCTGGTTTCTTTGCTTTACTTTAATCACAAATTGTAATTGTTTTGAATAATCCCTAGCTGTACATCAAGCCCCGGTTGTTCGAAGGTTGAAAATCGCTATCCAGCGGATAAATCGCTATCCAGCGGATAAGTGTAAAACAAACAAACAAACAAACAAACAAACAAACAAACCACGCTATCCACTGGATTGTGATTTATCCACCTTTCGAACAACCGGGGCCTCGCCCGGGTTGTTCGAAAGGTGGATAAAGCTATCTATTCGGTAAATCACTATCCAGTCAGGGTGAGTGTTTTTGGGATTTTTGGATTTCCCACTCAAGCGTTGCATGCTTTCCTGCTTGTTGCTTTGGCACGTGAGCGAGTGTCTTCTCGCAGCTTCGCCACTCGCGCCGCCGACCGAAACTCGAGAGCCTGCTCGCAGCCTAAGTTACCCACCTTTTGTTCAACCTGGCCCTGGTGAGAGCGCGGTTCTTGTCTAGATCAAATTGCTCTGAGAAGACTGGTGAGTAGCACAGCAGTAACAAGCTATTGCGGTGAGTTTCTGGCAGTCTTTTACCATCTTTTAACAACAAGTGTTCTGATCCGTTCGCAAGCGAGAAGCTGACGGAAGTAAGAGTGCAACATTTCAATAAGTTGTTTTAATGTGATCTGATGGCCGACAAGAATATGTAGCTGTGATATGTAACAGTATCAGAGTGGAAATAGTGTTTGTGTGGAATTAGTCTCGTATCTGTTGGGAAAAACAAATTTATTTAGACGAGCCAGGTTAGCCTTTGGACACCCAAAGTAGGTTGCGTGACCGTCGATGTGTAGGGGGCTGCCACACCCTGTTCTCTATGACATTTTCTATCTTTGTCATTAACTACTAGAGATAAAGGCCAAATTTATACCTCCAGTAAACTGCAGATCACTTATTAAACAAAATGGCAATTACCTGCAAGGTTATTTTAGACGCTCTTAGGGTGCTTGGGATCAAATTGTGAAGCACTTTATTTCAACAGACGGGGAATTTTTGTTTCAAAAATAGTTAAATTTTAGGACCTTTTTACTTGGCGTCTTATTTTTTAAAGGCAAAAGCTCTGCAAAATAATTTCCGCGTATTTAATGAACCTGTTTTCTTTGATTTGTGGATTCCGGATTTCGGATTCCGGTTGCTCGTTTTTGTTTGGAATAAAGCAATAGATGATGGAAGTTATATGAGTAATAGACAAAAATCCTTATTTTTACCCGCCTGATCAGTGTCATCCACGGGGTAAAGGGGACGAGATAGCGAAACATTAGGAAAGCTCTAAAGCATCCTTATAGTTGAAGTCCGGGATGACCGGAAGTTTCACACAAAAATACAAAGGCAGGAAGTTAAATTAAAGCGAAGATATATACAGAAGGGTAGCGAAGGATATTTGATTTGTCCTGTTCTTCACAAAGCACAAATACATGTATGTACATAATCCTTTCAAGAAACAAATTTATCTGATTATATTAACAAATTGAGAAAGAATATCCGATTATGCTATAGTTGTAATAGTAATAATAATAATAATAATGATAATAATAATAATAATAATAATAATAATAATAATAATAATAAAGTTTTTTGGGCACATTTAGAAAACTCAATGCGCTTAAAATCGATAGATGTAGCCTAAAAATAACAACGTTTACCAACTTCATGACAGCGGTTTATGCGTTTGTGTGACAGTTCAATCTTATCCGTGACACATCCTTTTTTTTTTAGGAAAGATCTTTCTTCCCGGGATGCATCCTATTTTTCTGAGACAAAGAGCACTTGTAGTCACATAGACAACAAAAAGATTTCTAAAGATCACGGAGCAATAAGTTGTGTTCTACGTTAGCGAATCAGCCAGTCAAAAAGATATAATTATTATGTTGCGTGTACTTGGTAAACATGAAAATAAACCTTATTCGTTATGGAAGTCTGATGGCAATTGAAGAATCTGTGTTGGCTAAATCAACTTGAGCACCATGTTGAGAATAAGAAGTATAATATTTAAAGATTTTGGTAAAAAGAAATTTTGACTCTGGCTAAAAACATGTACTGGGCGTTTCGGGCTACTACTGTTGCCTTCAGCAAATATAAAAATGCAAATGTATAACGGCGTCCTAGTTGGTATATGTATACAATGTGTGATAAAACTAAATCACGCCTCGAAGAAGTGTAACAATAGTCTCTAGGGTATTCTTAATGACTCTAAAAATTCTTAATGTTATTGTAAATGTTTGGTAGCGCTATGTGTTCGTTTATAGCGTTCCTATCCCGCACGAAATGCCAAGCTTCAAGGATTAGTCTTTGTCGCCACGCCGAAGACTTGTCAACAATTTCAACACAGTCTCCACATCTATTTGGTGATTGTGAAGCATATGGTGTTTGGCCAACAAAGAGTTTTTATCCAACGTGGCTATGACCTTTGCGTGTTTTTTTACGCGTGTTTTTAGCGTGTGATGTCTGACCAACGAAAACACAATCACAATCTTTACTGACATTTGATTTTTACCAAAATCTTTAACGTACACGCCTGGCTACACACCGAATATTTTTGTAGAATATTTGTACATTGAATATAAATTGTAGCTATAGTATAATAGTATACCATGTAAGGTATTCGTACCTATATGTATCCTAATACACATGCTTTACGAAAAAAATGGGCTATCGGAAACAGATCCGTAAATTAAGAGAAAAGATAAAGCATTATTTACATACACCTTCGCTAAAAAACGCTCTGATCACGAGCTAAATCATATCATCATCAGAACAATAATTTCCCCACAACTGATAAATTAGTTGCATCTACTTCGTCAGTACAACAATTTCACCACTTTCTACCTGTTTGACCCCAGCCGCGTAGAAACAAAAATGCTTAATTCTGTCACTCTCGGTGCTAACTGCACAGGGAATGTTTCCTCCAACTCTTCCAAGGTAGAGTGTTCCATCGGAGTCGCTTACACCGGCAATGACAGCATTGGGGGGTAATGGGTCACCAATCTTGGTACGAACAAGCTCATAACCAGTGTTTTGTAGGAGTTCACCTCTAAATGCCTGCTCGCCACTGAATGTTTTCCAACAGTCGAACACAGTTCTAAAATCAACAGACTTTGTGGTGACTTTGCAAGGTTTAGGGCAGCCAATTGACGATCTACCGAAATAAAGATTACCTTCTACGGCATCAACGCCGGCATCAATGATGTTTTCAAATAAAAAGTCTCCTGACCTTCTTGGGATCCACACTGGATTGGGGTTGGTTTTGCTAAGATACAGTTCTTCTTGTTCTTGCTTCCTAGATGGCTTCTTCTTGTCGACAAATACGCATCCATATCTAGCACAATTCACTTCATAGTCCATAATCCACAACTTAGAACGAGCATACAGGGTCGCATACATGCGGGGTTCATCATTATGTACTTCAGCTGCAAACGGCATCGTTACATATGCAGGGATGTTGCAGAATCCCCATCGCACCAAATATGAGTTTACGGACTGCTGTCGCTGTAGCTGCGAGTCCGTCGTTTGATTGTCACGTCCCATAAGCCTCTCCAACTCATGATTAAAACTTTCGTTCGTCGAGGAAATCTTCTGACTCTTTAGGCGCACGTAGACGTTCTTATTAGATTTGTTAGTGACATAAATGTTGTACATCTTGGCGAAAGAAAAAGCGGAAAGCATTTGCAAAAGATGTCGCCGTCATTTGGCAACACTGCGCTCGCAACCTCTATTCCAGGCTCTCTCCCTCACCAACATCCGACATGGTATGGTTAGCCAAATGTTGCAAAATTCAACAACTTGCACCTGCATATTCAACAACTTATATTTATGTTCAACAACATATATTTACATTCAACATTTTATATTTATATTCAACAATACGCATTTTCTTTCAACTTCAACCTAAATGATTTTCATTCAACAAAAATAATTATTCAGCTTCTACCAAAATCATTTTCCTTCAACAACAATATTTGTTCAACTTCAACCACAATTATTTTTATTCAACAATAAAGTTCCCGGACATTCAAAATATCGTCATTCAACAAAATTCCCCGTCCCTCCCCTCGAACTACCCCGAACGCTGTCACAAATCCCTAGTGTTTTGGGTACCCAAACACTGAAAGCGTAAACCCGATGCAAGTGAAATCATCCACAATTCTGCTCAAAACCCATTTATCTTCTTACGAAGCTTTGTCTCAATAAATTAAAGCGTTCTTTAGCTTGATATAAACACAATACGTCTCTGAAAATAGTCGCAATTCATAACAGACTGTCTGATCCGAGTCCGCAGTTATAACGACATATAAAACCGAATTCAAGCGCCAAAGATCCTTGTATGAACATGCGCTTGGTGCCTATCGATAACCCTTGAAATGCACGTTATTTAAAACGAGAAAGGCGCTTTCTAAACCTCCGATAGTGCGGCGATTAAAATCAATATACAAACGAACGGCCGTCACGCAATATGCAGGTCTCAAGCTGTGACCGACCTCTGTATGTGTCGCCTGTCGGAAATAAACTCTGGCTTAGACTTGTTTCTCGCTCTTTCCGGCCTTGACCATCCCTCCTAGTGTACGTAGATTTTGCCGGCGAACAGTTCTCTATGCCATTAAATAAGTTTTTGTTAGTATAGACAAGTATAGACAAGGCTAATCTTTGGATACAGGGAAAGTCTTAGACTTGTTTATTTCTCGCTCTTTCCTTAACCATCCTCCTATTAGATTTTGCCATTAAAGCAGTTTTTTCTTGGGAGACAATTCTACAAAAAATGCAAATAAAGTAGACAAGATTAAGTCCTTTGAACACTGGGAAGTGGGATACCCAAATCCCTGGTGATATATGGGTACCCTTTCCAATATGCTTGTTTGTTATCGTTTCTTTAATTCAGGGTAGCCAAATCGACCGAGGATTAAAAGGCAAAGCAAATCTTTTATATCTTCATCTTATATATTCCGGCAAAATCTACGTATACTGGGAGGGATGGTCAAGGAAAGAGCGACAAACAAGTCTAAGCCAGAGTTTATTTCCGACAGGCAACACATACAGAGGTCGGTCACAGCTTGAGACCTGCATATTGCGTGACGGCCGTTCGTTTGTATATTGATTTTAATCGCCGCACTATCGGAGGTTTAGAAAGCGCCTTTCTCGTTTTAAATATCGTGCATTTCAAGGGTTATCGATAGGCACCAAGCGCATGTTCATACAAGGATCTTTGGCGCTTGAATTCGGTTTTATATGTCGTTATAACTGCGGACTCGGATCAGACAGTCTGTTATGAATTGCGACTATTTTCAGAGACGTATTGTGTTTATATCAAGCTAAAGAACGCTTTAATTTATTGAGACAAAGCTTCGTAAGAAGATAAATGGGTTTTGAGCAGAATTGTGGATGATTTCACTTGCATCGGGTTTACGCTTTCAGTGTTTGGGTACCCAAAACACTAGGGATTTGTGACAGCGTTCGGGGTAGTTCGAGGGGAGGGACGGGGAATTTTGTTGAATGACGATATTTTGAATGTCCGGGAACTTTATTGTTGAATAAAAATAATTGTGGTTGAAGTTGAACAAATATTGTTGTTGAAGGAAAATGATTTTGGTAGAAGCTGAATAATTATTTTTGTTGAATGAAAATCATTTAGGTTGAAGTTGAAAGAAAATGCGTATTGTTGAATATAAATATAAAATGTTGAATGTAAATATATGTTGTTGAACATAAATATAAGCTGTTGAATATGCAGGTGCAAGTTGTTGAATTTTGCAACATTTGGCTGAATATAACATGGGAGGCAAAGAAGGGGAAGCCTGGGATCAAGGTTGCCCAGTTCATTAAGACAGTTGGACAAAATAAATATTTCAGTCAATCCTCGACCCGGAAATGATTGCTTTTATTTAATTAAGTCCCCAATGTTCTGCGCCATGTTGGAAAATTGGCCTATTTCCAAGCAAATGGCATCGGGTACATCATTCAGTGAAACACACTATTTCCTTTTGGATATTTTCAAAGCAGCAACTAGTAAACTTTATTTCTTTTTTTAGCAAAAAATGGCTTATCAGAAACTACACGGTTTTCAACTTCTCTAAGTTTTAACGGCTCTTTATTTTTACCACCTTCAGTTCCAGTGGGAAAATATAGTATGACAGGGGTGCATGGCCTAAACGGCCTTTTGATTCCAGGTATCGCATGTAACTTGATTGTTGTAGATACTGCTTTTAATTTGAGGACTACATCTAACCTAAAGAGTGAACAGGCACATATATAAGATTTGTCTGAATATACTACTTGAGGACAATATTTAACAGTCATTCCCCCCCCCCCCCACCCCTTATGATTCCCCGTAGTATAGTTGAGGTGGCTATAGTGGTAGAAATATTTACCACGCTGCGAAGCGGCGAGGTAAATATCTACCACTAGCCACTGACACTGAGAATAAATGCTTTTAAGTCTACTAAACCAATAGGAGGATCAAATGGCAGAAAAAATTTAAATTGACTCAGAAGACAGCAAAAATTCTTTGGCAAGTGCATTCGTGTGGAAATGTGTAGCAGCGAGAGAAAAGTCATGTGATACATCAAGTGATCAACAAGAGAAATCAAAGTTTAGTGAAATTACAAAACCTCATTAACACATTCTGCAAAAAAAAAAAAGAAAAAAAAAGAAAAAAAAATTTAAAAAATTCAGTCTGTTAAGGTAACGAACCGAGAAACCATTTTTCCCCCTACTCTCTTGAGCCGCGTGGTGGATAGCACACAATCCCGAGTTTGACTAGCCAATCTGAATGCGAGAAAAACGCTGT
>NC_138147.1:12582500-12627500 GCF_964199315.1 Orbicella franksi
ACAAAGAAGTCGGGCTAATTTCGGAGGCTATGGGATACATCAATTTAAATTCTTCCAAACACGACACTGTTGCCTGGCACCTGTTGGTAATCTGCGTCAGAGGGTAAAAGTGAATTACTTCAAAGCACCAAAACGCGTCACTCTCCTGTTATAGTCAGGAAATCTTAAAACCGTCCAAGGAAATCCTCCTCGAAGGCACCATCTAGAATTCGTCTGATATATCTACATCAACATTGTAGGAAAGTATGCTTTTGTTCCAGTGTCTCTGTTATCTGACGTTTGTGGCTTGTACGGTGTTGTCTGAAGAACAGGACCAGCAGTGTAAGTCAAATATTATGATTGAAAAACGTGATGCCGTAAATTGAAAGTTACTACTTAAATCGCAAAAGCACTGACGAGGATATTTTAAATCGCTGCTGTAATGATTTCCCTTAGTCTCTTATTAATAACACTGCATCTGACGCTTTTTTTTTCACATTATTTCAAAATTCTACGTCCTTTAAACCTTCGAAGTTTTTCCATCAACTCGGAAAAATTGGAGACATTTTATATCTTTGTGTACAGCATTTTCGTTTTTGGTAAGATGTTTAAATTTTGTATCCGCGACAAAATTTCTAAATAAGTCTGATTCTTAAACCAAATCGTTACTGATGCAGATGTAAAGCGTTTTCGTCAAATCATCTGAGAATGCATTGAAAGTAGACTGAAAATATGACGGATACCTAGTGTACAAGCTTCACTGCGCGTCAAGTGCATGGACCAAAAAACATCAGATTCAGTAAATTTGGGTCAGAAGGTCTGACATTCATGTCGACATTCATAGTATACTTTTTAAAGATTTTATTTGAAACTTAACTGTGTACGTAATTATATGATTTTGCGTCGGGTAAGTGGGGTGAGGAAAGAAGATTCATTTTAATTTGAGCTCAAAGCCTTGTTACCACAGAAATCACTATTTAAAAACTCCTTGATTTTTTTCCTGATTTTTCCCTGACTTTTCCCTAATAAAAATAAAATTTCCCTGACAAATAAGTACAAAATGTCAAATTCCCGCCCCCCTTTGCAACCGTCCTTTCTACCCATTCATTTGGGACCGATGAGTTTTCAACAAACTGAATTTCCCTTCTTTATAAAAGACAAAAGAAAAAAAAAATCGTTGACATCACACTGGCCCGAACTTTTTTTTTCTCCCAGCCATCAATGGAATGAGATAATTTTACTTTTCAATGACTTTTCTTCAAAATGTTAGGTTTCCCCAGACCCAAAATTAAATTCCTCAGTGACTTTTCCTTGACCTTGAAAATTTTCTTTTTACCCCTGGTCTATCTCCTGACCCGTGGCAACCCTGTAAAGGAGGGTGGTACGTGTAGCTGGAGACTGGGCACTTAAAAGTCAAGATTTTCCGTGGTAAATTATTGGGATATGCCTTAATCATTCCCAGCCCACAGTCATCCATGCCCGAGTCAGTCCTTTATCCAATCCATTTTTCCATTTATCCTTTTTCAAGTTGATCAGTAGTGCATTTTCCGTGACAGCCACCCGTTTTCACAGAAAACGAAAAAGTAAAATTAAATTAAATTAAATTAAATTAAAAAAAAAAAAAAGTGACAGCACGCAAAAAGGAACTGACGAAGCAATTGCTTCTGATCGCATGATTTGTAGGAAAAGGCAGCAATATTATATTCCTTATTCAGGTCAATTAATGATAGATGGACTAGGTAATTGTCGAATTTCAATTACTTGCAACCAGTATACAGTATGGAAAATGTCAAGTAAGTTGTCATGCTCAGCAGGCACTGCCTAGACCCGCTCTATTAAGGAAACTACAAGATGATGTAAATTAGCCTTTCCGCAACGGGAAAGCCGGCGAATTAAGTGCCTGTGACGCCACCGTGGCAGTCTAGTTCAAATTTACCGATTTTGATTAATTTTCGCACTAAAATGGTCTTGTAAAGATCTACTCATTGCAAACATAAAATTGCGACTCCCCCCTCCTACACGATATATTTCACCACACCTGGGAGTTTTGAAACATTTTTCGATACTTTTATTGGTCTAATGCATTTGGTATTAAATTATTCACTGAAAGGTGAGAAACAAGGTATAGTTTAGGGGTATACGAAATACATATAAAGATTTAAACTTTTGGGGGCTTTTTCGTTCATTTTCAAACCATCATTTGTCAAAGTTATCATTTCCTTAGTGGTTGTTGCTGCGATTTTTGGATTAAATCAAGATCAATAGCTTTTAAATTGTACGTCATTCATGGGTAGAGGCAGGAGCTATTCTGGCTCCTGGTTGAGGGGATCTATTCATCAAAACTGAATAAAAGCCCCGACAATTTAGAGCTAGAGGGTTAATATTACAAACTAAGAGCGTCAGTTTCATCACAATTGGGTAAAAAAAACAACAACAACAACAAAAAGACTATTTATTTGTTTCTTCGTTCTTTTATTCCTGTGGTTTAGTATTCTGCGGTGATGTTTTATGTTCTTCCACGGAAATCTGTTCTAAGTGGAAAAGAGATGGATTTTGCCACACCGCATATGCAAAGACCTACTGCATGGAAACATGCAACCACTGTCAACGAGGTAGAGCCAAAGACATTCATCGTTTTGTTAGATTAATTTTGACTTCTACTATAATGGATTATGTCACAATATGGTGTAACTTCACATCAAGCCATTTCATTCCATGTTAGACATGCTTAGTCATGTCACGCCCTGTCAGTGTCATGTTATGTCAGGTCATGTCAGTGTCATGATACGATATTTGTCACATTACGTCACAGCAAGCCATTTTATGTCATGTTAAACATTCTACTTCCCGTCATGTCACATCATGTCATGTCATTTCTTGAAATTTATGCCACGTAATCAATATTATCTTTGTGATTCGCACGTTTCTTTGTGCGTTTTGTGTTGGCCTGTAGGGTTTTCAAAAGTCAATGCGCCCGTCGAATCAGATCATCCAATACAAGAAACCAAGATTTAAAAAAAAAAAAAAAAAAAAAACAGAACTGGCAAAACGGAACGTTTCTCTGTGATTTGTTCGTTTCTCTGTGAGTTGTGTGTTGGCCAGTAGCGTTTCCAAAAGTCAATGCTCCCGTCGAATCAGATCATCCAATACAAGAAGCCAAGACTCTTTTTCAAATTAGAACTGGCAAAACGGAACGTTAAGTCACGTAATCAATACTGTCTTTGTGATTCGTACGTTTCTCTGTGTGTTTTGTGTTGGCCAGTAGTGTTTGTAAAAGTCAATGCTCCCGTCAAATGAAATCATCCAAAAGGTTTTTTTAAGGTTAGAACTGACAAAACGGATGCTTATTTAATACTACATGTAGTGCTACCACAACTTCAATAATGTTGTTAAAGACTAGTACAGTAAGGAAGAAATGAAAATAGAATTTGGAGGGATCTCAGAAACTGAACAAGGATACTTGAAACAAATCAACCTATAAAAGCAGACAACACCAGAAAATAATTATAACAACAAAAAATAATAATGATAATAATTTCCGTGCAGAAAGCAAGCGAACAGTTCTCGATGTGCGTTACGAAGGCTGTTACCGCGACGGATTTCAGAGCGACTTTGAGAGGATGATTCCAATGAAACGCGAGCTCATTGGAGTGAAGACATGTGCGAACGTATGCCACTTGAAGGGTTACCCGTATGCTGCTATACAAAACGCCCAGTTCTGCATGTGTTCCCAAAAATATGGACGATATGGACTGGCTGATGACGACAGCGAATGCCGGAGACAGTGCCTGGCTGGTTCGCCCGATGAGAAATGCGGTGGGCCATGGAAGAATGCCGTGTACAGAATAGGTACATTCTGCGTACTCTTTGTTCTATTCTCTCTATTTGCACACTCCTTTAACTTTGCCAAATAACACATTGAACTATGTAGCTACCAGCAGAGGCCGTAATTATCTCTCTTATCCTGATATTTTTTTTCTATTTTTTTTTTTTTTATCAAAATCACTGAAAATTCTGTTCTGTGAGGCTAACAAGCATTCAGTTTAATACTCGTTCCAGTTTGGCAAATACCTTGTCCTAAAATCTCATTACACTAGACCCGCTTTAAATCTCTCCAAACGAATTCCATATGCCCGTTTAGGGATTACTTCCACCTCTGACTATTTTTTAAATCTTTCCGCAGCTTCAAGAGAATTGTTAAGCGCAGGTGTAAACTTGAAAAACGTGGAAGACAGCCTAATAAACGCGGCGCCTCAAGAGCATGGAATGGAGAGCCAGGCTTATGACGGATTAGCTCATCAGTTGGAACGCTTGAGGGCAAAAAGGGGGCTTTACAAGAGATAGGTCGTTTCTCTTTTCACCGCATACACTCGTGATTTAAACATTGACTTCACTGGGTTCAGATGACAGCAATTTGAATGGACAATCATTAAACTTGTCGCAGGTCGCCGGTTACTGAAGATTACTACTAACTTTTACTACTACTACTAAGCTTGTACCAGCTCAAACAAAATAATCTCACACTACTCTTTCAACTACCAAGGAATATGTTATCCATTCAAATAGGACTACTCAGTAAATAGCGTTTGGTTGTACACATTTTTCAATTTATTCTACTTGGTTACTGTTTCTAAAAGCAAAATCATGCTTCGTAATAGGGACAGGTTCTCGTGTGTGTACATGTATGTTAATTTTCGGATAAGGAATATCCTCTACATCCTCGCCGATTCTCCAGTGGCAAATTTCAAAACCTTCCCAAGCTGTCAGCTGTCTTAAAATTATAATTCCAGCTCAAGTCTACGGATGGAAGGGGACGGGGAAGCGGGGGAGTTATATACAAAACGAAGAATATCTAATAACAGCAATGTTTCAATCACGGGTGTACATGATAAGAAAATCAGTGGTAAAACTCATATTTTTTGGTATTTATAATTTTCTTGGACAATGGAGAAACTAGCAATAGTCTGCGCAGAGAATCTCCAAAAAGAAACAGGTAGGACATCAAAATTCCTACCAGTTAATCTGGGAATTTCAGTTTTAAAGTCAAGAATTTTTCTTCCTGGGATGATCCAGTATTTGTTTCCTATCAACTTGTTCACTTAAACTTAAGTATAGTTATAGAAGTGAAAAGGAGTTGGGAATCATTTGTTGCTAGCCAGCTGGGATTTGAGGATAAAGCAGTTTCAACGATTTTGTTTGCTTGTTTGTAAATTGGGAATAAAATAAATAACTGACTGGCTTTACTGTTCATTTGTGCTTTGCTTCTGTGGACGCTAGCTCATGCATTTCAACCAGTTAGTAGGCGCACCAAACACTGGGAGTGATATTCTGCGTACTGTACACCCCAGGGACCACTCTCCAGGTGCAAAGTTTCACACCTCCACCGGAATTCCCAAAGCATAAAAAATTAAAAGGAATACCTGAAATACAGGCGTGCAAGCCCGGAGCTGTTTGTCAACCCAGATCCTATTCGTGACACGAAACGAGTTTGGGTGGTAAATTTAGGGAAACCCAGCGCCGCAACATATTCAAGTCTAGTACCACAAGAAATAGCATGTTGCTCTGCAGTCAGACAAAATTCTTCTCAAGCACGGTAAGGAAGAAACATGGTGAATAAATCATTAACGAATCTCCCTATCCCCAGGTTCAAACTCAGGTTAAACCTCGGTTACAATTTTACAGTCCCCTCCGCCCACTTCATGCGTGCCTCATGCAGTTCTAAAAACGTAGTTTTACATGTAACTTGTTTGATGGTGGTTTGTTTGCCATATGAGTTCTCAGTTCTCACTACCTTCAAAAAATATCAATATTACAGTGCTATTGTTTAGAATTTTGACCCACATAGTCGTCGTACAACTCAACACTTTGCATGGTGTCCAAAGTCTACCAACAAAACAGTAATAATAATAATAAAAAGGAACAAAGCAGAAGTTTCTTTTATTATCGGCTTTGTCCTGGGCCGATTCTGTTAGGATGATAGTGCCTGAAAACATATAAACAGGAGTAAAATAAGATTAATGGAGAACACCATAATCTTTCAAGCTCACAATAACTAAGAACAAGACAGCTTCGTTGGCTTCTTCCTGTCGAGGTGTATCGCAACGGTTACTGAGCAACCCAAACATTGACAACCACATTATGAGACAAAACGTTACCACAAGGTCTTAAATCTACAAGGTCTATTTGACTAAGGTTATACGCGGAACGAAAACTCTCTTGACATTTGGTTAGTTATCAGTACGTTACAATTTGATTTCCAATTTCCCTAAGAAATTTTCCGCCTGCAGATAAAGTGTTCAACCAGATCGCATGCGGTGTTTGTCCACCCCTCGGTGATTCCACACTTAGTCGATAAAAATTAGCATACCTTTTTGGCGAATTGTGGTAAAATAAAAGCGGTTCTGTGGACTTCGGTACTGTAGTATTTAAGTTGCAATTCTTCAAGTTGATCGTCAGTAAACACTGTCACGGGATTATCAAATCTTGTGCCCTTACAAAATCAAAATAATATTTTGGTGAGTATTAATAATTCAAATATTAAGCATTTTCAGAACTAACATGCTAATTAGTAGTGAGGATCAATGCCTCGAACTTGATAAGGCCTCCCTGTGCGCTGACTTCTCTATTAAGCAATTAAATTATGAGCTCGAGATTTCTAGCGCGTGATAGTTGACGAGGGCGTATCTATCACGCATAGAAATGAAGAGCGAATAATCTAATTGTTTTAGTATAAATCTACTAGTCGTTGTAAACTTTCTAAATCCTCTTCATATACACTTCCAAAACGCTAAGAAGTGGCCGCAATTTTGTTAACAAGGGTACACTGCTACGCTACTCACTATCTATCACAGAATAGATGGTGAGTAGCGTAGCCAATCAGAGAGCGGTATTTGTGAATGAACGCTACTACATTTATACTAATAACCAATAAACCACTCGGTTAAAGATAGACGTTTTAACCTTGCAGTCAAATGGTTACAGATGACCAAAAATACTGTAGAATCACAACTCGACTCCAGTACTGGATGGAAGTGCAGTGCACAAATTTTAAATAGCAGGAAAAGAGAGTGCTACCTTTTACTAAAGTTTAGCGTATGACATAAATTAGCTATGGCGAGGTCGGAACGTAAATGTTAAAACCCAATGAAAAACTAAGAATGAATGGTCAATCGATGTATTTTTATTAGCTTTTGCAAAAGGTAAGTAAGGACACTAATTATAAAAATTCAAACCATTAGTAATTTAAAATTATTTGTTCACTCATTCATTCATTGATTCTGTTTATTTGCCTTTTTTACTTAATGTACAGTATTTATAAATATTTTAATGTGAGGCGAGGTGACCTCTAGAAACCATCAGGCTTTTAGTTGAGGCCACTTCGTACGTAACAATACGGTTACATAAATAGTGCAACAGTGTGCGGCGTTGCCAGTTCAGTAATTATTTTACTAAAAACTCTAGCAGTTTTTTCTTAAAATTGGGAAAACTTGACAATGAAGTGATTGTAACAGGAAGGGAATTCCAGATTTAATATTTAACAAAATGTAAAAACCGATAAACCTTATCCCTGTGCCAAAGCATGAATGAATAATACAAAAAAAGTAGTTATTAGTATCAAGCTATAAAGTATCGTTTGTAAATCGGCCCTTAAAAAGAGGTTACTGAAAGAAAACGACGGCTGCAACGCAAGACTCATAAAACAAACAAAACACCAACAAACAAGTTAAAACCGAGGTACCTCATTCTTGCTACAAAGTATGAACCCTATTTGTCCACTAGGGTAGGTAGGTATAGTTGTGTATCCATAACTGACTATAGGAAATAACCTTCTACAAAACTCTAAGACTGACTTGATCAGTGGTATGTGAAGCCAAATACATTCACCTATGGAATTAAAATACAGACAGCACATAATTGACGTTAACGTTTTCAGCGTCAATGAAAGTCAATGAACTTAACAGACGATTCACTCTGGTTGGACTCTCCTCAAGGAAGCAGTTGTGTCTGAAGAGTAGCTACACCAACTAATGTATGCGTTTTGAGATTACAATATTTGAGGAGCGCAAGATAAAGAATCAGATACTCTTCATTCTTTACTCTTTACATGAATTCGACTGCATTGTGCATGACAAAATCTGCCCGAATTTAGATATTAATTAAGTTATGACAACAGATTCAAAATTTATATTTGTTATGAGGACTACCATGATGATACCTTACAACAGTAATTTTTTGGACCCTGTTGAGTAATAGCAATAACCTCTATTTGGTCAATGGGAGCAAACATATAAAATTTTTGGTGCACACAAAAATGAGACATTTACCTTGACAACACAATAAACCATCAGGTTTTAATGCTTTTTTCATGAGTTCATAATATGATTCCTTAAATAAAGACTCGGCTGGACCTAGAGGGAAAATAAATAATACATAGCTTAAAATGAGTTACACCTTACTTGTTTGTACAGAAAAGAACCATTGTATACAAGGTAGTCTGTATACATGTACAATTTGCTAATGTAACACTGTAAACAATAACAACCACAATAAGAAAATAATGATCAAGTTTGCTAGACAGACTTTGCTAAAATTTTTGGTGTAAACATTTATGTATGGATGGTTGAGTATAGAATGCTTTTTTGTCTGTGCAAGCAATTGGTTTCAAGGGTTACATTAATTTTGATATGTTTTAAATAACTATTAACTGCACCTTTAATTAAAATGCAAATGAAAAACTCTGCTCAAATAAGACATGTTGCTACAGTCAATCATCTTAGCAGGCTTTCAAGGAAACAGATGTTCACTTCAACAGATTCAAAAGTCACGTGTGTGGGTTGTGTCAATAAGCTAATATGTTGTTTGTGTTGTTTTAAGGTTTATTGACTGGTGATCATAATGTAATTATATTTATAAAAACAATCATGAGTTAGGTCTTCCGAAGTTCTGAGTTCATGCATTATTTAACAAATAAAGAAGCCTAAGCCATGTACTACACTGTGATAAAACACAATGGGCATTTGAGAACACAAGGGAGTGATATAGAAGTACATGTAATGTGGCACAAAAACAATAAAACATGCTAAACCCATCAGAGCGTGCACAGGGTCCTATTTATATTATGATGAAAGATAAAAGTAATTTACAGCCTTTCATTGTCAGTCTACAGTACACCTACCTACAGGATCTGAAGAGTCTGTTATGATTACATCAAATTCATTTTCATGCTTCTTCATATAATCAAATCCATCTCCAATACACTGAGTGAGCTTGGGTGAACTAAAACCTTTAGCCATGTTTGGTAAATATTTTTTACACAATTCAATTACCTCCTGTTGTGACAAAAAATAAGTGCATTATTATCAACAAAATAACAAAAATATATAGTTGGTATAATTTATTAATATTACTTTTATTTACTGCCAGTGTGAGCTGTGTCAATTTTGTGTAGTTATATAATACTAGCCAGGCCGGACTTGTATAATATTTTTAAATGACTGATGACTTGTATATTGCACATGTGTTTTCTATGTGTCTTCAGACAGAATCTGGACCACACCACACACCCTCCTTCTGGACCCCCTTCTGGACCCCTCAATTTTTCTGTGAAAATAAAGAAACTAGTAAATTACAGCTATAAACGCAATCTTCATGCATGCTACCACTGCTTCTTCTTGATGCAGCATTAAGCTTGAAAGAAGGTGTTCCACTTTACTCAACACATTCCCAAGGTTTTGTTTAGCATTTCCAAGGGAAAACAGAAACTTTTTGGCAGCTACTTGGGCAATTTCTGCAAGTAGAATGGACTCCACCCCTTTTCTTTTCCACCATCCTGGTTTTTCTGCTGACCAGTACCAGAAAGGCATTGCTTGACATGAGTCAGGACAAGACACCCATGGACACATGAGAAGGGGGATGGTGTGTTGAGAGTTGAGAGTTTGAGAGTTGAGAAAGAACTCACAAAAGCCGTGGAAACACTCACCTAACAGTTTGTGTTCCCACAGCATTTCTCGCTTCCCCCAAACTTCCATTCATGTTTCTATACTCCAAAAGCAACACAGGAAATGTTTTCTTTTTCTTAATTTCAACATAGTAATAGGTCATATTTGTACTCTCGGTGTTAGACTAGAACCAGGGGAGTCTTTTCAAATGCAAATGGAATTTATTCCCCCGCATGAGCCTCCATTGCAAGCTAGCTAGTTCTAGTCCAGTACCGAGAATACAAATACATGTATGGCCTATTATCATACCTTCCTCATCATTACTTAACTTTGTGCACTAACATCTATTAAGCAATTATTATATAACCCCTACTTACCTCATCTATCTCACACTGGACTATAGATTCCACTGCAGGATGCTTTGAGACTTCCCGTATAACTCCTCCATCACCACCACCAATGATAAGAACCTACAATGAACAAAATTTTATTAATATTAAAAATGTGTTTCAATTTTTAAACTTATTTAATACTTTATTGTGCAACAAATATCAGCAAGGTGAGCATGAGGGAGGAACCAGTCTCAGATGATCTAGTCTAAGTCTACCACAAGAATTAAGTCCAAAAATCAAAAGTCAAACTTCTGCTAACAGATGCATCTCTTGCAATGTTAGATTATAGAGCCATTCTAATCCCCAAGTGGACAAATGACAGTCCCAATGATATCCACCACTTACAAGAGGACTGACAGTACAAATACATGTACAGTTGTACATCATCTCTCTCTGTGCCAGTATTAAATTTTTGTAAATAATTCACACTCATCATGTTCAGAATACTGAACATTATACTGTGAAATTGCAATATAAAGTTAATTTAATAGACTTAATTTATCAATAGCTGTTTTGAGAAAGGTTGTCCTAGCCTGTAGTTACTAGGCCTCTAGTAGTCAGTCTAAGCATTTAAGTATAATGGAAACAAGGCTAAAAGGTATTTAAAGGAAACACTATAAAGGGACAGATCAAACATGGTATTGAGGATGACTTTGTCCACCACTAAGAGACACAATGATTGAGTTTTCAATCAAGGATTGCTGAGTTACCACCTAATAATTCCTCTTGCAATGTTGCAAATATGCATATCATACCTCTTTGGAGGACTACCCTTCTCAACACTGTTGTGTATTTTGATCATGATCATATGGTGTTGGACTACGTGACTGTACAAATAATGGAGTACATGTATCAGACTGTCATGAAGGTCCATAACCCAAAATACCTTTTTAGGACATGGATGTGAATTTAGAGGAAGGAATGTTATCATCTCTTGATAGGAGAACTCATCTCTGTCAGTGCATTGTATAACACCATCCAAAACAAGAACTTTCCCATGATGTTTACTGGTAAAAAAATGCAAAGAATAAGACAACATTATCTGCCTGCATACATGTGGCCTCTTTCTCACAAAGGGAAGTACTAGATGAAGTCTGTGGCAGTCCAGTGGCCCATACAGGCAGAGCTTATCCCAGTGTTTCTGTAGCATTAAGCATTAACTACTACATTGTATACATGAAGCGCAGGTATTTCTACTCCCTCCTGGATTAGATGCTAGTCGATCGTAGCATTACCCCCAGCATTAAGTTTGCCAGAACCAATGCATAACCAATGACCCAGCCAGGACTCAAATCTGGGCAGCTCAACCCAGGGACCAGCACCAAGCACGGTCCAGGGCGTTAAATTTCCACAAAACAACTATAAAAGGGATAATTTATATGAAAACAACAGAATGCCATTAGATTATTTTCCAGCCAGTTGATGAAGCCAATAACTTATGAGCTACATGTAGGGATTACAAAGTGTATACAAAACCAAAACATATCAGTTAGACAGATCATCAAATTGACCAATCCTAACAGGTACCTTTTAAACACTAGTATATCCTGATGTTTTGATTTCCCTTCAAATAAAATTTCATCCACTTCAAGAGACAGAGCTTGACCAGGCCACTGGTCATTTACCTCTGAAAACCAGCCATTCTGTATTCTGTTCATTGTATGGTCTAATCTTGTATGAGAATGTAAAAAAAATAATAAATAAATGAATATCATTATTATTTTTCAAACGCTTCTACTGTATAAATACAAGAAACCTACAATTACTAACAATTGTTGGGTTGAATTGTAATTGGCTGCAGGTAGTGAGCAAAATTTGTATTTCATACATGTACATTGTATAATCTCAATTTCTGAGGGTGCAACACACGTTTGGCAGGATGCAGGAGGAGGGTAAAAATGGAGTTGAGATGCAAAATGCAGGATGACAGAAATATTAATGGCAGAATGCAGGATAAAAATATTTTCATCTGCAGCTCCTGTCATTATTTTAAATTTTTACATTAGCTTGTGAACTGCTTTTAATTACTCAACATAACAGCTAGTTTACCAACTGGTGAAAACACCTATTGGTTATGAGAGTTGGTAAACAAAATACCTTCAGGGGTTAATGGAATGTTAAGCAAGACAAATTGTATCATGAAAACACTGAGCCATATACAGATGAAATATCAAGATCAATCTTGACATTTCAAAAATAGACAATCTTTACTTTGCTCTACATGAACATCCTGATTTCATTATAAAACAAAATTGTGCAAATCCTGCATATTAAAGCACAATAATTAAGAACAACAACTATTTTTACTATTTTCTTCTTGAAGCTGGCCATCGTACCTTGATTGTCGTGCTTGCTGCACAAAATTCACTCACAACACTAGCCACGAAATTGGTGTGCACTCAAACTCTCAACTGTGAAGTAGAAAGCTTTTATTTCACATTTTTATAAATTTCTTTAATTTATTATTTTTGGGGCCTGAAAGCCAACATGGTCTCGTCTGAAACATTAAGGCATCAATGATCTGATAATTTCTTTTTTCAGGTCATTAGAGTTTCCATTCCTTCTAGCCAGCTTTAAAAAGGCCATCAATTTTAACATGAATTAATGATCATTTAATTAGTTCATTGTGCTCTTTCATTCCTATAGCAGTCAAAACAAAACAAAAGATTTCAAAAGAGGTTGTATAATCCAAAAAAACCCTTCCATTCAAGTCTAAGCTTATTTAAGGAAAACTGAAGGTTTTCATGTGAATTAAGCTTAACTTAAGCTAATAATTCATAGTTCCCTAATGCAGTCGACCGGTGCACCGTAATGATCTTCACAAGGACGTAAGCTTAAAATCAACGAAATAATTACCCACAAATCGCTGAAAATTAGCACTTAAACGACCGTCGATATCCGAAGGCTGGTGTTAATAAAGGTATTAACACATACCTCATGTATTCCTGGTTAATTTATCTCGTCGAAAGCAGTCGAAGAAGAAGCAAATTTTCACGAATATTGTTCTTCATGCAGAACCCACGTGTTGTTAGTGTCGGTTTTTTCCCTACCCTTCCCTAGTTAGAAGTACACGACTTTCTCCTCTTTTTACACATATCGTTTGTCTCGCCCACATTGCAGAATAATGTTAATATTTTTGTCAATTTTTTTAACAAAATTGTTACAAATTAGCAGTTTTCAATGTAGACAATATTATTAGCCGACCAAACAAGAAAGTTATTTTTACAAGTACAGCACCCTACACTGGTGAAAAAACAAAAAGCCGTGACTTTGCAAAGGACTGGAACTAGTCCAAGGGAATTTCAAAGATGGCGGAAGCTTCAAGTTCCACGAGTCACTCGAACTCTTCAAATCCTATTGTATTCTTCGATATAGCCATAGGAGGACAGGTGAAAACAAGTTTTCTTAGTTTCGTCTGATAAAAGTCAAACTGAAGGTCCTCTTTATGCATCGTACCACTTCTTCTTTACATGTGCAGGACGTAGGGAGAATGAAAATGGAATTATTCTCCGATGTTGTGCCGAAAACAGCAGAGAACATCAGGTGAGCATTTCTCCCTTCGTTGAGTTTGGTTCCTAGTTGATGTTTGCGTAGTTGGATCACAAATCCGGTAATGGAAAGGGTTGATTGAGGCGGTCGTCAGAGATTTGAAGGCAAAGGGAGGTGGCGTGGGGAGTGGATTAGTGTCTGATCGGTTGAACATCGACCTCAGTTTTTTCAAAAGATGTAAAATTCTCAGCGTTTCAGTAGATTGCGGGAAAATTGTCTGTTCATCAACCTTTTCAATGTACCCCCTTTTATTCTGACCAGATGGGAAGGAGGTTAACAAAACATATCTCCATACAGGGTGGGGGAGGGAGGGTGTAGAGCAATCTTTGCCAACTGTACAATACGAAGGAATTTTTTCATGAATTTTCAGAAATGTCAATATTTTTTGTTCTAATTGATATTTTTCTTCTCCTTTTTAATATCCAGGCAACTCTGCACTGGAGAGTACAGGTGACTTGTGACTGCTACTTTATTTTGTTGGTCCTTTGTTAAAACATGACCAGGCTACATCCATGTACAGTAGCTTGGAAAGGTTGTGACGTAACTGAAAACAAAACTGTACGAACAATATGACTATTTGACTATTAACCCTACTAAAGCGGTTGCTATTGTTTTTAAACTTTCTCCACCCTATTTGAAGTGGAGAAAGAGAAAGGTTTCAACTAGAGTTTCAAATTTTGATGTATCTCCTTAGTAAATAATAGTCACCCCATGAGAATTTATACCACCATGCACCAGTTTTGAAGGAGAGTATCTTTTAAAACAATAAGTAAATATTTACAATCCTGTTGATTAATATTTATTTATTTAACATTTCATTTAGTACAAATCCAATAGATAATGAGTAGCCTAGTGAGTACTGTGCTATATGTTAACAAAATGGCAGCACATCAGCTTCTTTAAATGTTTTCAAAGTGTCTGTGAAGAAGATCTAGATAAAGTTTTGAATGACTAGGACATACAGATTTATACCATAAAGCAATACTTCGCTCTTGATTTCTACATGTATGTGTGATAGTTTATTCAGGCTAGGCCCCTTTTAACTACAGTATCATGTGAGTATAGTAATATTGTACAAATATAACTTTTGAGCATTGACCAAACTGCAACAGCTGCAGCTTACTTTTAGTTATTATGAAACTTCCTCAGAAAAGACGGAATACCTCAAGGATACAAGGGGGCTAATTTTCATAGGTTAGTTACTATGTTTGACCATGTTTGATTTATAGATTGAAGTCTACATTTACACTTAGATGTACATATTATATGTAATGCTAACATAATATTAGGGGAAAAAAACTGCATGGTTAATACATTTTAAATGATCTTACAAAATACACTAAACATGTTGACAAATAAGTATAAATTACTAAACAGTGACAAGAACCAGTTAAAATTTACTACTGGCTTGCAATTGTGCTCCTTAACTTTGCACATTGCACATGTATATTAGAACAACCAATTTTGATACTTATCAGCTTTTTTTACTTTCTTTTTGACTTTTTTTATTTGCAGAGTAATAAAAGATTTCATGATCCAAGGAGGGGATTTTGTTAAAGTAAGTTTTAAAAGTTGTTTGGAGGACACATCAGTTCAGTTTTATGTTTACATTTTGTATACAGTCATGTGAATATATTTTCTTGACTACATTTCTAAGAATGTAGCTTACCAGGAGGCTTTTACTCTTGACTACATGTATTAACAACTAGCCACATGTTACATACTGTATAACTTAATTATGAATCTAAGGGCATTGTTTCATTACAGAGGTAAACAAATAGTTATGTAATTGTTATTAAGATTACAATTTGTTATCTAAGGATTCTAGCAGTTGTTACCTTTTCAATAAACTTTGTTACAAATTTTGTAACTTAACAGTAATATTGTATTCAGTAATATTGTAGTATTGTAATATTGTATATAGTATTTCTATTTTAACAAAGAAACAGGAGCACATACAAAACAACAGCACATCATAAACACAGTGCAGATAGATTGTACTTCAATTACAGTCAGCTTCAAGTACTTGTTTTGTAAACCACATCTGCATGAAAAGATGTCAAAATGCTGAGGAGAGGATAAAAAATGTTTGTGTCAACAGTAGCACTTAGGATTATGAGTGCCTGGATACAGGTCAGGCTGATCAACATTTGCATTAACTGTGAGTTTCAAATCACTTCAATCAAAAATTAGACAGAGAAGCAGTGGATAAGCACTTTGTAACTGTAATGCTACATATAATTTCCCGTCCAAGAGACTGTGGAATGGCATGAGTGACTCTTTGCAAATGTGACATTGCTTATTATTTGTGCTTCCTTAGGGTGATGGTACAGGAGTTGCCAGCATATATGGAGATGTGGCCTTCCCAGATGAAAATTTTAAACAAAAACACGATGGACCAGGCCTTCTGTCTATGGTGGGTATGCTGTATGTCACAGAGGGGCTAATGGTGATACATGTATACATGTAATTTACACATCAATTTACTGATTAGTCAGGGTGAGTGAAAGGCAAGCTTCCTTTTAGTTACTCCTGACCATCTCTACAGTTTGTATTGTACACTTACAATATATACATGTAAGTGTGGTGCATGGTGGTCACATGACACATGTACATGTACGTCCATGTAACTTCCTGGGAAGATATGATGACCAGCTGGTAGCTACATGTAAGCATGTGGATGACCAAGTATGTATTAATTCATGTGCGTGGACCATGTTCTACATTATGTGTACATTGGATTTATTATGTAGTTCTAGAAATTATCCATACCCACCCCAAGGAAGGTTAATGGAAATTCCAAGGGGGAGGGGGGCTTCAAAAGCCCATTTTTTTAAAGGAAAGTATGACACTAAAATGGAATTTCCGGAGGGGTGGGGCTAGTTCAAGCTACAAAACCATCCATGGGAGGGGTATGGATATTTTCTGGAACAACACATTGTAAGTTATGATTCTGAAGGCATGACTATTCCTATTGATTAAAGTTAGGAAACTTTGGCTCCCAAATTATTGTATTCTTAGCACTTGAACAAATTGCACTTTCAAACTTCATGACAAGTTTCATTAAGTCAAAAACACCTTAAGTTTGTACAACTGATGTTATCAATAGAAAATAGACTTGTCTTTCAAAAAGCAAAATGGCTAACCCTAACCCTAACCCTTTTTATATATATTATCTGAGTTTTCATTGTATTTTAACACACATAAAAGCTTATAATAAATTACATACATGTACATGTAAGTCATGTGAACGACTGGAAGCTGTTTTTCAATAAAAGATCTTAATAGCCAATGTCATATTAAGTATATTACTGTAAAAAATTGGATAGCATTTTATAATAATTATGCCTTTGGTTTATGCCTTGGCCTTTGAAATTGAAAATGAACATTCAGAATGTTGTTATGTACTCTCTGTACAGAGTATACATTTGATATATGTATCTTGGACTGCTCTTCATTTCTGTTATTAATCTACCTCTGTTGTTGGTATCATGTTTTAGGCAAATAGTGGCCCAAACTCAAATGGATGTCAGGTATACTTAAAAAAAAGTTCTTTATAAAATGCTCAACTGTCTGTGGGCAGAATGTGATCATGTCCCGAAGATATTCCACAGTTTTTTCCACATCTTAGCAGGGATTTCATTAAGGGCCAGACACTGGGCAGATTAACTGGCTGAGAGGAAGGTTTGACCATCTAGAGGAAAGTTTTTCTCATAATTAAAGAAGTTCAACTGGCTCAAACATTTTTGCCTGCCTGTGAAAACCGTTGTCCTCATGCTGAAAACGTCTATGAAACCCCTCTCTTAGGCACACATTCTATGGTATGGTACATAGTTTACATGATTGTAAATTATACAGGACAGGGTATTTGTAAATGTCATGAAATATTTACCTAGTAAATTCTGCAGACTGGCAGAACTCAAAGATACCCAATAGGCCATATTTCTCCGGTTTTCCTCCCTCCACAAAAATCAACATTTCTAAATTCCAATTCAATCGGGAATTCGAGGGCCATGGGTTTGTCAGTCATAAGACTGTTGTGTGTTACCCTCATTAAACAAAGTTAATTAATTAATTAATTAATTAATTTATTATTTATTTATATTCCCTGTATTGGACTGGAACTAGCTAGTAGCTTGCAAGTGAAGCTAATGCAGGGAGTTAATGCAAATTTGTCTGTCTGTAATGATATTCCCCTGCACTGAGGATACTAAAAAAGGATATGGTCTATGAACTGAACAATACACACATGTACATACAAATGATACAAATGTACAAGCCAAGGTGCTGTGATAGCAGGATGCTCCCTGTGAATTGATAAATTAATCAGTAATCGTGACAAGTCAACTTTAACCGTGCTACCACTCATGCAAAGATCTGGCACTAAGTTCATGATTTATACATGTGTTTGATTCTCTTAAGTTAGTTCTTTTGTATCATTCAAATGTACAAGTTGTGTGTTTGCACTGTAGTAACACGCTCACCAGTATTATTCATCGATTCAGTCATCTGATGGTCAATTACAGCAGGAGTTTAATTTACGTGCATGCATATAATTTTTTAATTTTCCATTACACATTTGGATCCCTTAGAATTCCTTGTAACGAGTGCTCATGTAACCAGATGATCATTTGTTTCATATTGTATTTCAAACTTGCAGTTTTTCGTAACTTGTGCAAAGTGTGATTTTTTAGATGGAAAGCATGTTGTGTTTGGTAAGTCTTTCAGAGGTTTTTTGAAAAGCAATATGAACTTGGTATCTGTACAAGATTATATGTCATTTCTTCTTTTCTGTACATGTAAATTATGATTTTCCTTACCTTGTACAGTGAAACCTCACTTTACGGACCAGTAATTTGGATGTCTTTATAACTTATATTACATACAGTTTGTTTTGTCCCACAACCCAGAACTCTCATTAATGTATTCTTACCTCAGTCTATAGAACTGACACCTAGACACCTCTATTTGTTAGAAAGACTTAGTTTACCTTGCAGTGGAGAAACTGGAATTCATGTAATCTTTTTACCTCTGTAGTATGGACTCCTCCATAATATGGACACTTGGGCTTGATTCCCAGCCGCTTTTTCGGGAAAATTTGAGCCCTCGGGGAGGACCCGAGAGAGCGGCGGAAATCAAGCCTAAATGGACACTTAAAAGCTCTTGCCCTCTGGTGTCTGAAGTAATTATTTCACGATAATGTAACTTTGACCACGGTGATGAGAGGATACACGTATATAGATGTTGGCTTTCAATAAGTAACACACTGGTATTGTTACAGCTATTATTTGGTAGCTTACTAAGCAGTATGAAATTTGCAGCCCCTTACCCCCTTTTCACTTCTCGTACAATGTGCATGATTTCACTGACAAGTGTCATTTTTTTACCATTACTTTTTTTAACGTTAAGTTAATCTTCAACTCCTTTTGTGATCATTGCAGGTAAAGTTGTCGATGGTCTTCTAGTCATGAGAAAAATCGAGGTAAAGGTGCCTTAGTTAATTAAATAATAGTTATAAATACAACTGTACAACTGCCATTTTTTGTATTGTTTCGTAATTTGACTGGATATTGATGTGGATGTTGTTGTTGCTGTTGTTTCTTGCAAACTCCTACAGAATATTGTTCTTCCTTTCTTTTGCTTTGTAGAATGTTCCCGTGGGACCGAACAACAGGCCAACGTTACCAGTGGTTATATCACAATGTGGAGAGATGTAGAATTACGTGTAGCTGTATTCTTAACGTGCATGTTATCACGGTCATGACGTGACGTGCCACCAGATCATAGCAACAAAAAAATGAGAGGCACTGGAAAAGATGAGTTGTGCAGCTAACATTGTTTTTGATGTACCACCTTAGTGCAATTCCTTGTCTTTCAAATGGAATGAACAGTCCACTCTCGTTTTTATGTTAACTTGACAACTTAGTGCGCTTTGTTACAAACCTAGGATAAATTGTATACGACGTGTCAAGCATGTGTACATGGTTGTATCTCTGGAATGGAAGACAGCTTATCGAAGACTTTAAAATTCGTTTCTGTTTGTGGTAAACATCGCACTGGTATTGCTGCTGGCACAAGTAATTTTAATATAATCTTTGTAAAAATGCAGGCTTAATGTTTCAAATGTTTTGCGGCGCGTATACTCGAGTCATCGTGTCACCGAGAGGGAGTAGACCTCACACCATGCAATATGAATTATAGGCCGAAAACAAAGCTTGCCATAATGAACTCAAAGACTAGCGAAAAGTTAAGAAGTCCTTTCTGCTATTATAGCTCTTCCTACGTATTCTTTGATTAAAAACAGCTTGTCTAATGCTCTGTAACACGTGTTGTGTGGAAAAGTATAGTACATTTCTCGCCCAGCAATTCTCGGAGGTTCGGACTTGACACCCCTGTACCCGAAAGGGGGCCTCCCTCATGAAAAGGACGGGGGTGCTCGTCAGAAATTTTGAAAAGAACCCTTTAGAGGTACGAAGATCTTTCTTGCTTTGTGGGGGCGTGGCTTGAAATGTTCTCGCCTCCAAGAGGTACCAGTTTTAAAATAACACATTTTCTCTTGTCATTTTTTTTTCGGCCCAATGCCCTAAAAGGACGTACCTGAAAAGCACCCTCTGTGGACCGTGCGTTTAGAGACTGACCACCCTAAAAGGTTGCCAAATCCGCTTTTTTAGCGCTCGAAACGTACGACGGGCCTTTTTTATATGGGAGTTACCCCCGGGCTTCCCCAGTCTTCTGTAATGCAATGTTTTTGCCTTTTTTTGTTTGTTTTTCATTCTTGACGACGGCTGGTTGGCGCAACCCTCGCTTTTTTTGGCCAGGTGTAAAAAATTATATGTACAATAATATACCTATACATAAAAACCCCAATGAATTGACTCCTTTTTTTCTGTGCGAGTGTTACACCACGTATTGTTTCTAATGAACTGAGCAGTAATTACCCTTCGTTAATCTGTCAGATTCAGTGAAATGAGAACAATGATTTTGATCCAAAAGATCCTTTTATCTTTAACTCACACAAAAAGATAATGACGCGACGTGTCTTATTTTCTGATTTATTGATATGTTATTACACTTGGATTATGATAAAATTGCAGTCTATTATAAAAACCTAAGTATCATCCCCTATAAATATTTTATTTACTGTTATGCGCTACCAACTACGATTTTGCAGCGACGAGCGTATAATGGCAATATTAGCTAATAAAATTACTATCGGCTAGATATAACGCCGTCTAGTACCACGAAACAATCACAGTCATTGTTAGTAGGCATTACCAAACTTTATGTCGCTAACTATGTATCTACAAATCAATCTAAGTCAAAAAAATTCCTAAATCCTGACTAAAAAAAACCTGAAAATGTTCAGGAAAAAAGTCAGGAACTATGTTAATAACCGCAGTTTTTATATATTTCCACGGGGTCTAACAGAATTATACCTCAAAGGCGATACCAAAGCAAGCTTCTTTTTGAATTAATTTACTGTATATTTAGCGATAACTTAGTTATATATACAATTAGTATAGGTAATCGTATAAAGGGTCGTACGGGGGGAGGGGGGTGTCTGGCACGGTTCACGAACGGAAAAAATAGAGGATCACGGGACACGGATATAAACATTTCTTTTTCCCGGATCACGAAAATAAGCAGGTAAGAAATCTCTTTTTAAAACCTACTTACACTAGAAAGAGTGGGAGGGAAGCGAAATCGTGAAAGGCTAATTTAAGGCTCTATAGTGCAAATCGCATACCTAAGTCACTCTCGATAGACGACTCTAACCATTCGGAGGACTCGCGTCTCAAAATCACGTAAAGTAGAGTGGTGAAACCACGAACACCGGCTAATAATTCAAGTTCTTTACGGGTCACGCAAAACCTTCGGGTCACGGATCACGAATAGCAATTTCCTAAACTCACGTTTCACGGAAAATAAAATCAACTAATCGCGCATCACGAGAATATATACCCCTGTACGACCCTCTATAAATGCGAGTGCAATGAAGAATTTACAACATTTCGCGATGTTTGAAGATTTTACCAAAATTGCAGCAGCCTTTGGGCTAGTGCAATTGGCAGAATTTCCAGATATCACGAGTAGTTTAAATCCTTAATTGCTCTAGGTTTCATACGATTACTTATTTGTTATATGACTGGAGAAATTACAAACGCACCTATAAAATAATTTGCCCCGCAGTGCAAATTATTAATTAACGATAAATTTCCCTGCTTTCAGCCGATCACGATGAAGTAATTTTCTCAATCACATAATAATATTCATGTTACCACCAAAGTATAGTTAGATACTCTATTTAACAGTTAGTTAAAATTATCAATTATTGTTAAAGACTACTCTTAACTTCGTCTGGGTATGATACTTCTGCAAAAGACTTAAGTTACAAAAATCTGATAGTGTTTTTTTTTCTGCTGTCAGATCACGGCAGAAGTTGGATGGCAGACAGAGCTCTTATCAGCTCTTTCGTCCCTTCATCTCGCTCATTTCATTAAAAAATGGCGCCCGCGCATTCAAACAATGTATTGTTTCGTGTACTATGACAATGTCATTGTACAATTAACTGTCCGCGCAGTTTGTTATGACTTACATCATTGACCTCAAATCGACTGATGCTGAGTGCACCACATGACTAATATTATAAATATTCATTCTTTCAAGTACCACAACAACAGTGTGAGTTACATACCCTGAGAACATATATTTTCTCATACATTATTTACTCCGAACCATTTTGGTCAATTACAGTGTCCTCCAAGAAGAAACTGGACGGAAGCATCTCTGGGAGTGTTAGCCGGCACTTGTAAATCAATGCGAACATCAGATGGGCAAGATAAACATTCTGGGAGCAGCTCACTTAGCAATGATCCGTGCAGCTGCATCTGATTAGCTTTTCGGACTACTGTAAATTCTTGCATTCAGAAAAATTGCATTTATTGCTATACAAACCACCCATCCAGACAGGTCTGGATTTTACTAATATTGTTCAACAGTTTTCAGGCCTTGCAGAGCGGAAGTTACCAACTATGAAAGTGGTGCACAGGAACAACAAAAAAAGTTAAGCTTCCAAGAAGGTCTTGTTCACTGGAATACAGTGGGTATGAATGTTTCCCTAACGCGATTTGCGTGACGTCAATATTTGTCACATCTTCTAGAATCAAGATCTCTTGCACGTAAGGTTGGCAAGTGCCGTAGTTATCTTGGGTTAAAGAAAAAAAGTGATTTCATCATGCACGTCGCACGCCTATTGACAAACGTATCTAATAATGAGACTCGTAATCAGTCTACACAAGAGAATATCAAGGTAAGAGAGTGAATCTCCCATATAGGTCTTATATCCAAGGTAATCCCTCTCAAGTTATTTTTAGACATAGTACCCAGTTCTTTCGAGGATGTTACTCGCGCGATCGTCCGATGCGTGGACACCTCAAGTGACTTTCTCGCAACTACCTAAGACGAAATGGCGGGAACAGCGAAAAGTCATCTGGTATTTTGATTTTCAAAGGACGTTTCATAGCATGGATGTTTTCCACATCCTCAGCCGCCTTTCAGTTCGGCTGGGCTTTCGTTTCCTTTGCGCTTGTTTAGCTGTTCATTCTTTTGCCTTTCATTCGATCTCAGGGAGTTTAATAAGCAAATTACAACGGCGACGGCAGCGATTACAGTGGCTGTGTACGCCTGCGTTTTAACTCTTTGTTCATTTCTTTGTCGTTCCTCGCAAAAACAACAACTTGGAATGGTCAAATTCTGCGTATTCGAGAGAACGTGAACTATAACGGCCGACCTTTTTCCGATTGTGACGCTGTCTTACCATATTCTGTTTGGGATTAACTCTGACAGTGATAGACAAACTGAAGAAATCTAAATTTTTGCGAGATTTGTGGGTTGAAAATTGTATGTGCAGCGAATGTCTGTCTCTTCTTTAAACCGGTATTAAAACTGACATAGCGAGAGCCGAAGCTCCATTGCTTTTTTCATATCAAAATGTCAAAGATCTAAAAAAAAATCCCCACAGTTTTGGAGGTTTTCCTTCACTATGAAACGGAATTAAACGGAACATAAACAAATCCCCCACGAACACATCCACGCAAAGCGCGAGTAACATCCGCGGAAGAACTGGGTACCATGTCTAAAAATAACTTATGAGGGATTGCCTTTGGTATAAGGCCTATACGAGGGATTCACTCTCTTACCTTGATAATCTCTTGGTCTACGAGTTTGCCGGGACAACTCATTCTCGTCACCAGATCCGCCTGTCCGTCGTAACCGACGGAGCCATGGTACGAGGAAAGGTTGGCTCTGGAGACACATCATTTGAATAGCTAAATTATTGCACTGAGAATTTTAATTCACTCATTCAACGCTCGTTTCCCTCCCGAAAATATCACTGGTGGACATCTAACCAAAATCGTTCGATCACAGCTCTCGGAGGCCTTTAGGAAGTTCAAAATGACATGACAAGGTGAATTTCCAGTGAAGTACTCCATACCGAAATGTATGAATGTCACTTCAGGTCAGCATTTTACATATTCTTCTGTTTTGGCTAATGTCGTTTTGTGCTTTGTGTGTGTGTGTGTGTGTGTGTGTGTGCGTGTGTGTGTGTGTGTGTGTGTGTGTGTGTGTGTGTGTGTGTGTGTGTGTGTGTATGTGTGTGTTTGTGTGTTCTTTTATTTTGTTTTTGTTATTATTTTTATCTGTGTTATAAATAAACAATAGCCTCCATTTGGCGCGAAGATATGCTCGGATATTTGTCCGCGGACATTACCCTATACCTGTTCCGAGAAGCGAACAGTTTTCCGAGAGCGTAGCTCGAGGAAAACTGTGAACTCTGAGGAACAGATAATGTCCAAGGACAAATATCCCAGCCTATTTTCAAAGTCAAATGGAGGCTATTGTGTTTATTATTCTTCAAATATTTTTCGCAACACGCGCGGTTTTGAAAATTAGGGAATACCCTCGGATATTACCCAGTTTTAGCTGTGGAATATTCGGTCACGTGACGAGTTTAGAACAATCGCGCGCGAACGAAAATATTTGATAGATAATAATTAGCAATAAAGGTTGTACCAGTTGTAATTAAACGCTTTCAGATAGAAACCAGCCAGTGGATTCTTACGAGATAAAACCAGCCATGAAATAGCGAAAATCGTACTCCAGAAAGCTTTGGTAGTAATCCAGGCGATCGGGTAGTTGGAGAGCAGTGCAAAATAACGGCGAAAAAGAATAAAATAACAGAGTCTGATCATGAAGAGAGCAGTGCGACAAGGGAAAGCGAGAGTTTAGTCTGTGCATTTTTAGCAAAAATTCTTTCTCCCTACTGATTGACTGTTTATAATATGATCGCCAATTTTCTCGGCTGGTGGTGTTCATTTGTCCGATACCAGTCAAAACAGAGTAACCGAGCGCCTCGAATGGGATAAAAATTCCAACCAATCAATTTGTGTGTCTCCAGCACTTCCCTTTCCTCGAACCAAGACCTCGCGGCTAATTGGAACTGGTGGTACTGGAAATGAGAACTGGTACAGCTTTACCGCATGCGACAAGGTTACAACAAGTGTACGACACGTATGGTTTCATGTAGATCAAACATTTGACTTGGCAAGAAAGTTAATGGAGACAAAAACTTTTTTTTAACGTGCCTATATGTGACTCGTAGTCCTATTTCTGCCGACGTCAACTCTATGAGCATAGATGAAAGCGAAAAAAAATGCGCAGACAAATTTCACTGTGAGAAAAAAATCTTTGGTTATTCAGTAAGCTGGAAAAGTAAAAGGTTTTATAAAAGATGTAGGTTTGATCTACACGAAACAACTCGTGTTATACACTCGTCGTAAGCTTGTCGAATGCGGCAAACTTGTACCGCCTAAATTGGCACTATTCTAATATCATCTAACTTGGCAACCACTATATTTCCCTGCTTGTTCAACCGGTGTCAGGTGGCTACTTCTTGCTCTGCTGGCTGCCTGGTACAATGCTCATGTTCCACTCCAGCCCTGGTCTCACCTTGAGGCTGAAACAAAGGTTTTAAAACATCAGTGCACGATAATTGCTATGCTTAGTGCTTTTCTATTGAATGTGCATAACTGCTCTTCTTGTTACAAGGCAAGCTCATGATCAAGATAAATGACATACTGCGCTATGATCGGATTTCTAGAGCTTGCAAGCTATAAGCTATCTTGCCCGCTAGGGATTACCTGTTTACCCCAGCAAGGAAATAGTGCTCTTTTAACATATAATAAATCGATACTTTTTTGACCAATCTTGTTAGGTCAAGATGGCTGGATATTACCCTCCTATTTTCTTATCACCTTTTACTACCTTTCGGTCCATAAACACGCGAATAAAATTCACTTCAACAATATCCAGCCCTCTTGGCCGAACAAGCTTGGTCACTAGCACTACAATCTTGCCCATACAAAAACTAAAACAACTTGGGTCGGTTACACGATAACAAACGAATGTCTTAAGGGAATGCCTGTTTAGCAAAGTTTATTAAGACCCGTGTGAACTCAAAACATTACTCACCATCGAAAGTCTGACATTTAACTCTCTTATCTCCAACAGTTTTTCCATGTTTTCGTTTGATAATGTAAACTTATCACCTTTCATACTCGATGTAATACAACTTGGCAAGGTGATCGAAATATTTTCCCCTAATTTCATTTCATCGATCTTTTTTCTTTCAATCTGAAAAATAACGAGCAGGGTCGTTACAAAAAATCAAGAGTGCGTCCATGAGAAAACCAGGCAGAACCAGGCAGAACCAGGCAGGAAGTGATACAGCTCAAATCACCAGTTTCGCTCAAACTTGGCACTAATGCTGGGTTTGGTAAGTAAATGATTATGGCAAAAAATTAAGGTTAAAAGATTTAATTCCCTTCAAGTTCGGGGGACCCCCTCCAAAAATGGCCGTTTGTCACTAATTTATGTATATTAAATTCGCTGTCTTTGGTTTAGCATTTCGAAAGCAAGAAAGGCCATGTGAAAATGAAATCGACTTGATCGTGTTGTACAATTATCAGTCTCAAAGCACAGATATTCATTTGAACTAGACAATTTTACAACTTATGTTTTTAGGTGCAAAATAGAATGAAACAATATGAAACAATAACTATTACTTATTTTTTCTCAACTCGTGAGCGGGCACAATTCAACAAATCCTGCAATTTGATTGGTTCCGGGAGCGGGCGGAATTTTCCAATCCGGCCCGCCATCCATCGTGTTGATCTATTTTCCTGAACGTTTATCTCTGTTCACATTTAAGGCGTGGGTACACATGAATTTAAGTGAAATTTTAGGAAGTTTAAAGAGGGATTAAAAGGATAAAAAGGGCTTTGGAACACCACCAGACAGTTGATTGCCCCCAAAAGGGTACCCCGGGTTGGTGGGCAAGTGTATGGTGTACGTCTACCAATTTCTAACTTCAAATTCTAATTTTAAAACAACATCAAATCTTCAAAATTTCCTATTTCCATAAATTTTACTAATCCTTTGAGAAAAACTATTTATCCCCAAACATACCCAAAAATCACCAAAAAAAATTTACAAACAGCCCAAAACTTAGCTATGTGAAATGAGCAGAGAGATTTTTCACTGCTTGAAATGTGAACGAGATATTTGCATTCAAACCATAATAACCAGTAAAAATATGGCCTTCATGTTAACCCCCGGCTTAAATGGCAAGGAAAGTAACTCTGAGTAAATTTAATTGAGTGTTTTGAAGTTTTCAGAGTTTGTTTGGCTGTTTGTAGCTCGGCGCTGTAAGGACGTGTTTCTCTCGTCGCACAATTTTAAGCAAAAAATGAGTCAATTACAGTCGAGTTTACCTCTCTGGTTGTGGCTGTATTTGAGAGAATTTCTGTGGAGTGCACGTAACGAATTTCCTCGCTCTCTGCTACTCAATTTACGGTAGAAAAGTCAGATTTCAAATGATTCGTAACGACTGACAGAGATTGCCTTTTTGTACTACAACTTCAAACTTTGCAAAAAAATTGACACCAAAAAAACACTTTTGGAGAACTTAACTGGTGAATTAAATAATAAATCTATTCTTTAATACGTCTTCCTTTGTCTACTATCTGAGTTACTTGCTCGTTCGCTCGTTAGAATTTTTTCATGTACGAATGGGGTCGGGTCTTAGGGTCGGCCCATATATATAGTGAAAAACTGTGACCTCGGGCTTGAAAATGCTGACCTTTCAAGATCGCGGTCGCCGTTTTTCACTATATGGACCTCCCAGCCGGCCAATAACAGGTATACATATGTCACTAAGACGCGATTTTGTGCTCTCTTTGTTCTTGGATCGCGAAATGTCCAGTTTTGTGTCATCAGTTTTAAAGAGAATATCTATCGCCATCCCGCTTTCATCATCACAGAAATCAACAAGTTGTCGAAAAAGCTACTCAAAAGGTCATTTAAAATCCAGGAAGAGCCGTCACTAGTGTAAGTGTCATAACATACAGATTTCTTTCAAGGCCCACCACAAAACATTCCGCCATCCGATCTTTGATGATATTAAGCGGTACAATTTGTATAACCATACATAGCATATCAAACGAGTTAAAGGAAGATTAGCGTTGACTTTTTAAGGCGGCTCCCTACAGTTTTACGATTGCATGCGCGCATAGGACGAAAGCTCAAGTAATCTGCGCTCAAAGGAAAAGTAAGTGTTTTTCGATTAGATGAGATTCTGCCATGGTAACGGCCTTAATCCAAAAATTAACGGCCAAAAAATAAGCCTTATTTTAACAGTACCCATACTGGTAAATCTCTACAGGGAAAACTTTGAGAGAAATTTCCTTTTCTATCTCGCGCTCTATAGGGAAGGTGTTCGTAAATACTCTAGGGAGCCACCTTAAGTCTGAGTTAAGATGGGGGAGAAGATGGCAGAATGTTTTGCTGGAGGTTTTAAAAGAAATCTGTATGTTAAAGCAGGAGTGATTACTCACCCTGGATTTCAAGCTGCCTTTTGAGTGGCTTTTTCGACAACCTGTTGGTATCTCTTATGATAAAAGCGGTATGGCAATGGATATTCCCTTTAAAACTCTGGTCGAAGCAACAGAACAGATAACACTAAACTCGGCAAAATTGGACATTTCGCAATCCAAGAATCAAGGAGAGCGCAAAATCGCGTCTGAGTGACATGTATGTAGTTGTTATTTCTAGTTTCCACTCTATTTTACACCTTAAATCAAAAGTTAAGGGAACTGATGGGTTGAATCTTCTTCTACCGCATTTTTTCGGTCTCGTGAGCATGCCTTGCCATAAAATATAGCTCTACAAGTATTTTAAAGAATTGTCTCAACTGTTTCTTTTCATATAATTTCTACTGGAAATTGATAGGAATTCACTTAGGAGGATATTTCTTGTTGACTTTGAGTGAGATTAAGACAGAAAAATGGCTTTTGTGTTTTAGTGGATGTTCATGAAGTGGCCAAAAATCGTTAAGTCCTATGTAAACAGCATGCCAGCACAAAAATAAAGTTCAAGTCCCCAAACATTTTATGGCTTTTTTGAGAACTTAAGTGATTGCTCTCGTCATCCATGTTAGAATAATGTGTATTTGCTGTTGCGCAGTGTAGATATTTGCCATCAATTAAAGGCTATTCACAACATTACGAAATATGCAACTTACTTAAGATGGAGCCACGGAGAGAAATCAAATTGTCTAGTTCAAAGGAATATCTGTACTTTGAGACTGATAATAGTAGAACATGATCCAGTGGATTTCATTTTTTCATGGCCTTTCTTGTTGTAGAAATACTAAACCGAAGACAGCTAATTAAACACGTATAAATTAGTGACAAACGGCCATTTTTGAAGGGGTCCCCCTAACTTGAAGGCAATAAAATATTTTAACCTTAACTTTTTGCGATAATCATGTACTCACCAAAACCAACATTTGTGCCAAGTTTGAGCGAAATCGGTGATTTCAGCTGTCTCACCTCCTGCCTGGTTTCCTCATGGACACACTCTTAAAAATCTAAAAATAATAAAAATTAACTTTAGAAAATAGCCTAAACAAAATAAGCGCGCTAATTGGTTTAAAATCGTGTTTCAGTTAAACAACTAGATTATGAGCTCGAGATTTCTATCGCGTGATAGTTGACTCGGGCTGCGCCCTCGTCAGTTTTCACGCATAAAAATAGAGGACGAAAAATCTAATTGTTTTGGTATAAATCTTCTATTCGTTCAAAATTTTATCCATAAATCATCCTCACAGACACCTCGAAAACGCAAATAAGCGGCCGTCATTTTGTTAACAAGCCCACACTGCTACGCCGTTTACTATCTAAAACAGATAAATTGCCGCTTTTCATGTGACGTCATCATTTTCCAAAATAAGAAATTACCAATCCTTCTGAAGTTTAAGTTTCATCAGACGTAAGGCCCTCTAATAACTTGACGTTTTGCAGCGTTTAAGCTCGACAGGGTTCCTCATCTTGAAATAGGGCACGTTTGAATTTCCAAGTTTATTCGTTGTGTGACATTAAAATGGCGGCCCGATAAGACTCTCGAGTAGGTCAAAAGACGAGTTATTGTTCAAGTTTTTGCTAACTAAACAGTTGCTGCTCTATAAGAAGTGTTAATTTCAATGTGTCGGAGCTCTATAGCAATAACTTTTCGTTTCAATGGCAAAACTCAATGATAGATGTTTCTGTTACTTTACGGCCGCCATGTTTGTGTCCCTGCGAGGGGCACAAACATGGCGATTCCATACAAAGCTCTATAAATTTGAGTGACACGCTTCTCCAAATAACGGGAGAATGAAAAAACGCACAGACATAAATCTTGGCGAGGTTGTTTATATATCAATCATCTTTCATATCCCAGCTTCTTGATTTAATTTATGGAATGGTTATGATTTTTATTTTTGATGGCGTGATACTGCAAACCAGCCATACATTGTGAGTACCGTAGCCAATCAGAGAACGGCATTAGCGAAAAAACCCTAGTAGATTTATACTCATAAGTCGTTAGAAACACTGAACTAACACAAGCTGTTGACGTAATGACGGGGCGAGGAAAGAGAAGTTACATTTTCAGTAGTTCGTATGGTGTGATCGTCCGGGTGAGGGTAGTTCTGAAAAGAGCTGTTGTTGGTGGCTGACGTTTCCACAACCTGAGCGGAAGTCATCTTCAGAGTCACTTGACTCTGAAGATGACTTCCACTCAGGTTGTCGAAACGTCGGTCACCAACCACAGTTCTATTCAGAACTACACTCACCTTGACGATCACATTCTACGAACTACTGATACTCCTGGGTTCAAACCATTTACTAAATTTGCATTTTGATGATCAAAGTAAATAAGGTGTTTTCTATTTTTTTTTTTTTTTTTTTTTCATCGCAGAATTTTTTAAGAGAGGTAGAAAACATGTTCTCCATGCTTTACCGATTTGTAGAAACTTGGGAGAACTCAAAAAGCTATGGAAACACTCGCCGTTCCCACAGCATTACTCGTTTTCCCAAACATCCACTCGTGTGTCTATTTAACAACTTGTAGATTATGAGCTAGAGATTTCTACGAGCCGAATCAACTATCACCTCATAGAAATCGAGAACGGATAATGTAATTGTTTCAGTAAAGGTTTTCAATTACTTCTCAAAGTTTTTGAAACTTTGCGCCTATAAAAGATCGCTAGGATTGAATTGTCATTTGAAATTGAAGTTGTGTGCACGGGCATCATTTTTTAAAATAATTTCAAGTTTTCTAAAATGAAGAAACCGTTAATGTCCTTCTTTTAGTCTTCTCGAGAATTTAGGTATCAATTGGGATCTAAACTTTCCTTCCAAACTTCGGGAAAACGAAAAAACGTCCCCATTTCGTAGACGACCGACAGCCACTGCACTGTAATTAACGACTAGATTATGAGCTCCAGATTTCCATGAGGACAGTTGATAAGGCCGAAGGCCGAGAAATCGAGAGCGAATAATCTAATTGTTTTAGCAGAATTCTAATTTACTTCAAATAACGGTTTCCAATTACTTCTCGACGTATTATTAAACTTTGTGCCTTAGAAAGATCGCTCGGATTGAATCGTCATTTGAAATTGAAGTTCCGTGCACGAACCATCATTTTTTTCAATAATTTCAAGATTTTTGAAGTAAGGAAACCATTAATGTTTTTCTTTTAGTCTTCTCAGGAATTTAATTATCCATTTGTATCAAAATGTTCCTTCAAAACTTTGTTAAAACGAAAAAAACGTCGCCATTTCGTAGACGACCTCCGGCCACTGCACTCTAATGGCTGATAGTATACGAGTAGCTCAGCCAATCAGAATGCAGCATTTGCATTCGTATACTAATAGAATTCTACTAGAACTCGATAGAAACGAAGCGATGTACATGTTTTGCATTTCTTAAATAACACGTTTACAAAATCTACATGCCGTTGCATATTAGCCAGTGGGAAACCAGTGCTTTAGTGAGCTGGAACGTACCAGAGACTCACTTGTTGCCAGTTGCTCAAATTTATTCATATAATTAAAGATGGTTGCATACAAAAAATACACAGAAGATGATACGCAGACGGTAAAAGTAAAAACTGCAAACGAGTTAAAGCTGCTTTTAATACTGATAACGCATGGACAACTTTAAGTTGCACGAAACGTTCATGAGTTATCATCCTTTAAAGACCTTATCTACGTCATTTAGAACAAAACATGAAACGTTTGAAACAGTTTCATCCAGACTGGATTGAAGTTCATAATTACCTGTTTTCTGCATATCATATCCCCCATTACCAGTTCGGCAACCAGTCTAACACCTTGCGTTTTCTTCCAGGGGAAGCTATTTGAGTACACTTCCATCATGCCCTGGGTTATTTGTTCCTTCTGAATAAAAGAAATAAAAATTTCGAAATGTGGCTAATTAATAACGATGACACGATGAAAGCAAAGCAAAGCTGGAACTTTTTAAGACACACGGTAAACCAGGAGTAAGCTACTGCACGGTTTCACCTCAGTAAGAAGGAAATCCTAACATTGGCTAAACTAAATAAAACAGTGATTAAATATGCTTAATTTTAAGATTGGCTGTTACAGTTAAGATGCGCTGTTGTGGCTAGTTAACGTTTGCTCTGTATGCCATGATGAAGTTCCATACCTGGATGAAGGCTAATCTGCTAGACTTTTCTCTGGCACTCGTTACGTACACGATTAGTTGATTAAGTGACTCCTCAGTGCCAAACTCTGGTGGCTGCACAAAGCTGAATACGTCCAGATTATATAATTCTTCTTCTGGACACGCTCTGCATGCTCGTTGGGTGTTTACTGGGATATTGTCTGACATTATCCTGAGAAATTAAAAGAATACGGCATACACTGAGTCAGTGACGAAAAAGGAATTTAATGAGGTTATCAAGCACCTAAGAGGAAGGATATTATTTGAGTGAATGAAATAGGAAGGGACAAACACCTAATGTCAATCTATATCATAAAATCAGTATTTGCGAACTTGGCAGTGAAAAAGAAGTACTTCTCAATGGCATGGAAGCGATCTTGGAATTCACAACCTACAACCAATCCCCCCCTCCCCCCACGTTCCTTGCCCACCACTCGAATACTACGAATCACTACCAAAATGTCTGGTAAAAATTGCTAATTTCATGCTCTAACTTCCATCGAGTATTCACTCACTCTCACTAGCTCAGAGGAGTTAAAACAATTTCATGACTTTCTGGTATACGTAGAATGAAACTACAATTCCCTTCACGATTACAGATTGTGGGTGTTCCGCCAGCGGTTGACAACATATAATTTTGAGATGAAGTAATGGAGGTGCTAATAAATATCAAAACAGGACTACAATACAGTATGATCCCTCGTTTCTCGATAACCGAGTTGGTCATGGCCACTCTCGATGCGAATCGGCTTACAGGTTATCGAAAAGTCGTTCACAAAGAAATCACAAGAAAAATGCAATACAAAGGTCTAAAAATGATCGCTAAAAACAATCGTTTGTTCAGAATTGTATGAAAATCATCCATCGACAATTCTGTTGTTTTCCATTCATGTACCCTCAAATTATGACCAACTTGTGTCACTTGATATTTAACTGGGCCTTACCGTATGAGTTTGTGGATAACATATACATATATACATGTAATTCTGTCTCTGTTCACGTTGAAATTGGTACGTTCCGGGGTTCGAGTAAAAGTGTGCCGTCACGTGATAGTACATGTGCAAAGCACAACAGGTGATAAAGGTTATGGTGTGACCAAATTGCATAATAATTAGATGCAGAATTATTACCTTTAAATTTTATTTTCCTCGCGAGTCGAGACCAAGCAATATTCAGTCAGACTGTACGAAAAGGTATATTTCTTCTCTAATTTGCTAAAAAGTCCTCTCTCGCAACTCCTGTCAGATAAAAAATGTATATTAATTTAACATGATGAATGAGCTATGTAGGGATCGATGTATTGTATTGTTGTTTACTTTGATCCATGAACCACTATAAAAGATTCACTACAAAACATGTAGTAATTTGTAATATTACATTGTTAAAATGTCTTTCAAAAACCCTTTTTGCCGATTAAAATATCACAATTTTGTTCATTTTACTGAGAATTTTGAGTGAATTTTTACATCACCATCAAAAAAAAAACGTTTCTTAAAATTTAAATGGAAACAACTTGGCCATCCTGTTTAAATGAAGATGACTACTTTGGTTAAATATAGCACTTTACCGGCTGTCATGTATATGCATGCAAAATATCAACTTGGCGCGATAAGCGAAATTAGCTTACATAATAAATGGTTATTTCAAGCGATGACCACCCCCAGTAACAGGTTTCGAACTTGCTGTGCTGTTTTCCTGTTTTCGACTGGGTACATTCTGAGTAAATGTACGTGAGTAGCATCAAAGCGTGATACCAGGAAGTCTTAATTAAAAGATGTTGATTCCATTGACAGTCGCTTCTTCAGCCTTGAGCACTTGACACAAAGAATGAATTGTCTTCAAACGCGTCGTACAACGATGATATTCAATCAGATTCAATACAAGTTCATTATCGTGATCCCCTGGCTAAATATTTATATTTCAGCAAATCCATCCTAAGCGGTAAAGTTGGCGCTATATTACGAGATCTCACGAAGAAATCACAACACTTTTATATCACTTACCGTCGATTAAAGGTTGCTTTAATTTCGCTAAACACGATCTTGGCTCTTCTTCGTCTTGAAGAGACCGTGAAATTTTTAGTTACGTTCTCTTCTCACAGACAGACCGAGGATAAAGAAGAAAGACTTTTCTACCCTCAGCTCTTCTGGACCAGCTAGGGAAAAGTCCCATTCATCCTACGAATTAGCATCTTTACGAGGGGGAATCCCCGGCGCACTTTCGAAGTCTAAAACTCATTACGCCAGAAAAGAAAATTCAGGCCATTCTAGGGGATTCAATGATAACGAAATAGCTTTTTGATCAAGAAAGAGTAGCTTTAAAAGTCTATTTTACAACTTCCATTATTCAACAAAATGTTGTCCTCAAGGATTTAAACAGGAAAAGTGCTTTGTGAAGCGCTTTCATTCGTACGCAGCAAACTAATATGATTATGTCTTGCGGTTTGTTTGGAATGTGCTGTGTTGCGGAATACGCTTTTAACGCATTAATTAACAAAAAAAAAAAAAGAAAAGAAAAGAAAAGAAAGAAAAAAAAACTTGAAAGTTTTGTTTTCTGTCCGTTTGGAAGCAAATTGAGTCTATGTAAGGGGCAAATTATTATTATTATTATTATTATTTAATTTCAATGCGTCAGGCTGGTTTCATGCAAGGAGAATCAAGAGAAAATATATTCTGTTAACTCCTCTGAATGTTATGATACTTTCCAACGCAAGGGGATTCCCCTACTACGCAGTTTCGAATCGTCGATCATCAACAATTAAATTTCAACATCGTATTCTAATAAAATCTATCACAGTTGTTCAAAACAGGCGTTTTGACCGAATAGAGTGATTTTAAAGTCGTATTTCATCCTGTTTTTATTTCCAAATTGTGCAACTTTGACCAAAGGTTTTCGGCTCGATATGAAAACCGAAAGGTGCTTTGATAAGCACTTGTCGAATTCTGCAAATTCGATTTGGTTGACTTCCTGCCAAATGTCAGCTTGTGATTAGCATGTGATTAGCATGTGCGTGCTTCTTAGTCAAAACAACTACTGTAGGGAAAAACCCCTGAAAGGTGCTTTGGTAAGCACTTGTCGAATTTGGTTAACCTCATGGCAAATGTCAACATGTAATTAGCCCAGATCTGCTTCTTAGACAAAACAACTTCAGAAGGGAAAAAACCCTTTCGTGTTTTGTTTACCATCCACGACAATACAATATTGGGTGTACTGACATTACAAACGTCACTTCGTCAGCACTCTTGTTGCGGAGGAAAGGACAAGATCGGAGAGTTGCAAAGGAATCTATAATCCTGCGAACTGAAGACTAAAAGTGAACAATGCGTCCTGGTAAGTTAATCACATATCAAATTAAAATTAGTTTCATAGTCCGCACGCTTACTTGCAAAAATACTTGCATAAATTAAGTCAAATTTGGGAATAAGTGAGTAGGATGTTTACCGTCCAAAAGTTTTAACCCCTTACAGTTTTAGCGCACTCCGTCTCTCCCCACCCCCCTCCTCTTTTTTTTTCTCTTAAGTAATTAATTCACGCGCGCGGTGCATCTACCTCTTCAACTGCAAACTTCTCCTTTTCCCCCTTTCTCTACCTTTCTTGATCCTTTTTTGTTTAATTTTTCTCATTTCTGTCTAGTTTTAGTCTAAGGCATGAAAAATTCTCCCAAAAAGATAGATTAACCAACTATTTTCCCGAAATAATTGATAACTTTTTGCCAGTGTTTTGGCGGTGCATTGTGGACTTGATTATGCAGTGCATTATGGAAATGAACTATCATCTAGGGGTAAAAGGTTTACTAATTACAACAAAGTCACTTCTTCCAAACCGAGCTTCGATAACATCTCATTACTACTGGACTACCGTAAACTTCCGAAAGTAACGACCCTCGTTACTTTCGTTTTTAGCAGCCTTTTGGCCTTTTTTAACTTTGATTTTAATTTTAATTTTACCTTGTTTGAACAAAGATTGTGTATACATGTATGTATCGTTACTTTCGAGGGGCCGTCACTTTCGGGAAGTGGCAAAAAATGTTTTCTGAAGTAGGTACGACTGAGCTCTTTTTTACTGTTTTTTATGAAATTAAAAAATGAAATTCGTAAAAACAGTTCTTTAAACATCAAATCAAATTCTTCGTTCTAGTTTAAAGCTATGTTACTGCCATGGTTCTTCATGCCTAGACCGTGTTTCAGTGGTCGACAGGAAAGCTAGTCAGATATCGTAAACTGTTTCTACTTCATGACGTAATGCTATGTTAGTCTGCTCTAACAATATCTTAGTGCGCTGGTCGAGTTTTCACTTTTAAAACTTTGAAGAAACGTTCCTTTCTTGAAATACGCATCCGTTGAAATAATACAGAGTTTAGTTTAAAGAAAATTTCTCGTTAACTTACTGAGTACGTTCCTGTTACTTGATGAAAATCTTACGGTTTTTCTTTGAACACGACGCAACATAAACCGAAGAAGGATGAATTGACATTGCACAACGCTTCGTGGCATGAGCGATACTTTCCCTTGTTGTACAGAAGAAATAATACTACTGAACCTTGGTGTCATTATTTTCGGTGGGGGGAGAGGGTTGGGGTTGGGCCAGCTACTTTCTGGGGGGGGGGGGATCGTTACTTTCGGAAGTTAATCGTATGATAACATGGTAATTTGACAATGAATCAATCGACGTCCCTGGAAACTGGTTTTACTGATTTTTAGTTGAGTTCTTCTCCAACATTACAAGATCAACCTATACAGGAATATGCCTGAAAACCCATGGGGTTCCTGGGGCATGCCTTTAGTTTGGTTGTTCCTTTTTTAATCCCTAGCAGCTACAGTTGAAGATCGTAGATCTCGTTCAGTTCTGGTCAGCAGCTATTATAAACTCTCTCGGAATGGAACTGCCTCTCCGTCAACAATCCTGATCGAGCATTGCTGCTTGATGACGAAGGGTAACAGATGGGTGATTGCTGTCAAATACCGGCCACTTCTAAGTCACTGTGATGACTTGCAAAACACCTGGAGAAACGTTACAGAAGTTTACCCCGATGCCAAAGTTGAAGAAAAACATAACGACATCGAAGTAACGCTTCCTTCACTAAGAGAAGATGTTGAAGTTGCGGCTTTTGGAACTCCAGGAAAAGATGATCAGATAAGAATGCAAATGGCGGTCTTTGGGAGAAGGCCACCACATGGAAGTGAATGGAGGATTCGAATTTATCTTTTACATGATACAGTAACAGCATTCAAGGTAATACACTGTACGATATGCTAAGGTTCCTGATTCTTATGAAAAGATTTCACAATTGTTGCCAAAAAGTTTTGAGCAAAACACCGCTGGCTGAATGAAAACTTTCACCGACAAAATCTCGATTTACCCACCATTAAAATCCAAGGTACGTATGTATATTTATGCAGTGATGTAGCTCAATTCGATAAAACCTATTTACGTTTGTTTGTTTGTTTTTGTTTTGTTTGTTTTGTTTTGTTTTGTTTTGTTTTGTTTTGTTTTTTTTCGCTTTTTTTTTCTTTGAGTTCTTTAACTTCTTTACTACTGATTCACATATTTATGCTTAGTTAATTGCAAACTCATGCTACATTTTTGGACTTTATCATTCCATTTTGTTTTATCTTTGTATAATTTCTTTAGATTTGTGGCTACCTTTGTGGCTGTTATTGTTGTTGTTGTTGTTGTGGTGGTGGTGGTGGTGGTGGTGGTAGTGTTGGTGATGGTGATGGTGGTTATAGTTGTTTTGAGTTGTTGGTAATATTGTGGTAGCAATTGTTGTGATACTCAATCAGGTTGTTGTTGCTCTCAACGTCCTTATCCGTATTACAAAAACCTCGCAGACTTGGAACTGTTTTTGCATCGATGATTTCCTCCTGATAAACAGAACGTTTGTAAGAAAGAAGAAGAAATGGGAAACAGACTATTGACAGCTCTCGCTGGACTGTTTGTGTCCAACACTAATGAAGATATCAGAATTGAATTCACCACTCTTGAGTCTGGGTGGAAGATCAAAGAGGGAAAAGTGAAGGTATGACAGTTCTAACTTCTCTTTTGACGAGAACATGTTCTATAGAAATCATTCCACTGAGGTAGAAACCAGAAAACACCTAACTGTCCAGGTTATTGCAAGTATCTGTTGACCAACTAATTCGCTAGTACCTGGCGTGCGGGTGCAATGTGGGAGTAAGGTGTCTTGGCCCAGATCGCAACTGAATATGGACACAAGACTGGCTACTGAGCACCGACACCAGTCGATCGATTCAATACTGGACTGCATTAACAATTAGACAAGAACTTCTCCCACATTCCGCCACATTAAGTACTATTGTCTCTTTTCAGTTTTATTTTATTTTTTTTTTTTGTCCAATTATTACACATATAGGTAAGTTATGCAGCAACTTAAGAAGCTACAAAGGAATCCTCCGCAATTCCTGTTGCAAACGTTAAAATGTTACATCATGTACTCACAGATATGTGAGGCTCTGCCTCGTAAACCAGTCAGTTGCTGCTTTGGAAAGGGTAATATACAATCTCGAAGGTCAGCTGAAAAGTGCACTTTTATCTATGAATACTACAGATCTGATAAGATAATGAACATTGATTCAGGTTATCCCCTTCTTGCTTCCAGACGATGAATTCAAAAGATGTATGGAACTCGCCTGGAAACTCCAATTTTCCTTGTCGTGATTTCGTAATAAGTCACGTTGACAAAACGAAGCAGCAGTTCTTCTGCGGAATAACAGTATCACACGGTAATGACAGTGCCAGCACGGAAGTCGTGGCTCTGTTTGAGCAGGTGAAGATTAAAAGACTTGCTTATTAAATATCAATATCAAAACTGATTAAAGGTTGAAAAAAATATATATTTAGTACGTTAAAAATTTTGTCCAAGTAGTTCATTAGCAAACTAAATTAACCAACCAACGATGATATTTTATTTATTTTATCTTAAAGGCAAGACGCAAGATTGCCGACCGACCGTCGAAGTTTTTTCAGAAACCAAAGAGCGCTTGGATGGACCTCTCACTCGGTAAGAAGCGCAAATGAATTTCTTGTTAAGTCATCTTGATCACACAATAATCATGAAGGCTTGTGTTTCGTTATGATATATTTAAAACAATAGACAATTACCAATATATTGTAGCGGAAGCAATTACATGTACATTGAGGACAAGATGGGCGTATTGAAGTCATTCAAACTGTTTCAATTGAAAGTTGTGAAAGTAATAAACGCTGCATGCATTTCTACCCAAAAGGTCCTCTTGTTGGAGACAAGAGCGTTCAGACGTTGACGATTTTTGATTTGCTAGGGTTACTTACTGGTTCAGGGCTGAAAAGGCAAATGTTAAAAGGTAAGACTGCGCTATATAGTTTGCTTTTTTTATAATTAATATATAGTCTCCCAGCCAGTTAGACAAGATGGTGAAGTTTTGTGCTGACTGTTTTGTTTTGTTTTTCTTTTTTTTTCTGCTGTAATGAACCTACAGGACTGTAAAATGCTACTGGTGGTTGGACAACTTTCCACAAGAAACCTAGCCTGCTGAGAAAAAGGATTGCCCTTAAAAAGCGATATCCATATAGCGTGTAGCATGACTTATATCAGACAGACTTATAGCCCTAACTACCTTAGTTCGAGGTCCGTACATACATTTGGGAAGCTTACGGAACGACGACGGCGGCGCCGAGGTCGACGCCTAGTCAAAAATGAATTTATATTTTACCAGCAAAATTCCCCATTATCTAGATCCGTTCAGTATGCCAAGGGCTCTAAAAACGTGCTCGGGCAAAATATGTAATGGCAGCGTTCAATTCCAAAGGGAAAGACGAAAAATTAGCCATCGTCGTTTGCGTTCTTCGGGCTACGCAGAACTTGGTTATTTAGCAACGCCATCGTCTTGCTGCACGTGGTTCCACTGATTTCGCTTATGAAAGATCAGGCCTCGAACCTAAATTCCCGTGGCACTTCAGCATTGTACGTCATCAGAACCACAGTTGCAGGATATTTTAGTTCAAAAAGGTATCGATACGACCTCTGGCGACTTCGTAGCTCGCTCGGTCGCTTCGCGACCTTCACAACGCCGCTTTGCGACCTAAAACTTCGCAGCACGCTTCGCTCGCTTAGCTTTTCTACCCTGAAACTCATGAGGTTGACTGGTGGCAAGTCTACGCGTGTAGTGATTGAGAGACTCAGTTGTCGCAAAATATCGTGATTTGTCAGTGTCTTACAGATCAATTATCTGCCGAAGCCGAGGCCGAAGCCTGAGGCGAATAACTGATCTGCGAGACACTGACAAATCAGGATATTTTTTCGATAATTACCGACTTTGATATTCGCTTTAATAAAGCATTTTAATAAAGCATTTAAAACATTGGGTAAGTTTCTGCAGTTACCATATGCTAATGAGGCAAAATTTGGACTCAATATGCATGGTCTAAGCTCTCGTAAGCGACATCCTCTCGTAAGCGACCACATAGGCTTGGCATTTTGGGTGGTCGACTACGGGAGGTTAGACTGTTATATTAGGGGCCTTAAGCAACGACGATGGCAACGCCGAGGACGACATCTAGTCAAAAGTGAATTGTGTTTTACCAGAGAAATTCGCGATTGTCTAGATCAGTTCATTGCGCCAAGGGCTCTAAAAACGTGCTCGGGCAAAATATGCAATGGCAGCGTTCAATTCCAAAGGGAAATACGAAAAATTAGCCATCGTCGTTTGCGTTCTTCGGGCTACGCAGGACTTGGTCGTTTGGCAACGCCGTCGTCTTGCTGCATGTGGTTCCACTGATTTCGTTTGTGAAAGATCAGGTCTTGAACCTTAATTCCCGTGGCATTTCAGCATCGTACGTCATCAGAACAACAGTTAAAGGACATATTAGTCAAAAAAGGTATCGATACGACCTCTGGCGACTTCGTCGCTCGCTCAATCGCTTCGCGACCTTCACAACGCCGCTTTGCGACTTAAAACTTCGCAGCACGCTTTGCTCGCTTAGCTTTTGCACAATGAAATTCATGAGATTGACTGGTGGCAAGTCTACTCATGTAGTGATTGAGAGATATTTAAAAATTATTGGACTGGGTTGTCGCAAAATATCGTGATTTGTCAGTGTCTTACAGATCAATTATTTGCCGAGGCTGAGGCCGAAGCCTGAGGCGAATAACTGATCTGCGAGACATTGACAAATCAGGATATTTTGCGATAACAACCGACTTTGATATTCCTTTTATCATTCGATCACCAAGTTTGTGTCCATTGGTAAATCACTATCTGACAGCTCAGGCAAGCGATCTGCCATTTTTCACACAAGAGCGTGGTTACAATTACGCATGAGCAGAATATTACCCGCAGCAAAACACATTTAGACAGTACTACGCATGAGCAGGCAGTTATTTGTAGGGCACGTGGTTGGCTCTCGGCCGATGAAAAGGTCAAATGATATAATAATCATTTTTTACTGATGTAATTGAGACTATAGAAAAAAGGAGTTCACAAGCATCTATGTGTTCCATTATCGTGTATTGTTATACGAAAAATAAAAGGCAACACAATGCTAAAAAATGAGTCCCAAGCAGCAGAATTTACAACTGTTAATTCTGGAGAAAAAATGGGCCTAGCAAGGTAGCAGGTGATGGAATTTTCAGGCTTAAGCATGACGCGGCTAAAGGTTTATATGTAAGTGTGATGTTCCGCTGAAATAACGGGGAAAATTTGACACAAGGGTCGTCTCAGTACTCGACATATGTGAGATAAACGCGGTTGTAGGGTGAAGCTGGGAAATATCTCTGTGTATGTTTGCATGGAAATTTTGTGCCGTTTAATTCAAATTAAAAGAGACAAAATACATATACCTGAGCTTCGCTTTAGATCCTGTCTAGTCACGCCCACAGACATATTACTCCTCCCCCCCCCCCCCCCCTGAGGCATTAATTGATTTACATTAATTTATCGCTCCAAAAAAGATGACTTGGATATAATTGAATACGTCATGAACTGAAAAGCAAGATGTTTTGAAGATCGACAGTACAAATAACCATCGTGTCAGCGGTTAAACGTCGGCACATGTTTCATGCCAAATGGAACTAATCGAACATTGCCCCTTCAGAGTCTTTAGAGGGGAACTTTTGGTTTATTTTGGTTACAAATACATTTCAAATCCAAGACAACTCCCTCACTTCCCCCCCTCCTAAAAAATGTACTTTGCCGCTGTACAGGAGAGTTATCTCCAGATGCAATATTGTTTACGTACATACATACACTAGCTCGTACTTTATTTGATACCGCAGGTTAAAACTTGAGGCAGCCAGAAAAGCTGATGTAGACCTGCTATTACACGTATCAAAACCCAAAATATCAGCATTATAGTACAGGTTTATAGTTACAACATAAAATAGATACATAGATAAATTAAATTACAAGAATTTCATGGATAAAACGGAGATAAAAGTAAAGTTTAAACAGAAAAAAACTAAGAAACGAAAAATAGATCATAAAATTCAGTAATATATAAGATTTTGGAGATCCTTGTTGTCATTCGTGCGTACTTCTGTTTAATGGTGATAATAATGAAAACATGATAATGGTGAACAACACGCAGGACGTGCAAGAGGTTTATTCCGATTTAAAAGCATCTGGAAAGAAGGAACATTAAGTAGAGCCTTACAAGTGATGTTTAGGTTGATCCAACAAGTTCGTTTCGTTGCGATGTACAGCAAAATACGCCTTTAGAATTTATGACGCATCTACAACCTCAAACCGGTAATGGAAAGATATGCTGCAGAAAGTTTAGTTGGCTAGTTAGGATTTTGGGATCAAAGAACCAAGACAAATGGGAAATTAAGCCTAATTTAATTTTATTAGCAATTCAACCAGTAGGTCTGAGAGCCTCCCAGGGAGGGTAGCATGTTGTCTTGACACGTTCAAAATTTCACTTTTTCCTTATTTTTCATTATTCTCTAATATTTGTTTTGTTTTATTTAGTTTTGTTTTGTTTTTGTTTTAGTTTCTTTTTTTACTTTTTTTTTTTGTCATAGTTCCCTTTAATATTAGGGGTATCCCTTCTTCCCTCAAATTTATCCCAAAAAATCTCTTGCTTCCTTGAAATAAATGATCATGTTTCCCTACTTCCTCAAACCCATTGGAGGCCCTCAGGTACGATGGAACAGTTTACAGTAAGATACTGACAGCAACAGTGAAGCGATAACCCATCAGATCTTACGACCTTCCCAGATTAAATCATAATATCGCCCCCCATGGTCATATTCTATTGCCAACATCAATCTTGTAGTAGTTTCTTATGTTTTGATAACAAGACCACTTCAAGTCAATATTGATTTTAATTAAAAGCCATTTATACGAGAAAACATTATTGAAGGTAATCAGCATTACTTGATTTGAGACTTAAGAGAGTGCCTCTGAAAGAGCGGTCCGGTCGATTTTGCTTGAGATACAGATTCAGCTCATTTCTTGTGTGCTGTAAGACATTCATGTATCTATACTAAAACCACAATCCGTTTGATCTGATCTCTTTATTTTTCAGTGTTTTACGGAAATTAAATTTCACTCGAGCGAAGGCCTGTCGTGACACTTTTTAAGACTTTAATTTGGGACAACTTTGGAGGACAATTTACGAAAAACTACGGGACTCAGCAAAAAAAAATACCACAGCCATGTATATTAACTCTATCTTATCTATCGAGGCCACTTTCATGAACATCACGTTTCAATCAAGCAAACAGGAAGACTTGAGTGACACCTTATCGGTTCGCTTAAGTCACACACGCGAAAACCGATCAAATTCAAGGTAAATTTTTGAAAAAGTGAGGCGTTCTTAACTTATCCAACTAACACAGCTAGGAAGTAGGTGCCATAGAAAAGGTAACTACAGAAAAAAACTTTGCGGCCCGACCTTTACTAAAACTTTATAACTCCGTGAACTTACCTAATTTTCGGCAATCTCCAAGTTTGGCCGCCATTTTGAGGGACTTGTCAACATGAAGCGTAGCAAATATAAATTGAGCAGGTA